>NC_058132.1:480914299-480983508 GCF_016433145.1 Gracilinanus agilis
GTACTCTATCCACTAGGCCATCTGATGCATTGACATTCCACAAAAGTCATGAAAATGTGGGAGGATATTTTTTTGTAGCAGAATAGTAATAATCATTTATAGTTGCATATTGCTTTAAGATTTACAAAATATTTCACATTTATTTATTTATTTATTTATTTATATCATACAAAATCATGCATATTATATATAATATATAAGTATAATAATACTACATATGAGCAATAATATGTGTAATTGTAAATAATAAAATATTAACTATTATTAATTCCACATAATAACCCTGTGAAAATGCAATTATTTTCCCCACTTTATAGATATGGAAACAGAGGTTGGGAGAGATTAAGTGACTTTCCCAGCACCATACAGCTAGTAAATGTCTGAGACAGAATTCAAATTCAAGTCCTTCTGATTCATATTGTTGGGCATTTGCCAACTTTTCACTCTACATACATATTGTATTATAGATATATTAAATATATACAATCTGTTACATAATGCATACATCAAATATATTCTATATTCCATGTAAACTCTGGGTTATTATCCCAATTCCCAATCAAATTGGCAAGTTGGATCCATAAAGAGTAGTTACCCTTCTCTTTAAGTTATAGAGGTACCGCTGAGGAATTAGGGGCTTTTCAGCCCAAGCCCCCATTCTAGTGTGTTCTGTCCAATATCAATTGCCAGTTTTATGTACTATGAATCCTATTTTATTGATCAACATCATATTGATTCTAAGACAGAAGGTAAGGGTTTTAAAAAAAAGGTAGAAAGTAGCAGATTTGGAATTTTAATTTATGGCCTCTGATTCCAGATCCAATATTCAGTTTATATGTATTTTGCATATATATACATATACTATATATGTATGCATAAATACATATGTAAGGTAACAATGTATAGTATATTACATATGTACACATATGTAAATATTTCCTTTGTTATAAGGTAGGATTTGGTCTGGAGAGGTAGCTGAGAAATAAATATTATGTCAAGGAAAAGGAGACAATGAAATATTTTTTCTCCTCCTTCTTTTCCTGGTTAAACTCTCTCTCTTGTGAGAAAGAAAAACAATTAAGCAAAAAGTCTAATGCAGACACCATGTCTGACCATTTGTACAATATCCTTTTTTTTCTATGAGCTCCTCACTTCTCTGCCCTCTGCTCTGAGGGAACAGGCATATTCATTATCTCTTCTCTGGGACAATCATTGATTTTTCTATTAATCAAAGCTCATCAGACCATTAGTGATCTTTTCCTTTACACAGCTGTAGTTACTGGGCATATTGTTCTCTTGCTTCTGCTTATTTACTTCATCATTAATTCATTCAAATCTTCCCGCATTTCATTGTAACTTTTTCTTAATTCTTCCCTTTACTGAAAATAAGAACTAGTTATGAAATGGATAATATAGAATGTATGTTATATAATATTATATTATTACATGCAATACACAATGTATTGTATAATATGTTATTGGAGATAACATATAATTATATCATATGAAATATATGATATTTCATATTACATAATATGAAATATATAATAGGGCCTATTGCCTATTATTTTGAGGTCTAAAAGGAATTATTATTGCATTTACCATTTCATTAAGTGGGTAAAAAATGAAAATGTCCATTAATAATAAATAATAACAAATAAATAATAAATAAATAATAAAAACATTTTCTTTCTAATGACCCTGCAAAGTAGGTAGTACAAATATTATTCCTATTTCACAGACAAGGAAACTAAAACTTCAAATAGGGTTACATAATAAGTGCTGGAGCCAAGAACTGAATTTAACTTTTGTGATTCCAAGAAAAGGACTTTTTTACTCTTGCCAACTTTGTGACCCTGTACAAGTCACTTAGCCTCTGTCTGCCTTATTTTCCTTATCTATACAGTGATGAATCATAATAACACTTGTTATTTTGTTTATTTTGTTATTATATATATATATATATATATATACAAAAGGTAATTTTAAGGAGACCGGATTTGTAAAGCAATCTGCAAACCTTAAATTCTTATATAAATGCCAATTTTATTTTTATGTATCCTCCCTCTGATAAATTTAGTTTTGGTAAAGAAATAAATTATACTAAATGTTCCTTTAGAACAATGCAATCAGCTAGGCCTTATTGAGCACCTACCTATCTATATTGTCTTTTAGTAAGAGCCATCTTTTGACTCAGAATCGTAGAAGGTCCTCTTCTTGGACTGAGAAAGACTTGATGATTTATGGGAAGATTAGCCAGCAGGCGGAGCTGTAGTGCCAAGGACCCAAGAGGTAGAGCAACTGAATAACCTTTATCTGGGGGGAAACTTGGGTGTACTGGAGCCCAGTTACAACAGATTCAGGCAAGTGAGTATCAGAAGACAAAACCAGAACTCGCACTGAGAATTCAGGTCAGAGTTAGAGAGGCCGGGACTATAGCAGAGAGATTGTCAAGACTTTGCTTTCTTTCCCTAGATGTCCCAGAAGCATTTCAAATTCAACATGTGGTGAACAGACATTGGAAATGGAATCAGAAGACCTGAGTTTGAATCTTGGCTCCAGCACTTAATTCTGTGTGACTCTAAATGAGTCCTTTAACTTCTCTGTATCTTGGTTTCTTCATTCTGTTAGATTAAGTGCTTGATAACCTCAAAAAAGTGTCCTGGTATCTCTAAAGCTATAATTCTATGGTCATATGCCCCAAATTAAACTTAATATCTTTCCCCCTAAACCCACCTCTCTTCCTAACTTTACTACTTTGAGGAAGACACATCCATTCTTCCATTCACCATCCTCAAAGTCATCTTCAAATCTTGTTCACTTCTAATATATATTCAGTTACGAAATCTTGTCAATTCTAACTCACCAGCATTTCTTGTATCTGTCTTCTTTCTCTTCATTCATAGCATAGACTACCTTAATTCAGGACCCCTTTGTCTATCTTGCCTAGAATATAGTAATAGTCTCTTAATTGGCCTCCCTGTTTCCAGCCTATTTTCTCTAAAAAGCAACTTCTACATAACTGCCAAACTGCTTTTCCTAAAGCATAAGTCTGACCATGTTCCTGTACTGCTTAAGAAGCTTCAGTGGCATTGATTAGAGGGATACAAATTAAAACCACCCTGAGTTACCACCTCATAACTATCAGAGTGGCTACAATGACCAAAAAGGAAAGCGATAAATGTTGGAGGGGATATGGGAAAATTGAGACACTGAAACATTGTTGGTGGAATTGTGAACTGATATAGCCATTCTGGAGAGCAATATGGAACCACATACAAAGGGCCAAAATCCCTTTGACCCAGCAATTCCACCACTGGGTCTGTATCTCAGCAAGATCAGATATAGGAGGAAAGGACCTATTTGTACAAAAATATTCTTAGCAGCTTCTTCTGTAGTGGCAAAGAATTGGGACCTGAGGGGGTATCCATCAATTTTGGAATGGCTGAACAAGCTCTGGTATGGTTGTAATGGAATGCTCTCACATCATAAGAAATGATCAACAGGATGAGTTCAGAAAAACCCAGAAAGACTTATATGAACTAATGCAAGATGAAGTGAGCAGAACTAGGAGAACAATGTGTGAAATATTGTACAATGATCAACTGTGAATGATTAAACTATTCTTAGCAAAACAAGGTTCCAGGATAACCTCAAGGGACTCATAATTAAAAAAAAAACAACTCCTATCCATAACCAAAGAAAGAACTATTGGAATCTGATTGCAGGTCAAAGCATATCATCCTTTACTTTAATTCCTTCATGAGTTTTTTGAATTGTATATGTGATATGCGTCTTCCATCACAACGTGGGAAATGTGGACATACATATTGCATGAAAGCACTGGTTTAACCTATATCAGATTATTTACCACCTCAGGGTGGAGGGAGAGGGAAACAGAGAGAGCATTAATTGCAAAATGTCAGAAAACAATTGTCAAAATTGTTTCTACATGTAATTGAAATTAAAAAAAGAAGCTACACTAGAAAAAATAATAATTTGCTACTGTTGTTAAGTCATAACTTACTCCTTATGACCCCATTTGAGGTTTTCTTGGCAAAGATACTGGAGTAGTTTTTCACTTCCTTTTCCAGCTCATTTTACAAATAAGGAAACTGAGGCAAACAAGGTTAAGTGACTTGGCCAGGGTTACCCAGCTAGTAATTGTCTGAGGCCAGATTTGAACTGAGGAAGATAAGTATTTTCCAGGCCTGGCACTTTATCCCCTGAGCCATATAGCTAGCGTTTATAGAGCACTTTAAGGTTTGCAAAGTATTTCTTAGGTTAGCCCAACTAATCTCTACAACAACCTTGTAAAATAGGTGCTTGTTACCATCCTGATTTTACAACAGAGGAAATTAAAATGGAAAAATGTTAAGTGATTTGCCCAGGGTTATAGAGCTAGTATCTAATGCAGGATTTCAACTCAGCTCTTCTAGACTCCAAGTACAATTCTCTATCACTACATCACCTCTCTCTCTAGATGTGAAATGACCCAATCATTTTGGAAAACCATTTGAAACAATACTCCCCAAAGGACCAAACTGTACATGCCTTTAGAACCAGCAATTACACTACCACATGGATTATACTCTAATACAGTGATGGATAAACTACAGCCCAGGGCCAGATGTGGCCCCCTGAAATGTTCTATCCTGCCCAGTGACATTATTCCTAATCTGACGCATACAATGAGTAGGATACAAAACAATGAAACTTCGAAAGAGTTGCCTTAGAAACAGACTGACAGATGAGCATTTCCTTTCCTTTGGCCCCTTCTTTTAAAAGTTTGCCCATCACTGATCTAAGAGATTAAAGAAAGAGGAAAAAAATTCCTGGGTCCAAAAATATTGAGTTTCATGTTTGTAACAAACAACTGGAAACAAAGTGTGGGTGCCCATCAGTTTCACTGAAAATAAAATAAAAACAAAATTCTATGATATATAATGAAGATATTCTAGACACTAGTAAACTTTATCAACACATTTTGATGTAAATTTAGGCTTTTAAAAACTCCTTAAAATTAAATTTTTTTCAATAAATGAAAATCAACCTTTAGGGGAATAGACATATTAGTGTTATTAGTGGGTTTTACTTTCTCTACTCTTCCGCTGAGAAAGAAAAATGAAATTCTTTTAATAAATATATGCATAATTAATTTCATTCTGGCTATGCAAAAAATAAAAACTCTAAACATATGTATTAATCTTCACTCTGAATCTCTCTCCTCCCTAGTAAGAGGTAGATAGCATATTTCATTACAAATACTCCAGAATCATGGTTGATCACTATATTTAGCAGAGTTCTTAAGTCTTCCCAAATGATTTGTCTTACAATATTGTCATTTTAAAAATGGTTCTCCTATCTATGCTCACTTTACTCTATATGAATTCATTTAAGTCTTTTGACCATCCTCTCCATTATTTCTTATAAAGCAATAGTATTCCACAATATTCATATACCATAATTTGCTGTTATTACCCAGTTGATGCGTAATCCCATCAGTTTCCTGTTCTTAGCCACCACACCTCCACATACCCCCATATACATATATACACATAAAACTTCTATAAATATTTTTTATATATGGGTCCTTTTCTTCTCTTTAAAAAAAAAAGAACTCAACCTAGAAGAGCAAAAAAGCATTTAAGTATCAGATTTGTGGATAGGAGAGTCAACAAGAGACAGAGAGCATTGTGAAATGTAAAATGTTAATTTTGAGCACATTAAATTGAAAAGTTTTTGTACAAATAAAGCAAATGTTGCCAAGATTAGAAGGAGAGCAGAAAATTGTTGGAGAGGATGTGAAAAAATGGGGACACTCATACACTGTTAGTGGAACTGTGAACTGATCCAAACATTTTGGCCAGCAATTTGGAATTATACCCAGAGAGTTATAAAATTGTGTATTCTTACACCCACTGGTCTGTTTCCCAAAGAGATCAGGGAAAAAGGAAAAGAAACCATATGTTCAAAAATATTTATGGCAGCTTTCTTTGTGATGGCAAAGAATTGGAAATTGAGGGAATGTCCCTCAATTGCAGAATACCTGAATAAATTATGATATATGACTGTGATGGGGGCAGCTGGGTGGTTCAGTGGATTGAGAGTCCAGAGACAAGGTTCAAATATGGGTTCAAATCTGGCCTCAGACACTTCCTAACTTTGTGGCCCTGAGCAAGTCTCTTACCCACCATTGCCTAGCCCTTACCGCTCTTCTGCCTTGGAACCAATACCCAGTATTGATTATAAGATGGAAGGTAGGGTTTTTTTTTTTTAAAAAGCAATGAATGGGCTAATTAAAAAAAACTTGAAAAGAACTACATGGGATAATGAACAGTGAAATGAGTAGAACCAAGAAAGCATTATTCACAGCTACAGAATTAATAATAGAAGAATAAATTGCGAATGTTACCTTCAGAGAGTGAACTGTACAGTGAAAACATGAAAGATATAATTTGTATGAAAATGTTGGTTTCCCAGACAATACCTTCTGTGATCCAGGGAAGGTGGAGAGGGACTGGGACACTTGTGGATGAGATTTATTATGTAGACATGAAGAAAAGTTAGTTAAACATATACGAGATTTGTGATTTCATTTATGTACAATCTTCTTTTTCTTTGTATACAGAAGTGCTTGTTTTATTTTGTTTTGTAAAAAAAAAAAGAAAAGGAAAAAGAAAAAAAGAAGTTATATAAGAGAAAAAAATCTCTTTAGGGATATAGACCTATAGTCTTGTCACTGAGTCAAAGTATATATATATACTTTAATAACTCTGTGGGCATTAACTGAGGCTGTTTGAAGAGATGGGAGAGACAGCTCTACCACCATAGACAGACTGATTTAAATTCAAAGGGTCTTTTCTGAAGCAGGAAGGAACAATACTTCTTGTGAGATGAAAGTAGAATCCTCCCAGGTCCGAAAAAATCTCCCAGATTTTTTTCCCTGAAGGTTGATTCTGTTAACTTGGGAAGATTGCAGGAGGTTCCCATGAAATCTTCATTATATGGGTTGTAGAGGAGGCATGGGATGTCTCCACAATCAAGGGGAATTGGCAAATATTCTTCTGATTCCTCCTTTAGGGGTGTATCCAGTCCATACTAAAGGTAGTAAAGGTGCCTCTAACCCTTTGCTGATTACTGTGGAAAGATCCAGTAGAAGTATTAAATAACCCCAATCCATATTTTTATATATCTTTTTTTTTTACAATGCCAAAAGTTGTGTTTATTGATGAATTCTGCTGTCATAAGTACATACAAATAGCAAAGAACTAGAAATTTAAGGGATACCCATCAGTTGGGGAATAGTTGAACAAGATGTGGAAGATTATTCTGATGGAAAACTATTGTGATATTAAAAATGACAAGCAGGTTGCTTTCAGAAAACCAGGAAAGTTTAAGACCAAGCAAGAGATAGAGAACATTACAAAATGCAAAATGAATACCTTTGATTACATCAAATTAAAAAAGTTTTGTATAAACAAAACCAATGCAAACATAGAAGGGAAGTAACAAACTGGGGAAAAAATTTTTTTGGGGGGGGGCGAGATTTTTAAAGAAAACTCTATGACAAAGGTTTAATTTCCCAAACATGTAAGGAACCAAGTCAAATCTACAAAAAAATCAAGCCATTCCACAATCAACAAATGGTCAAGGGACATGAATAGGCAGTTCCCAGACGAAGAAATCAAAACCATCAATAATCACATGAAAAAGTGTTCCAAATCCCTCCTAATTAGAGAGATACAAATCAAAACAACTCTGAGGTACCACCCCACACCTAGCAGATTGGCCAACATGACAGTAAAGGAAAATAATAAATGCTAGGGTGGAATATGGCAAAATTGGGACACCAGTGCATCGCTCGTAGTATCGTGAATTGATCCAACCATTCTGGAAGGTAATTTGGAATTGATCCAGCCATACCACTACTAGGTTTGTACCCCAAAGAGATAATAAGGAAAAATACTTGCACAAAAATATTTATAGCTGCGCTCTCCGTGATGGCAAAAAACTGGAAAATGAAGGGGTGTCCCTCAACTGGGGAATGGCTGAACAAATTGTGGTATCTGATGGTGATGGAATACTATTGTGCTGAAAGGAATGATGAACTGGAAGATTTCCATGTGAACTGGAAAGACCTACAAGAATTGATGCAGAGCGAAAGGAGCAGAACCAGGAGAACACTCCACACAGAGACTGATACACCGTGGCACAATTGAATGCAATGGACTTTTCCACCAATAGCAATGCAATGACCGAGGACAATCCAGAGGAACCCATGAGAAAAAACGCCATCCACATCCAGAAAAAGAACTGCGGGAGTATGAACGCAGGAGAAAAAACATATGATTGATCATGTAGTTAGATGGGGATATGATTGGGGTTTTGGCATTAAAAGATCACTCTACTTCAAATATGAATAACATGGAAATAGGTTTTGAATAATGATACATGTATAACCCAGTGGAACTGCTTGTCAGCTCCAGGATGGGGGGGAGGAAGGAGGGGTGGGAAAAATCATGAATCATTTAACCAAGGAAAAATATTCTAAATAAATAAATTAATTTAAAGAAAAGAAAACCAGGAAAGACTTATATAAACTAATTCAAAGTGAAGTGAGCAGAAATAGGAGAACATTGTTCCCAGTAACAGCAATATTGTATAATGATCAACTGTGAATAACAGTAACTCTCAGCAACACAAAGATCTGTAACAATTCTGAAGGACTTATGATGAAAATTATTACCCACTAGAGAAAAAATTAATGGTGTTTGAATGTAGATTGAAGCAAATTATTTAAAATTTATTATTTTGGGGGGTCTGTTTTCTCTCACATCATAACTAACATGGATATGCTTTGCATGACTTACTAACTCAAGGAAGGAGGAGTGGAAGGTGGAGAGATAATTTCATACTCAATATTTTAAAAAAGGAATGTTAAAAATTATTTTTACATGTAATTAGAAAAAATGAAATGTTAAAAAAAGTATACAGTGATCCCTCACCTATTGCAGGAGTTATATTCCAGGGACCCCCGCGATAGTCGAAAATCCACAAAGTAGCAGTGCACTGCATTTCCATTGTGCACAGTACGGTATTCATCCACAAAATCTCACAATATAGTGAAAACTCCACAATGCAGAATTATGTATATATTTTTTAAAACCCTGTGATAGAGTGAAGCTGCAATAAGTGAATTGCGATATAGGAAGGGACAACTGTATATGAAGCCTGCCTTCTGTATTTGCTGACCAATATAGTCCTCATCTCCTAGTCTTAGAGAGACTCTAAGTGGGTATTCTCTTCTCCTGCTTTTGAACTGTCAATCTCCATTTTCCACCAGCTGCTCTGCTTGGGTTTGACTCCATGGAACAACATGCTCCTTGGCATTCCTTCATCTTGATTTTTTAGCTTCCTTTTGTGTGTTGTCTTCCCCTAGTAAAGTATAAACTCCTTCAGTGCAAAGACTACGTCTTCTTCTTCTTCTTCTTTTTTGTTTATATACTCATTGCTTAGTCCTGGCACATAGTGGGTGCTTAATAAATGTTTACTGAATTGAATTATGGAATATGGAATTGAATACCTAAAATGGAAGATAAAACACTAGCCTACAGACTAAACAATCAAACTCTTATTGATACAGTGCAATTTAAAAAGAATAGACTCCTACATTCTTAGCATTGGAAGGGAAAGTAGAAATCTGATTTCAACCATCCCTGACTAAGAAATGCCTCTACAGATGTGGAAAAGTGGGGACACTAATACACTCTTGGTAGAATTGTGAACTGATCCAGCCATTTTGGAGAGCAATTTGAAATTACATGCAGAGAACTATAAAACTGTGTATACCCTTATGCCCAGCTATTCCATTATTGGACCTTGGAGATCAGGGAAAGAGGAAAAGAATCTACATGATTCATAATATTTATAGTAACTCTATTTGTTTAATTTTGCACAGTAATTCTGAGAGTTTCATTCACCACTCCTTTGGTTAAACTTAATTTTTTTTCTGTCATCTTTATCCATGTGCCTTCTCTTCTATTTCTAGATAAGGAAAACTTCATTAGGATTCAATGAAAATGAACAAAAAGACTGAAATATGCATTCTTGGTAGAAAAAGTGATTCTGTAACTTCAAGGAACCCTTGTAATCAAACTAGGCTTATACAGTTAACCTAAGGTTAACAAGTAAATGACCCTTGGGAAAGAGGTAAAAAAAAAGTTGTAATTAGTGATACCTGTACCTCCTCTCCAAAAAGAGTTCTTGTGGGTTAGGCATGCCCTGTTTTGACATCTTTTCCATTCTAAAATCTGCTTTTACACTTTGTTTTGCTAGAGTAGGCTGAAGTTTACCTCTGTTCTATCTGCACTATTGTAAAAAAAATTATACTAAGGTTTTACTGTAGTTTTTTAGTTCTCTAACTTAGTCTATAGGATTCAGATTCTTTATTAGAGCTTTATTAAAATTTGTCAATAATGTTTGGATTTCTGGGATTCAATAACTTGATCCTAACTACAAATAACAGAGCAAGAATTGGTTTCATTAATAGGAAAGAACCATTGGATAACAATGTTGGGGGGGGAGGGCAGGGAGAGAGTATGGCCTTAAATCTGAATAAAAACATCTTAAGTTTTAAAAAAATATTTTGTATAATTTTGCTTTCACATTACTTTATATAATATGAGAATGGCCATTGAGAGCTCAGTCTCCATGAGCATGGCCTGCATATTCTGCCAGCTGTAATTCCCCAAGTGGATATAAGAGCATGCACAAATACTTTATGACTCTTTCCTATCCAGGTACAGTGGGGCAAAGAGGGCCTTTTGTCTGGATGCTAAGAAGGAGAGGGGTGTTCATGTAGGAGACACTAATGGCTAAACTTAATTCTCTCTCCTTGGCTGGATTTGAGCAAGGGGGAAGAAATGCCTTAAGATTTCAGGTGGAGAGAGGATGTTGGGCCATTCTCTGCTGATGCTTTCATCCAGGGATATGCTGATAAATGTTCAACAACTAAGAAAAAAATGTGCACATAATGTACCTTATGTTTAGTCTACATTATTAACATTTTCTTTATCACTTCATAAGTCTAGATAATTAACAAAACAAAAAAAATTGAGCCTTGATTTGTACCCATCTGTCTATTTCCAAGGTGTAAATGATGCCACTGAAAATTTAACATTCAACCCTCATGAATGGATAGGAATTATCTACAACACAGCCCTGTTTCTGTCTGTTGTGTCTATTTTTTCCAGCTGTTAGATGAGATATTAGAGATAGTTGTGACTCGTCATCTTTGAAAGGTGAGAAAAATGAACCATTAGGGGGTCAAGGGACTAGACCAGTGTTTGCTGGCAGGTGAATTATGTGTGCCAATGAAGCCTTGAGGATCCATGGAACCCATTAGCCAAGATGCCATGCCATGGAGCAAGGACAGAGAAATAAATCTAGCTGTTTTGTGCTTCTTTTATGCATACTTAGTTACAAATTTGGAATCGATTGTGAAAAAAGGGAGAGACTGGCACAGGAACAACCAGCATGAAGAACCCACATCAAAAAAGACAATGTGCTTTAAGAACAAAGCAGAATTGCAGTAGCTCAAAAGAAATATGGGATGTGGTCATTTAGAGACATCTCCATACCAAATGTTCACCGTACCTGACTTGTGGTAGTCTTCCGAGTTTGTATGGGTCTGATTTGTCACAATTGGGCATGCCGTACATTGACCCTGATGATGTTGTTGCCATTGTTTGTCCTTCACTTTCAAAGAGGACTAATGACATCAGCACAGATTGAAGTCTTGACTTGTACATGAATTGGATTTAAGTGAGGTAGAGTCACAAAAATCTCAATTCCAGAGACATTTACCAATTTTTTAAACCCTTACCTTCTGTCTTAGAATCCATACTGTGTATTGGTTTCCAAGGCAGAAGAGGGGTAAGGGTTAGGCAATGGGGGTTAAGTGACTTGCCCAGGGTCACACAGCTAGGAAGTGTCTGGAGCCATATTTGAACCCATGACTTCCCTTCTCCAGGCCTGACTCTCAATCCACTGAGCCACCTAGCAACCTCCAAAATTTTATCACTGAGTCACTTCACTGCTCTTGCTACTCCCATTCTTGTTTTTACCACTCTCCTCCTGAACATATTTTTCTATCTTCTACCTCCTCTTGAGGCAGCTAAGTGATATAATGGATAGAGTACTGGGCTTTGAATTAGGAAGATGTGTTCCTATCTAACCCCAAACACATTCTACTTGTGTGACCCTCATCAAGTCATTTAACCTTTATCTGCTTTCATTTCCTAAACTATAAATTGGGGAAAATAAATTGGAGGTAACTGTAAATTGAGAATAATAATGGTTGTGGAAAGATCAAATGAGATAATATTTGTGAAGTGCCTAGGATGTAGTAGGTGCTTAATAAATGTTCATTCTCTTTTGTTTTTTAAAACCTTACCTTCCATCCTAGAATCAATACCGAGTATCAGTTATAAGGCAGAAGAGCAGTAAGGGCCAGGCAATAAGGGTTAGGTGACTTGCCCAGGGTCACACAGCTAGGAAGTGTCTGAGGTCAGATTTGAAGCTAGGACCTCCCATCTCTAAGCCTGGCTCTCTATCTACTGAGCCACCCAGGTGCTTATTCTCTTACCCCTATCCCTCCATCACTCTCAAACTGATGAAGCATAATAACCGTGTTTAACTCACAATGGTGGTGAGGAAGTGTTAAATTATTTTATTAGTTAATAGTTCTCTTTAAGACAGAAATATGTAAAATTCATCAGACTGGATCTCTCTGGTTAATGCAAATAAGCCCAGCTAGCTCCTTCCTCACCAGGATTCTGTGACATCCAAATTACCTGGACAGCCAGCTAATGTTACAGGAAATTAGCTACAGAGTCTGTATTTCCCTTTTCTGCTTTCCCCTCTCAGAAGGAGGGGGCAACAGAGAGCAATATATAGGAGAGGTTCAACTCTCAAACTAAATAGAAGACAATTCAGGCTTCCCATGAGCTAAGTCCTTTATCCATCCAATCAAGGACCAGCAACTGGAAAGTTTTTATCAGCTTACTCCCCATCCAGCTTGTTTCATCAAGCAGTTCCCCGAGAGAGGGCAATTCAACCCTCTCCTGCATGCTAGTTCACAGTTTGGCCACCTATTTCTTGCCACTACTTCCAGTGGTGCAGATCAGACACTCCCATTACTCAGGGGCTCCCGTTTCCTTTATGGTGTTAAAAACTTACAAACTCCCCTTTTCTATTAGCTATCACATCAACAGTCATTTTAAAATTATCCTATAGTCTCCAAAATAGTCATCTGACTAACCATTTTATGAATTTTGGCTCTTTAAGTCAGAGCTTAAGCATCATACTCTGAAAGGCACTTAAAAAGTTTTTGATGGTTAGCTTTTTGGGGTTGTGCAGAAATAAGTTATTTGATTTACACTGTGCTTCAAATATATATGTATACACACCTATGTCTATATATACATATAT
Source organism: Gracilinanus agilis (assembly GCF_016433145.1). NCBI lineage: Eukaryota > Metazoa > Chordata > Mammalia > Didelphimorphia > Didelphidae > Gracilinanus > Gracilinanus agilis. The sequence continues at coordinate 480,927,794 of NC_058132.1, forward strand.
AGTTTATATAATTAGATATAGTTGTATATACACACACATATATCATATACATATATAATACACACACACACATACACATATAGTTTTTGTACTATATGCCCTGTTTTTGAGAAGCCCTAGATATGAGCCACAAGTAAGGACTGTACCTTAGGGCATTGGAGTAGGGGACTTAAATTTTTTGTTTTTTATTCTATTTTTATTGTCATGCAAAACATACTTCCCTATTGGTCATTGTTGTAAGCGCACACTTATACCTAACCAAAACCCCCAAATAAAACCAAAAATACCCTGATGTGAAAGAATGCCAACAATTCTTTCTCTGAAGGTGGACAACATTTCCCATCATAAGTCTTTCAGGATTGTCCCAGATTATTGCATTGCTAAGAGTAGGCAAATTTTCACAGATAATCATTGTCCAGTACTGCTGTTACTGTGTACAACATTCTCCCAGTTCTACTTATTTCACTCTGCACCAGTTCCTGCAGATCTTTCCAGCTTTTTCTGGAATCATCTTGCTCATCATTTCTTGTAGAACAATAGTATTCCATCATCAACACATACCACAATTTCTTCAGCCATTCTCCAATTGATGGACATCCCTGCAGTTTCCAGTTCTTTACTACCACAAAAAGAGCAACTATAAACATTTTTGTACAAGTAGGCCCTTTCCCCTTTTTATTATCTCTTTGGGGCACAGACCCAGTAGTGGTCCAGTTTGATATTCTTAAAATCCAGGTCTATGTCCCTCAGCTGCTCATGAAACTTCCATCGACTCTCTATAGCAGTGGTGGGCAAACTATGGCCCACAGGCCAGATGCGGCCCCCTGAAATGTTCTATCTGGCTGTGTGACATGATTCCTAATCTGATGAATACAATGAGTAGGATACAATACAATGAAACTTTGAAAGAGTTGCCTTAGAAACAGACTGACAGATGATTATTTCCTTTCCATTGGCCCCCTCTTTAAAAAGTTTGCCCATCACTGCTCTATATTATTTCTAGAACAAAATATAAACTACTCTCTTTGGCATTTCACATCCTTCACAATCTGGTTCCAACATAACTTTCTATACTTTTTTACACAATACTCTCCCTTACTCTGCTTTTCTTTCTTTCTATTATTTTTTTAAATAACATTTTATTAGAGGCAGGTAGGTGACTGATTAGATTGAGAGCCAGGACCAGAAAAGGGGTCCTACGTTCAAATCTGGATTTAGACACTTCCTAGCTGTGTCCTAGACACTTAATTCCCATTGCCTACCCCTTCCCACTCTCCTGCCTTGGAACCAATACCCAATATTGATTCTAAGATGGAAGATAAGGGTTTAAAAAGTAAAATAAATGAAATTTATTTTTTTACTACATTACATGTAAAAACATTTTTTTACATTCCTTTTTTTAAAATTTTGAGTTTCAAATTCTCTTCTTCTTTCCACCTTCCCTTATTCACACTCTGCCCTCTGTCTCCTCTTCCAAAGACTGTAAGCAATCTGATATAGGTTTTACATGCCTCACTCAAGCTTTTCAACCAAATTGACCTTTTACTGTACACTATACATGACATTACAGCTTCCATTTTTGTGTGTGTCTTTATTCTTTTTAATTCCTGGGATAGTCCCTCCTTTACCTTTTCTTCTTGAAACTCCTAACTGTGTCATTTCCTATATAAAACCTTTCATTATTCTAGTTATTGCTTTCCTCTTCCAAAAATCTCAACCCTCACCAATTATAATGATATTTGTTACGTGAATTTCCAGCCAATCCTGGAGCATTTTCACTGAGATCCTCCTAATTGATAAAGAAAATACTGATGCTCTCCTACATGATGTATAAGGGGCAGAGAGAAGAGGGATTCTTCATCTTTTTAAATTTTTTTTTAAAATTAATGAATTTGTTACATTTAAATACCCAGTTAACACCCTTCTTTTCTCCCTTTCTCTGTCATTTGACAAAAGTATACATGTATATATAAAAATGTCTAACTTATTCTATTTATCAGTTCTTTCTCTGGAGGTGGACATAAACAAGTCACTATTCAGTTGTGTCTATAATGTTTTCTTGGTTCTGCTTGTTTCATTCTTCATAATTTCATGTAGGTCTTTCCATGTTTTTCCAAAATTAACCTATATGTTAACCTACATGTCATTTCTTACAGTGAATAATAATCCATCAGAATTATATACTACAACTTGTTTAGCCATTCCCCATTTGATGGGCAACCATTAATTTCCCAGTACTTTGCCACCACAAAGAAAGCTATTATAAATATTTCAGAACATAAAGTTTCTTTTCCGTTTTCCTTGATCATATAATAATTAAAATTAAATTATGAGGCTGTTAGTAGCTTTAGTAGCTTTATTACATCAAAGTAGTGATAGTAAAGAGAGGGAAATGTATGAAAGAGGTAGAGAGTTACCTAGTCTACCATCCTATGTGCAGGGCTGATAGAATCCAGCTCACCACCAACAGGGTTCTAATCTCCAGCCAGAAGTCCTCGAGATTTCTAAAAAATAAATATTATTAAATGTTAAAAAAAAAGAAGTCCTCAAGAATCTCTTCAGCAAGAGTCACCAGAACAAGAATGTCTCTTCAGTGTAGTATATAGAATTGGGGGATATAGTTCAGTCAGAGTCTCCAGCACCAAAGTCAGAGTCAAAGTCAGAATCAGAATCAGAATGTCCTCCAGGCCCTTGGTCTCACCTTTATAAGCAGTTTTCTCCATCCATTAGCTGTCCCAATCACATCTCAGGAACCAATCATAGTTCCTTAATTTGCCTGGCACCACCCAGGAGGGCAATGCTTGTGGGATCAATTTCCATTCTTGTTGGTTTCAATTTCCTTTCACTGTGGGCATGTGTATCCCTGCACATCTTAATGGTAAAGAATCTCCAGGTCACTGATTGATTAAATTAAATCAAAGGGAGGGGAATTCCAAGTCCCTGATTAATTAAATTAAAACAAAGGGAGGTGAATTCCCTTCTCACAGTAATAAGCAGGACCTCTAGACTTCTTACTCCATGACCACACCCAGGAGACAAGGTGTACATAAAGAAATTTCAACACACTGGAGGAACTCAGCCTGCCTGGGAAAGCCTGTGTCAAGTACTGCTAACCAATCCAACAGCTATCAAAATTGGAGAAAAAGAACTCACATGTAAAATGGATACCTTCTATCAACACTGATTGACTGTATCCTGTCACATGCAATTGTCTCTATTTGTACCCTCCTCCTATGACTGGACTGGAGATAATACCATTATAAAAGTCCATAGAGGGGGCAGCTGGGTAGCTCAGTGGAGTGAGAGTCAGGCCTAGAGACGGAAGGTCCTAGGTTCAAACCCGGCCTCAGCCACTTCCCAGCTGTGTGACCCTGGGCAAGTCACTTGACCCCCATTGCACACCCTTACCAATCTTCCACCTATGAGACAATACACCGAAGTACAAGGGTTAAAAAAAAAAAAAAGTCCATAGACAGGTTGGACACTGTTTTGGCTGACACACTGAATTCCTTAATTTTTTATTTTTATTATTGTTTTTCTTTTTATTTGCAATTGGATATTTGATTTTTTTCTTTCTTATTATTTTTTGTACTTGAAGCACATGGAATCAATATTAATGTTTTTTACTTTGAAGGATAAGTTTACAATATCGATTAGCCTTAATACCAATGCATATCCAAAAGCTTTAGACTAAAGAACCCTGCCATTGATTGTTAAGTATTATGGGACTTTTACTAATAATTGTGTCTGATTTCAGAAGAAGGGATCACAAAGGAGCCACCGCACAGTTCTAGAAGCACAAGGTCTAGGAGTCCAACAGTCTCTGTGGGATTAATGAGAATCTGCACCAAGACAGAGGACTTGTTTTTCAGTTCAAGGTGTTTGTTTTAAATTCAGGGAAGTGCTATTTGGAAGTGTCTAGCAGACTCCCTATGGACACGTGGGGACTATGAGACTACGGAGGAGGGCCTAGAGAAGGCCTCTTGGTTTTCCTGAGTGGCTGGCTGATGGATGAGAGAAAGAGGATGGGCTCCGGCAGTAAATTTAAAAGATAGTCAGGTGTGGTCATATATATTTTACCAACATGGCCATGGCTTTAATTAAACTACTAATTTCTCTTATTATATCAGTCTTTATCATTTTTAATCTTATCAAAGGAAGTAACTATTTAATAACTTCAGACACAGGACTTCCCCGTGCCATAATTGCTACAATTCCTTTAGTTTGGCTGTCATTTTGGCTCCCCTATTCCTGAGATTGAAGGTAAAATCAGACCAGGGAATCATACTTCCCTTTTACCTCATAATCTAGTCCCTTCTCTTTTATACTATGGCAATTTTCTGTAGTCCTGGCTGTAGTTGGGTAAGTGCATATTGCTGCATTTGTCCTGCAGGCTTGTAGAACATAAATCACTTTAATTGGGCCTTGCTGGTGATTCAAGGACCTGTTATGAGTTTATTCTTTTTTATTCATAATTTTATATACCTAAGACTTATACATACATACATATATACATACATACATACATATAGATATATATATGTATACATATATATNTTCTCTTATTATATCAGTCTTTATCATTTTTAATCTTATCAAAGGAAGTAACTATTTAATAACTTCAGACACAGGACTTCCCCGTGCCATAATTGCTACAATTCCTTTAGTTTGGCTGTCATTTTGGCTCCCCTATTCCTGAGATTGAAGGTAAAATCAGACCAGGGAATCATACTTCCCTTTTACCTCATAATCTAGTCCCTTCTCTTTTATACTATGGCAATTTTCTGTAGTCCTGGCTGTAGTTGGGTAAGTGCATATTGCTGCATTTGTCCTGCAGGCTTGTAGAACATAAATCACTTTAATTGGGCCTTGCTGGTGATTCAAGGACCTGTTATGCGTTTATTCTTTTTTATTCATAATTTTATATACCTAAGACTTATACATACATACATATATACATACATACATACATATAGATATATATATGTATACATATATATATATATATTTTTTTTTTCCCCCAGAATTTTCTCTTCTATTTTTTTTTTTTGGTTTTGGTTTTCTTCTGACAATTGATTCATATACCCCATAACTCAGCCATGTATACCAGAATGATTCTGGTGTTGGTCAACACCCTCCTCAGGGGGATTATATAATTATACTAAAATCCAAGGTTTGAAATCTTTTGGAGAAATTTCAGGAAATGAAACTTACGAACACCCTAAATCAAGAAAGCAAATCTTTTGAAGAAGATGCCATAAGGAAGCCTATGGAAACCACACATTGCATCAAAAGATCCAGAGTGAATTTTGGAATATAATAAACTGAACCGAAGGGGTTGAACATGTCATTTATTCTGAATATAAACTCTTATGCCAAAGGGGAATGCCCCCTAATTGGCTTTTTGTCAATGTATCTATCAACCATTGTTTTTTATTTCTTTCTCTTTTATTTCCTTCTTTTCCCCAATCTGTTGTAATTTTCCCTTAGAAAGTGCAATATTCTATTCACCTTTAGTAAGAGAATCTTTAGAAGTATAAGCTGGTTATTTGAAATGATTCATTGGGGAAACTAGGCATGTTAATCTCCCCAAACCCTCAATTGGGGAGATTTTAATATGCTCATCTCCCAGTAGAATCAAGGGGGAATTGTGAGAAGGAAATTCACCTCCCTTTGTTTCAATTTAATAAATCAGGGACCTGGAGGTTCTTTACCATTAAGATGTGCAGGGATACACATGCCCACAGTGAAAGGAAATTGAAACCAACAAGAATGAAAATTGATCCCACAAGCACTGCCCTCCTGGTTGGTGCCAGGCAAATTAAGGAACTATGATTGGTTCCTGAGATGTGATGTGGGACAGCTAATAGGTGGGGAAAACTGCTTATAAAGGTGATACCAAGGATCTGGAGGACATTCTGATTCTGATTCTGACTCTGACTTTGACTCTGGTGCTGGTGGCTCTAACTGAAGAGACATTCTTGCTCTGGTGACTCTTGCTAAAGAGACTCTCCAGGACTTCTGGCTGAAGATTGGAACCCTGTTGGTGGTGAGCTTGATTCCATCAGCACTGCACATAGGGTGGTAAGCTAGGCAACTCTCTACCTTTCCTACATTTCCTTCTCTTTACTATCACTACTTTGATGTAATAAAGCTATTAAAGCTACTTATAGCCTCATAATTTAATTTTAATTATTATAATTACCTTAGGAAATTAATCTAATAGTGATATTGCTGGGTCCAAAAGTATATGCAGTTCTATAACTCTTTGAGCACAATTCCAGATTGCTCTTCAAAATGATTGGTTCAGTTCATAGTATCAGCAACAATGTATTAGTGTCCCCATTTTTCCACATTTCCTCCAGTGTTTGCCATTTTGCCCTTTTATCATTTTGGCTAATCTGATAGGTATAAAATAATATTTCAGAGTTGTTTTGATTTGCATTTCTCCAACCAATAGTGATTTAGAGCAGTGATGGGCAAACTGTTCCCCACTGGCCAGATCCAGCGGTGGTTTTCCCATCACTGCCTTAAGCCATTTCCTAATCACTACATCTGGATGCGGGAGCATAGTGATTAGGGAATTGCTTAAGGGAGTGATGGGAAAATTATGACCTGGATCTGGCCTGCAGGGAATAGTTTGCCCATCACTGATTTAGAGCATTTTTTCAGGTAGTTATATATAGTTTTGGTTTCATCATTCAAAAACTGTCTGATTATATCATCCCTTTTTTTTTTTTAAGAAAACTTGGAGTTCCAGACTCTTTTCAGGACAAACTCCAGACACATGGAGATTTGGAACTGACCCCAGTGAGGAGAAAGAGAAAGTCTCTTTTGCAGACATGCAGGGAAAACTGATTTTTAACATGTCACTGGTTACCAGATTCCTTCCCTAAAGGCTGTTCCTAAATTCCTAAAGGAATTTCACCTTTGATGAAATTAGGTCCTCTCTTTCTGATGAACCAACTCCTAGCAAGAGAGTTCATTTATTCTGTATATTTTCTAGAATATTATAATCTGCATAGCTTTTCTTATATCTATTTGTTGCTTGATTAAATAAATGGGTTTGCTTGCTAGCCTCTATTTTTGTTGGACTTTTGTTTTACTAGTGTTTGGCAGGAAGGGTCCATACCTAATGGATATAAGGTAGGGGCTATCTTCATACCTTTAAGAAGATTGAAATCTGGGAAGTAAGCAGCTTTTTTGTTTTAATTTATTTATGCCTAGACCAACAATATTTAAGGTGGGGGGATAGAATTCTTGTCTTGTACCTCTCTTCCAGAAGAGAACAGAGAGATCAGCCTTATGGGCCATTTTCTTTCTCCCCTTAATGTAAGAATCTCAGTCTCCTTTAAAGAGAAGTAGGCAAGATTCCAGAAGTAGCTATCAATATCTCCCCATAGATCAGCTGTCTATATCTTCCAGTATCACATGTGGACATATGGAATCTTACATAAACAGCACATACCTTACATATTTATTTTGAATCCTTTTGCATAGTGCTATTCTTCTCTTTGTCTTTTTCTGTCTTACTTTACTTTGCAGAAAGGAAGGGATTTGACAAGGATAGTGATAAGGAAGAGCAAGGAGGGATAGTACTATGCTCCAGGTTGAAGAGGGAAGGATGCTAGAACTATATTACTAGGGCTGGCTACAAAGTCCATTCATCCTGTTCTGCAATGGTTTAGCCAGTGCTGGAAATGATCAGTGCTCACTGATATCTGCCAGCCCCCCAGAACTGTGGGACATATCAATTCTTCTGAGTTCCATTGGGCACCAGATTATGAAGTTCAACATTCAGAGTTCTTCCAAAGTTTTTTGTTTTTTGCCTCTGCTTCTGTTGACTGGTCCTACTATGAGCATGAATTACATATCCTATGGAAACCGAGTTATTTGCAGTCCTTTATCTGATCACAGCAGGAACCATAACATGGAACTAAGTAAGCACAAACTATTCATGTACTATAACTTATGAGTTCAGATTGATCCAATGTGTATCAGGCTGAGACCCTCAGGTCCAGAGACCCTCAGTAAGACAGAAAATCACCAGCCACATTCCCCCTCTCTTCTTTCCTTCTGCATCTAAGTTATATTTGTGTTCACTACACCTAGAAACCCAGGAAAACTCTTGTATATGTATCATGCAGCCTAGGCAAACCCTTGCATTATATCGGGTAGCCTATGGAAAATCGTCCTGTTTCTCAGACCCTCTGTACAACATATACCCGATAAATCATTGATTTATGACAGATTGTATTGTGGTCTCTTAAGGTCTCTGTCAACATTGCCTGTTACTATGTAAACATTACCTATTACCATGTATATGGAAAGCTTGGGTAGAAACCCCAGCTTGTTTTTCTCCCCTTATAAAAATCATGATTACTCTCAATAAAGTTGCCTTTGATCACCATTAACATCTCTGGCCCTCCTGATCCCGTCTCTTACCTGCCCATCTTTGGAGACCCCCAGTTGTTGTCAGGCAGGCCCTGACACCCACGTCTGAGGGCCTTCTGGAATTTGAGTGGTGAATGATATATGATTTATTATATATTGCATTCTGGTGATCGTGTGCTGTTTAATTTATTTGCTTATTGATTCTATGTAAAGAATAAAAACCATTCAAGGGAATACACAAGTGTGTTTTTCCATTTTTCTAGAAAGTTCACTCCATAATGCCAAAGACACATGACTAGCAGTCACTCAAAATTTAAAAAGTAAGTAAAAGAAGTTTTTAAAAAGAGCAATTGGCAAGGGGGTGGAAGGTAGAGTCAAGATTGCAGCTTAGTAGCAGTGAAAGTCAAAACCTCTCTGACAATCCTTTCAAACCAGTTTTTAAAAAGTACCTCAAAATGACAGGCATCAAAAACCAACTGCAAGACAGAGTGAGGAGGCTCTCCCACTGAACACAACTTGAAAGGTAGGCAGAGAGAGAGAGAGAAAGAGAGAGAGAGAGAGAGAGAATTTATTTTCATGGGATCAGAAACACAGAGGAGTGCTGGCCAACCACTTTCCTGACCTGTGTCAGTTCTGCTATGGGGCAAAGGCTAACTTTGGGATCCCAGGACAAGGGCTATACCAACAAAAGAGCATGTGAGACCCACCCCTTGAAGTCCTGTGTCCTGTACCAGCCCACAGTGAGGCCAACAAATCCATATCAAGCCTGTGCTACTATGGTGAAGACCTAGCCCCAGGGCAAAATAGCTCATAGTGCCAAACCCTACAAGTCAACAGCAGAGGAGACAAAAACAGCAAGCAGCTTTCAGAAGTACACAGGCCAAAAAAAAAGCCTGGGAAAATATACAATAACAAAAGAAACACTTAATGCTATAAAACTTCTATGGGGACAAAGAGAAAAGCACAGAACCAACAAGGAATAGTGAGATCCAAGCAACCACACACAAAACTTCAAAAAATGGGAATATTGTTCTCAAGCTCTAGAAGAATTCAAAAAGGGATTCAAAAATCAAATGACAAGTCAAAGAAAAATGGGAAAAAGAAATGAAATTAATGCAAAAAAGAAAATAACAGCTTAAAAGGCAAAATTGATAATCTGGAAAAGGAGAGACAAAAATCCAAAGAAGAAAAGAATTTCTTAAAAAACAGAATTGACAGAGATGCATATATAATCCAATGGAATTGCTTATCAGTTCCAGAAGGGGGAAAGGTTAAGAGGGAGGGGGCGGGGTCATGAATTGTGTAACCATGGAAAAATATTCTAAATTTAAAAAATAATAAAAATCAGAATTGACCTACTGGAAAAAGAGGCAAAAAAAAAGTCTATTGAAGAAAAAAGTGTATTAAAAGTAGAATGGACCAAATCGAAAATGAAAATAATAAAATCATGAAAGAAATTAAATCTTTAAAAATTAAAATTGGGCAAATAGAAGCTAATGACTTCATGAGACATCAAGAAATAATAAAAAATAAAAATAATAAAAAAAGAAGGAAATATGAAATATCTCATCGAAAAAACAAGTGATCAGGAGAGACAATTTAAAAATTATTGGACTACCTAAAAGTCGTGGCCAAAAAAAGAGGCCTAGACATCGTACTACAAGAAATTACACAAGAAAACTGCTCTGATAGTCTTGAACAAGAGGGTAAAAATACAAATAAAAATAATCCATAGGTTACATCTTGTAATAAATCCCCAAATGACAACTCCCAGAAATGTTATAATCAAGTTCAAGAACTCACAGGTCAAGAAAAAAATAGTGAAAACAACTAGAAAGAAACAATTCAAATATCATGGAGCTTCAGTCAGGATCACACAAGATCAGGCAACTTCTATGTTAAAGGACTAGAAGGCTTAGAATATGATATTCCAGAAGGCAAGAGAACTGGATTTACAACCAAGAATCACCTACTCTTCAAAACTGACTGTATTCTTTCAGTATAGTCATTTAATAAAATAGAAAATTTCCAAGCATCACTGAAGAAAAGGTCAGACTTAAACAGAAAATCTGATGTCCAAATAAAAAAATCAAGAGAAGCATGAAAAGGTAAATAAGGAAGACAAAAAAATTAAGGGCTTCAATAAGGCCAAATTGTTTATAATCCTATCTGGAAAGATGTGTCTGTAACTCTTAAAAATTATCATTAATCAATAATAGTAGTTAGAAAAAGTATACACATAGACAGAGGGTATAGTATTAAGCTGTTTAGGATGATATGTAAAAAAAATTTAAGGGTGAAAAAGAAGATTGTACTAAGAGAAATGGGAATAAAGAAGTAAAATGGGGTTAATTATGTCACATAAAGAGGTGAGGGGGATACTACTATAATGTAAGGGATGATGAGGGTGGTGACAGCTAATACTTAAACCTCACTTTCATTGGAATTGGCGCAGACAGAGAAGAATAGCCAGATTCATCAGGGGTATAGAATCCTATCTTACCCTAAAGAGAAGTAGAAGGGGAATAAGAAAGGGGGTAGTGGGAAGGGAGTAATAAAAGAGAGGGAGTATTTGGTGGATGATTAAAGATCTTATAGAGAAGTAGGAGGGAAATAAGAAGAAGTGGTGGTAGGAAGGAGAGTGATATAAGGGAGGGGGGAAAGGAGAAGTGACTAAAAGCAAAACACTGGTGTGAAGGGAAAGAGTAAAAGGAGAAAGGGCAGTATTAAAATTGGAAATCAAGATGGAGAGGAATACATAGATGATAATCATATCTGTGAATGTAAATGAGATGAACCCACCCATAAAAAGGAAGTGTATTAAAAACCAGAATGCAACCATATGTTTTTTATAAGAAACACATTACACACAGAGCAAAATGACAATTCTACCTAAATTAATTTACTCATTCAGTGCCATACCTATCAAACTACCAACAAACTATTTTGTAGAACTAGAAAATATAATAACAAAATTCATCTGGAAGAACAAAAGGTCATGACTATCAAGGGAACTAATGGAAAAAAATGTGAAGGATGTTGGCCTAGCAGTACCAGATCTTAAACTGTACTCTAAAGCAGTAATCATCAAAACAAAAACAAAACAAAACAAAACAAAACAAAACAAAACAAAAAAAGGGTAGATCAGTGAAGTATACTGGGGATAAATGACCTCAGGAGTCTAGCATTTGATAAACCCAAAGATTCCAGCTTTGGGATAAGAATTCACTATTTGACAAAAAACTGCTGGGAAAATTAGAAAACAGTATGGCAAAAATTAGGTTTACTATCTCATATCCTATACCAAGATAAGGTCAAAATGAGTATATGATAAGTAAATTAAGGGAATGTAAAATAGTTTGCCCATCAGATCTATGGAGAAGGGAAGAATTTATGACCAAAGAAGCAATAGAGAATATTATAAGAAGTAAAATGAATGATTTTGGTCATATTAAAGTTTTTGTATAAACAAAACCAACACAACCAAGATTATAGGGGAAGCAACAATCTTGGTGGCGGAGGGAATTTTATAACAAATTTCTCTGATAAAGGTCTCATTTCTCAAATATATAAAGAACTAAGTCAAATCTCTAAGAATCCAAGTCATTCACCAATTGATAAATGGTCAAAGGATATGAATAGGAAGTTTTCAGGTGAAGAAATCAATGGTATCAATAATCATGTGAAAAAATGTTCTAAATCCCTCTTGATTAGAGAAATGCAAATTAAAACAACTTTGAGGTACCACCTCACACCTATCAGATTGTCCAAAATGACAGTAAAGGCAAATAATAAATCTTGGAGGGAATGTGGCAAAATTGGGACATTAATGCATTGCTAGTGGAGTTGTGAATTGATCCAACCATTCTGAAGGGCAATTTGGAATTATGCCCAAAGGGCTATAAAATAATGCATACCTTTTAATTCAGTAATACCACTACTAGGTTCTGTATCCCAAAGAATGAAAAAAATGGGAAAAGACTTGTTTGTACACAAATTTTGGTAGCTGCGCTTTTTGTGGTGGCAAAGAATTGGAAACTAAAGGGATGTCCTTCAATTGGGGAATGGCTGAAAAAATGTGGTATATGATGATGATGATGGAAACTATTGTGCTATCAGGAATGATGAACAGGATGATTTCAGAAAGAACTGGAAAGACCTATGTGAATGGATGCAGAGTGAAATAAGCAGAACCAGGAGAACATTATACACAGAAATAGCAGTATTGTGAAATCTGTGATCAACTGATCACTGTGATAGACTTACCTACTATCAGCAATACAATGATCTAGTACCAGTGATGGGCAAACTTTTTAAAGAGGGGACCCAAGGAAAGGAAATGCTCATCTGTCAGTCTGTTTCTAAGGCAACTCTTTCGAATTTTCATTGTATTGTGTCCTACTCATTGTATTCGTCAGATTAGGAATAATGTCACAGGGCCAGATAGAACATGTCAGGGGGCTGCATCTGGCCTGTAGGTCATAGTTTGTCCATCACTAATCTAGGACAATTCTGAGGGACTTATGACAAAGATTGCTATCCACCTCCAGAGAAATAACTGTTGGAATAGAAATGCAAATGAAATGCGATTTATCACTTGCTTGTTTGGGTATATGATTTGGGGCTTTGTTTTTATAAGATTATTCTCTTACAAAAATGAATAATAAGGAAATGCTTTGTGTGATAATACATGTATAATCCAGAAAAAAATTAAGAAAAAAGAGAGAAATTAGACTCTATAAAGGTATAAATCAGACAGAGGTACCCTTACCTCCATTTGCCTTAATCCCCCATTAATGCCTCTGTCTTGTGTATACATATTTTTTTCATTTTTGTGAGAGAGAATACAAGGCAAAGTGATATGTAACAGCATGCCCTGAGTCCCATGTTGTTGGAAACAAGGCCAGAACTTAAGACTGCTAATGCTTAAATCAGTTTCCTAGACCCTAATGCATGCCACTGTCCCTTAGTCTGGCCTACGAAGTTGGATGTACCCTAGTCAGATCACTGTCCAGTCACAGATGGGAAGGAGCCATCAGTGGGAAAGCCTATCCTAATAAGCATTGGCTCATTGGCTAGAATTTCTTCAAACCTTCTCTTAAATCCTAGGAGACCCCAACTCTTGAAGAATAAAATGGAAGTTTTTCAGTGAGTGGATGGTTAGAGCTAAATTGTAATTGAATAGATCCACAAATCCTCTGACAAATCAGTGCCACCCACCACAGTGAGGTGGATTGAACACACTGGGTGCTTTGCTGTCTCTCTGGGAACCACAGAGGGCATTGTATTCACATGGTATTTATTCCTGATGGAACATGCAGAAGTAGTCAGCATGAACATTGTACTTCCCAAGACTCAGAACCCCAGAGCCTCAACAGAATCAGGTGAGTGGGTCTCACTGCCACCTGGTAATTCAATATGTGTATCTTTTGTATTCTTAAGGTAAAACCTGAGGTTAACATATTTTATCTGGGTTCAGAAGGGTGAGTAGGAGACAGGAATGGACAATAGGTGGGGACTTAACAAGCTGGGGAAATACAGTTCAATGAATGGTTTGGGCAACTGACAGGAGTGACAGTTGGGTCTTAACTGCCACATTGATCCACCTAGCCAGGGAGTCCGTGAAACCAACAAGTGAGTAGACTAACAAGAAGTTTTATAAACAGGGGTTTAATTCAATGAACTATAGTCTGAAATAAGGGAAAGGGGGTTCTATTCTACCAGCCTATGGGCAAGCCTCAGGGGCAGGGAATGGACTTATCTACACTAAGTTGAAACTATAACTGGGTAGGGCACAATGTAGATCAGGAATGAAAGTGGGATCCTCACTGCTGAATCCTGTCAAAATCCAGCAATGGTACAGCTTTCCCAGGACTTCAGCCAGTACTCCTTCAGTTGGGTAAGTCAGGGAGCTAAACCAACCTGAGCTGACCAGCAACTCAGGTTAGGTTTTATAGTCTCAACCAAAACCTCCCACAGGCAGATGACTTTCCCCCTTCTGGATATCAGGATATCAGGATACAAACTCCACTTCCTCTGAGGTCTCCCAGGGGTCAGTTACAACTTGTCCCCAACCACCATGGAGTCCATCTCAGAGAGAGAAGCACAACTTCCTGCTTCCCCATTCCATTTAGAATTCTCCAGCCCTGCTTGCTAAGTCTCACAGCTAACTAATCTTAAGCATCTTATTAATTTATCTTACAACAGTATCAACCCTGGAGAATGTAAACTCCTTGAGGGCAGAGCCTGTTTTATTTTTGTCTTTATCCCTAGAGCTTAGTACAGTGTCTGGCAAAAAATAGAGACTTAAATTCTTGTTGAACTGAATCCTTGCTAGAGATAAGTAAGATGATGGTTAGCTTTAGTTCTGAATTGACAGTAATATTGTATTATTTTAAGATATGCATAGGAAACTCCTTTCTGGAAGACCTCAGGGGCTATGTTTTGTTCTATAGACTGGAGTGCTTTTATATAATCAAATAATAAAGAGTTGCGACTTACATGTTCTGTACCTTTTAGTCAGCCCTATATAGCTTGCTGCACGAAACTGTTTTCAAAATCTAGCATTTTTCATATTTTCGTCAGTGATGTTTTCCTTATATATGAGATTATTTTCATGAAGATTTTTATAAATATGAGAAAGCAGATAGAGCCAATAGGCACTGATATTTTCTTGATTAATCTTTTGAACAATGACATTATCTATACTTCCTCCTCTCTCCCCCCACTATTGGGTAGCTTCATTCCCATGAGAGAGTAATAATATTATATCTCAATACTTTAAAGATTATGTTGCCTCTGGCACAGATTCCTAATGTGTAGGCAGTCTGAGACAGCCAGTCTTTTCAGTATTATTTCCACAGAATTTCTATATATAGCACAATGGAAACTGAGGTGTTAGGGTCAAGAGTATGGTTCTTCTGACATCAATAACAGTAAAATTATTATAAATATGTTGACAGATTTTTTTTTGTCTATTTGTTGCCCTCATTCTAGCTTCACCAATAACTACTTTGGGAATAAGGTGGCTCAGTTGCCTTTAACATGAAGCTTTCAATAGACATTTTGACTTGTACCTTTTATGAGTTGATCTGATTTAAATCTTCCTCTTTATCTGTAGTGACTAACAAATTTGCATCTGAGACTATCATAGCCCTTGTTTGCCTTTTTTCTTCTCTTGGAAAAGAGAGCAATGTTTCCTAGCAAATGTTTCCGGGCTCTTTTGACCTCATTTTGGCTACTGCTTTTAATCAGTTAGGTTTTTACAGGAAATAGTACTAATCATGATAAAAATCTTTGCCTTTTTCCATTTCCCAAGTTTTGTCATCAATGGTTCACTTAATTAGGCCAGTTCTTTCAGTCATTCAGTCTTTTCATCTTTAACCTTCCTCCTATTTTAATGCTGATCTTTAGAAAACCTAGCTAATGATCTAACTGCAATTGGTGGTGATATGACTCCCATATTAGTGACTAATAATTTTCTGCCTATTGAGTTAGAGCTGATTTCATTTTTCTTTATTATTCATCATGTGTAGTGAGAACAACAACCTGAGACTTAACCTATACCTCCTTCAGGCTTCTGATTGCTAGACTAGAAGGACTGTCACAAAAGCAAGGAAGTTACACCAAAATGAATCAATGTCATTTCCTTAATGAATATTCTTTCTGTGCTATGGTTAAGTAAATCTCCTTTTGTTAAGTGTTATATCTATGAGTATCTCTTTTTGTTCTAGTCTGGAACCTGAACTACCAGATTGGCTCAAGAGTTCAACGTGGTCTGACTTATAACACCATGTTGAACTCTTTCAGTTCTTTTAACTATAACTCTTTTTTTTAAACCTTCACCTTCTGTCTTAGAATCATTACTGTATATTGGTTCCAAGGTAGTTGAGTGGTAAGGGCTAGGCAATGAGGGTTAAATGACTTGCCCAGAGTCACACAGCTAGGAAGTGTCTGAGGTCAGATTTGAATCCAGGACCTCCTGGCTTTTGATTTACTGGACTACCTAGCTGTCCCATTTTTTAAAATAACTATATTTCTTATAGACTCTTTTGGTCTTTACTGTGGCTCTCACATATTCTGAACAAGTCAGGTCTATAGAACAAGAATGGCCTTTGAGCTTTAGGTATTCCTGAGGTGTTGGGGGATGTTCTTTCTAGTCTATAGCTTTTGAGTTCCCATTGGTATTTTTCACTTAATATCAGACTTAATTAGCTTTTAGGAAAATATATTTACCAATGAGGAATAGTGAGAACAGTTGATATAAAACATCACCCCAAAAATCTTGGTACTTTTTTTTTAACCCTTACCTTCTATATTAGAACCAATTGGTTCCAAAGCAGAGGAGCAGTAAGGGCTGGGTTAAGTGGCTTTCCCAGGGTCACACAGCTAAGAACGTCACACAGTTTTGAACCAAATACCTACCATCTCCAAGCCTGGTTCTCTATCCATTGAGCCACCTCAGTGCCCCTTCTTTAGTACTTTCTTGGCAATATATATAAAATCTAGGAGAAAGTAGGCTCAATATGAAAGAACACAAATAGAGACTTAAATCTGCTTTGCCCAACTCATTTAGTCTATCCTTTGCTTCCAAGGCAGACATTGCCCTTACTTATTCTGAGGACACTGCTGGGATGCTGATAGGAAAATAGGAAGTCCAAAGTTTTTCTCTAGACCCTTCAAACCTGGCTAAGGGGAAGGGAAGGATGCCAAGATTGAAGTTGAAGCACTCTCCACTACCCTATAAACAGTGTCTTTGGGATTTGAGTGGAGTGCTTTCTCCTGATCTGCTGTTGTTCCCTTGAATCTCCCTTTACTCTTCCACTCTGAATGTGTCCCACTTAGAGCTCTGGGAGAGAAACACAAGTTGAAACAGTTCTATCATATTTGAAATGGCATGAAAATCGATGTCCTTGTTGTCTTATCAGACTTAAAATGTAGCAAACAGTAACATAACTGTGATTGCTATGAATTTATACCACCTTTGCTCCATATAATCCTGGAAAGAGTTAATTTGCATATATCAAAATACAGAAAAATGGAATTCATTTTATGTTCTTTCCTTTTGAAATTCTGCCCAAATAAAAAAATATTCATTTGGAAGTAGCATATATTTAAAAGGTCTAATAATATGGTCAAACTTCAAAGTAGTTTATGGGAAGAACATGACCAAAATAAGAATATCAATTATTTCCTGAGCCCCTTTCTTAGTAAAATTGAATATGATTTTCTTTATTTTTTAAATTGAATAAATCATCTTCTATATTATATGTCAGGGCCTGACATAATGATGCAAAGCCAGGAAATGACCTGAGACTAGGATATCAGTATTAATATTTATTTACACGGTCACCAGCATAGAGAGACCAGAATATAGTTCTCCCAAAGAAACAAAATAATTTACCTTCCTAAAGAATTTGTGCGCCACATGCCAAACACCTAGAAAAGGAATTACCAATGCACTGGCAATTCATTTACTTTCATTACTATGCAGGTTACTCTCAACTCTGGACACCCCCCTTACCTCCAGATTCAGTGTAGGCTGTGCTGAGTAATTATAATTATGCAAATTCAGCTTAAGTCACCATTATGGTATATATCCTGTTTCAGAGGAGACAATATTCTTAAATCAAATAGGCAAAGAATTTAATTGCAAGGGAACAGCAAGGTAAGGAACAAACAAAGAACAAATAGTAAAATTATTCTCAGCTTCTAAACTCAAAGAGACCCAAATCCTTAAAGGCTCCAGAAAGAATATAATCTGAACTTGAATCCCTTAGGATATCATGGAAGAGACACAGTTACTTTTCAATTTACAGCCCAATTAAAAAAAAAAACACACACACACACATACAAAAATCACACTTTATTTTCAATGCCGTCTGCTTTTGAAGATCATGGCGATCTCTCAGGGCCAAAGCAGGAGAGTGTGGGTGCAGGTGCTTATTTTCTCTTTTCCCAGTAGCTATAGATCTGCTGAAGCTTCTTGGGGTCATTGAGATTCTTCCAGAACTCTTGGGTTTGGTTGATGCAATGCTGTATTCTCACGATTTGAAGCAAAATCCTTTGGGACCTATCATGCAGTTTTTGATGGAAAGACAATCTGGAACTTTATGAGGAGAGCGAAGCAAGAGTAGAATAGAAAAGACAGAAGGAGTCTTACCAGTAGAGTACTATGTGATTTTAGGAATTGGGAAGCTACCACCTATCCAAATGCCTGTCCTATCTGGCTGACTATTGACTTTAATTTTATAGATGTAGAAGGTAGAAGATGATTTTTAAAAAACCTTTTCTCTTAGAATCAGTACTAAGTATTGGTTCCAAGGCAGAAGAGTGGTAAGAACTAGGCAATGGGAATTAAGTGACTTGCCCAGGGTCACACAGCTAGGAAGTATCTGAGACTAGATTTGAACCTAGGACCTTCTGTCTCTAGGCTTGGTTCTCTTATCCACTGAGTCACCTACCAGCCTCAATGATTTTTAAAAAGTTTTTCTTTTAATATTTTCTTTTTTTAATTTACATATAAAAACAATTCTTTAACTTTTGTTTTTTAAATTGTTGAGCTCCCAATTCTTTCCTTCCCTTCCAGAAACCCTGCCCTGAGAAGAAAGTCATTTGACATAGATTATACATATGCAGCAGAGACAATTTTTGTTCATCAAAGGAAGGAAGTCAGCATTTATCAAAGGAAGCTGGTATTTATCAAAGGGGAATTTGAACAACTGTCAAGTGGTGGTGGGGAGCACAGATGGTGTGAAGCACCTTGGACTTCCAGATTCCCATGCCCCTAGTCCCTGAAGGGGTTAATATATTTATTTGTAGAGCTCCCACCACAGCCAAGCTAACAAGCATTGATCTAAGCATCAAGCACTATGCTAAACTCTGGGGGATACAAAGAAAGGCAAAAATAGTTCCTGTCTTCAAGGAGCTCACAATTTAACGAGGGAAACAATATAAAAACAACTATTTACAAACAAGATAGAAAATAAATCCTTGTTCATTGGAAAAATATCCAATTAAAAAAAAAGTCTATAAACCCATGAAGTCAGGAACTGTATATATTCTCCTTATGCTTATAACACCAGCTCTTAGTATGGTGTCTGGTACAAAGTGTTTACTTATTTTATTTAATGTATTGTAATATTTACTCATAGTATAGCCTATATAATTCTGGCCTGGATACTAATGCTTTCTCTTCTCTTTAGCCCCAACCAACCTTTCAAAGTGGAACTCCTCATCCTTTCTCTCTTTAACAATCTATAGGACAATCTGGTTGCTGCCCTTCTACTCTATTGAAATTGTCCTCTCAAATCAGTATTTTAGGATCATTGATTTAGAATGGTATGGACCTGAAAGACCAGTCAGTCCCATACCCTTATTTTATAGATGAAGAAATCAAGGCCAGGACATGAAAAGACTTTGTTCCAGGTCACACAGGTAGGAAGTGGCAGACCTCCTAAACCAGGTCCTCCAACTATTTCCTAATCCCCTAAACATACTATATTTCACTTTCTTCTTTTTTTAGTTTGTTTGAGATCTCTTCCACAAAATCACTAATGTGGAAAAATGTCTTCTTGATACACATGTAAAATCTATATCTGGGAGTGGGGAAAAGAAGAAGAGAATTTGGAACTCCAAATTTTTAAAAACTAATGTTAAAATTGTTTTTACATGTAATTAAGGGGAAATATTATTTTTAGAAAGGCATGCTGAATTTGGGGAGCTGTAAGCAGCTGGAAATGTAGGGCTGGAGTTGGACAGTATCTAAAAGGTTTTAAATACTGATATAGCAGTTGCTTACATAATAGCTGCTGTTAAAATCAGAAGAATGATTGACAAGGAGAGTGCTGAGAACAGAACCCTTGGAGCCTGTCTACATTTAGGAAGACAGGAGAAGCTAGAGGGGTCACAGGAGGAGAGGGAGATTGAATAATTAGAGTGGTAGGCCAGGCCAGTACAGTGATTCAGCATGGAGCCTGGCAACAAGGAAAGACTTACGGACCATAAAATGCAATAAAAATAACTTTACTGATCCTAAAAGATTAAAAGGAATATAATTACTATAAATAGGCGTTGCTCCCCTCTGCCCACACATTCACCATGTCAGCAATTCTGAATCAACAATGCCCTGGATAGCAGTGGGACTTCCACTAAGCCAGGTTCCAGGAGGTTGAGCTATCTATGCCTCAGGTGACAAGGAAGCAATATCAGTGGTTCAAGCTCTAGTCCCTGGATATCCTGAGGAAGACCTTCTTGCCTACTTAAAGGGAATCATATCAGTCAATATAAAATAACAAGATATACGAAATGGTCAAAATCAAATGCTATAGATAGGTCAAGAAGTATTAGGAATGAGAAAAAATTGGTGACCTTTCAGTAGTTTGGGTAGAACAGTGTGACTGGGAAACAGATTCCAAAAGATAAGTAAGTGAGTGGTGAGTAGAGGCAGCTGGAGATGTTCCTGGTCTGAAAGGCGAGACAGCTGCCTCAGAAACTTCAAAGGAACCCAGGTGTCTGCAATGAAAGCATCCTCTTTGTCCAGAAGATGCCTCTGTTGCTGATGCTTTTGAGTGAGTGGTTAGAAACAAGCTTAGCAAAGATATTCGGATGAGTTTAAAAGGAGAGCTATAACTGATGGTGAAAGGTCTTGGAGACAGAGAGAACGGTGGAGAGCTGGTAGTGGTAAAAGTGCCTGAGAGAATGTGACTTAGAACCTGAAAGCATTCCCCAACTTGTTGGATGAGTGCTCCAGGTAAGGGCTACACCAAGTCCTTGGTGATTTCAAGGTACTCTCTCTGGTTCCACGTTCCCTAAAGTGGCAGTAGTGAGCCCTAGCTGATGTGTTTCCCTCTACTAGTCAGACAGAGAGCACAATTATTTCAGAGCAAAAGGCATTTCATGATATGATATTATAAAACTCTCTTTGCAGATGGGCTAAGCCAGGTTGAGGGTAACCCACAGCCCTCAAACTGGAGGTTAATGAGCAGGACAGCTACCCCACGCATGTGAACAATAATGCCCCAGTAGAATGAGCAGATGAGAATGATTTATTCCAATGGCCAAAACAGTGGCTGACACAGTTGCTAGAGCTTGGTTAGACATTGAAGACATAAACTGCATTACTACCAGTTGTGCTGGCATTTGTCTTGCCACTTGACTTCAATGACTCTGGAAGAGAGAGGCTGATGACTTTGTGCAACTCTGCCTCACTTAAATCCAGTTCAGGAGCAAGTCAAGATATTACCCCAGTGATGTCATTTGTCTTCTTTGAAAACAAAGGACAAACAACTACAAGAATAATAAAATGATAATAAAAAACTACAAAATAATAAAAGAATAATAAAACGTATCTCCCATAAAAGTGGGATGTTTTCCCAGAAATAGCTATATCACTGAGCGCAAGTAAACACACATTGCCAGGGAACATTTTTCCTGAATTGTTCACCCAAAGGAAATTCATGTAAGCCAAGATATATCCATAGAGGATCAGTTCATACTCTGATCCTGCAGGATTGCTGATGTCTTCTAATGATGATGGGCTTGAGGTGAACCTCCTGGGTTTGGGAAGGGTACTCTTTGCAAGAATGCAAGGCTCCTAAACTTAGCTTAAAATTAAAAAGAGAAATTTATTACTTTAGAAGGTAATGTTGAATCTGGCCAGGAGGAAAGCATAGGTGGAAAGCTGCCTCCTAGTGGACATCAAGTCTGGGGTCCTTATACTCTTTGTGACAGTTATATGTGGCTTCTGGGTGGTATGCACTGAGGCACAGCAGGGGAGGTTTGCCTGAAGACATAGGGGGTGACCTTCATAGTTTAGGGGACAGATAGATGTCTTGGATACAGCCTGATGGCATCAAGGCATAGCCTGAAGGTGTATCTCTGTGTCCATCTCAAATTTAAAGGACAATCCAAGGAGAATTTTCCTCTCGGGGTTTTATTAGTAGTTTATCAGATGTTTTGGGTTAGTAGTCACAAGGATGTAGAGGAGCAAAGGAATTTTCCTGCTTATGGTTTGCCTGAAATACTTCTATAATTTGGGGGTACAATGGCCCATGCCAATTACACTACTACCATTTGTTTCTGCTGGATTGTTCCACTATATACTGCTCTGCTGCCTTGCTGTTTGCCTGGACACCTCCAGAGTTTCTGCTCAGCTGAAATTTGTAGCAGATAGAAGAGCAAGTACAATCATATTATTTCAATTTAAAGTATATAGACTTTCCACACTCCGATTAGAAAAGGCAGAAACTTTGCATTCCTTTCAGGTGTGCCTATTTTGTTCCCTCAGTCTTGGTTTCTGAAGCCTGCCATTTCCCAGCAGGGAATTCTCAATCCTGGGTACCTTTCTAGATCTTTAGAACAAAGAACAAGAAGGATTATTTAAACTAGCCAGTGCCTTTAGCTTTAGTCTTTTCTTTGGACTCTTCTTCCTGGTCCAGAAGCATGATTTCTTCTTTCAGAGATTTTGACCTACTTTATGATAATATTCCCAATTGTAATCTCTGGGGTCCAGGCCATAAATCAAATAATGGCAGACTACCCACTATCTCTGGGATTCAGGGTCCCCCCAATTTCCAATCCTATATATCTTTCATTCTTCCATGCAGATGAATGGGTAGGGAAAAGGCAAGAAGACAAAACTAAGACCAGGGGCCAAAGCCATTGGCTCTCTTGCCTTTCTAAATATAATTCTAGCCTGGTCTTATGCACATAAGGACATCAGGGGCTGTTTGAGGTTTTTCTGCATTTTCTTATTACAGAAACAGTGAGAGAGTAGAAAGGAAGGCCCTTTGAGTATGGTGTTAGTGAATGCATGTGATAAAATGACAGTAACTGAGTGAGATGGTGTTTTGCCAGGTCAATAAGGAACTAGCAAGCCCCAGGAGTAAGTAGATTGAGATCAAGTCTGTGAAACAAATGGAAAGAGGGCTGTCTCCTAGTTCCTAGTGCTGCTCCAGTCATATGAGAAGCCAACAGAGGGAAAGATTATGAAAAGTTATAAAATAAGGTTCTTTCTCATGGAACACATATGAATTGTAATATTTTCTGCTCACATATTTCAGAAAGGGACTGATCAACAGGACATAGGGTAACCTAGAACATAAGTCGATGACACAAAAGAGAGACATATTTAGAATGAGTAGCAAAGTGGATTGAAGACTTTATTTTTTTTAATAGTTATGTCACCCTGTGTAGTTTTTGATAGTGGGAAAGCAAGAGATTTAAATAAGGAGAAAGAAATGGAAAGAAAAAAGGAATAGGTACTGGGGACATTAAAAAACTTCATAATTTTTTACTCTGAGGATTACTAGGTTAAAAAAAGATTGAAAACGACTGACCATCTAGAACATTGGTTATTGATGCTATTTTTAGGAGTTTCCATGGGGGAGAAATGTATGAGTTAGTGGGTAGTCATAGAGATTTTTTAAAAAGAATGAAAAGAGCATCAGTAAGACATTAAGTATAATAAAAAGAAATTTAAAAATATTAAAAACACAGAAGAAAAAGTTCAAAAGGGAACACAAGCTGATTTTGTTATTACTTTGTTTAATTTAATCTACTCTTTTAAAAGAAACTGTAACAGAAGCTTATGGATTTATATATTGTTCTCTTTTTCATTCTTTGTATATTGCAATATTTGTGTTTGTTGATAATGAAGTTCATGATAAAAAAGAAAAAACATTAAAATCTCTTGGGATATTCTCTAGTGTTTAATCATCTTTTAGAGGTTCTTCCATATGTTTAAGTGAGTTGGTTTGCCAAAATTTAAATCTATTTCCTTTTTCCCTTTACCTACCTCACAGATGGTTATACCATGCTTTACAAATCTTAAAGTCTATCCTACACAGGGATAGGGACTGAATCTGTGATTTCATTGGTTATAGAGAACTCTCAGGTGAAAAAACTCCTTCTACCAATGCAGACTGGCACCTTCTCTGCAAGTTATATGAAAGGCAATAAATAAGAACAGTTATCATTCAGTTTTCTGAGGTTAAAGAAGGACTATGTAGTTTTAGAGCTAGAGAGGACCTTTAAACCATCTAGCCCACTATTTCAGGAGGGGCTCTAGCAATGCTCTATTCTCAATATAATTCTCTGAACTTCTTTTCCTTCTCTACACCAATAGCCTTTGCCACCCTGAGGTTCGGTTCTCCTGATTGAGGACTCCTGCCTAGACCACTCTTTCAGCTCTACTTTCTGGATTTCTTTTCCTCCTCTTTGGCAGTTAATTTGCCCCTACATAAGTATCTTTGTTCTCTCCTCTTTCTGGTTCCCTTTTATATATTGTCTTCCTCCATTAGGATGTAAATTCCAGAAGGTCAAGGGCTGCCTTGTTTGCATTTGTATTCCCAGTGTATAGCATAGTGCCTACTACATGTTTGTCATTCAGCTGTTTCAGTCATCTGATTATTTGTGAATCCATTTGGGATTTTTTAGGCAAAGATCCTGTAGTGGTTTGCCATTTCTTTCTCCAACTCATTTTACAGATAAGGAAATGGAGACAAACAGTGTTAAGTTGCTTTTCTAGAACCACATAGCTAGTAAGTATCTAAAGCTGGATTTGAACTTAGGTTTTCCTGACTCCAGACCTGGTACTCTACCTACTGTACCACCTAGCTGCCCACCTGACACATAGTAAATGTTTAATAAAAGATCTCTCTCTTTCTCTCTCTGTCTTTCTCTGTCTCTCTGTCTCTCTCTTTCTCTCTCTCTCTTTTCTCTCTACTATATTTGAAGCTATTTAGATCTTCATGTGTAATGGAACTAGAATTCATACCTAGTACCCAGGTTTTCTTATGCAGATCTATTATTCTGTCTACTATCTCCTCCTTTAATGACTCATCAGCTCTCAAAAGTCAAAATGAAAGCATTGACTTAGCCTTCTCTTGTAATAATAATAATTCCTATGATGCATTACAAATGTGGAGCTTTTTAGAGTATTCAGTAATGAGCTATCATAAACATTATCTCATTTAAGCTTCCTCTGCTTACTGCTTTGCGTAACAGGTAGATCAGGTATTGTCTCAATTATGTAAATGAGGAAACTGGTCTGCAGAGAGGTGAAGTGACTTGCCAAGCCAAACCATCCCTTAAGGCGGCAGGGCTCAGTGGTTAGCCTTCTTTCAACTTTTAGACTTCTTGAATACTTCAGTTTATCTCTGGATCTCTGATCTTATCTAGTTACAAATATATATTTCATAATGATGACACAAAAAGCAAATAGGCCATAAAGTTGATTTGACTTTTAAAAACAAATTGTATGTTTAAAGCAGGAAAAACTAATACACAGTGGTAAAAACAAAAATTGGTAACATTTTTTAAAAACTCTAAATGTTATGTAATGATAATGAGCAAGCTTGTTTCTGGAGAAGAAATGAGAATATGTATCTTCCTCTCTTCTTTGCAGAATAGAAAACTATGGGTATGAAATACCACATATAATGACAGGCTTCGTTAGTGTGTTGATTTAATTTGCTGAACTAAGTTTTTTTGCCTTCTTTATTTGTTATAAGAGATGGCTTGCTGGATAAGGGAGAGAAATAATATACATATAGATGTATGGAAATAAGGATGATATAAAAATTAAAAGAAGACATTACTAAAAATTGTATGCTTTTCTGATCTTTTTCTTTGCAAATGTTCTCATTGTTGGGGGCAGAGAAACTAGGTTATCTACAATGTTACCATTAATATTAAACCAGGCGAAACCATTCAAATACTTTTTGTTGCATAGTGGAATGGCAATTATTCTTTATCCACTACCACCGAGCCCTTTTTCAAGCTGGAGACCTGGTCAAGAAGCCTTTCCTTGCTTCCTTCTCTGATTGAACATGGAAGAGCCAGAACTGGGACCCTAGTCTACTGACTTCTGGGCTAAATCAGTTCAATGTCTTACTACAATATGTTGTCTTCTCTTGGTAAAGCAAACATAACTCCCTAAATTTTTCCTTTCAGATTTTCATTTCTATCTATTTATCTGTGAATTTACTGTATCTTCTCTGGTTGCTCCTTTTACTACTGGACTCAAATGGAACCTCAAAAATGCATTCTCAGACAGAAGTTTATGGATGAAGTTAAGGTCATTCATTAGTAGCTGCCAATCCATGGTAACTTGACTAGCTTAAGATCAACTCAGTCAGATTCCTGGGATTGTGGGATAGGAGTGCCAACACAAACCAGTGATTTGGGCAGTCACTAAATCTGATGAAGAAAGGAGTGCAAAATTCAAGTATATATCAAAGCCTAGGCTAGTCAGCTACTAGCATTTCTCAGGAAATGAGGAGGATTCTCAGAGAATGAGATATGAGCTGGAAATTAAAAAAACAAACATGGGAAGGAGTCTCCTAATGGAGGGTCTACTATTAAAAGTGTAGCCACGGATTGATCAGAAAACTGAGATAGATTACATCCCCTAATCCATTTAACGAAATTGCAGGATAGAAAGGAAAGCTAATTTTACCATCTTCTCACCACTGTACCAAAGTTTTAGATGAATAGCTAGACCTGATCCTTTAGTCTAAGGAGTCTTTGTGAGTATGGTAGTGGTTGACCTTGTTGTGAGGAAGATTAGATTAGAGTAGTTATTGATTAGGTATTAAGTACATAGCAGGAAGGAGCTGGAGCTGGGAATTCCAGGATGTAATGAGGGAGGAAGAAGTGTGTCTGTGCCCTGAGTGAGGACTCCATTAGTGGTGGACAAAAACTGTTGCCAGCCTGGGAGACCTCAGGGCAAAGGACACCCTGCTTTCTGATTTTTCCCCTGGGATCCTGAGTGGTGGCATCTAGCAAAAGGAGAGAAGATCAAGAATCCTGTGCCAGGGAAGAGGTAAAGTTGGAAATCTGGTGGATAGTGCTTCAAGCAAAACCCTCACAACCTGGTACCTGAGACCACTTTGACTCCTGGCATCCAGAGATCATCAGTGGACTGCAGTGAGAATCCCAAAGCCACAATGCTAAGCATTTTGCAAATATTTTCACATTTGGTCCTCATGACAACCCTGGAAGGTAGTATATTTAGTATCCCCATTTTACAATTGAGGAAACTTGGGCAGATAGAGGTTAATTGAATTGTCCAGGATCGGATAGCTAGTTAGCACTTGAGACTGAATTTGAATTTGGGTCTTTCTAACTCCAGGCCCACTGTGTCACCTAACTGCTTCTAGATTAGAGGTAATATGAAGGTGCCTTTCATATATTCCATATATGTCTTGTATGTATGAAGTTATTTGCATGTTGTCTCTCCCATTATAATGTGAGTTCTTTTAGGACATGAACCGTATTTTACCTTTCCTTATACTCCCAGTTCTTAACCCAATAGCTGTATTTTAATGTTATTAATAAATGTTCATTGATAAACTGATGGAACTGGGACATTTCTTTGTTGTATAAGCAGGTAGCTGTAGTAGTGGTGGGAGATAAAAAGGACATAGGAAAATAAACCATCCTGTTCTGGGCATCTACCACCACCAAAGTGATTATTCATGTCTGAGAGATGAGCAGATTTAAGGGGGAAAATGTCAGGATGCCAGGTGCACAAGGTCATAGGCTATTCTTGCTGGGAAGTCTCTAACCAAAATAGACTCCAGGAGGGAGCTTAGAAGCATGATGAGGCAGATATGTTGAACTGGGTAGAATCTGACCTTACCACCTTCCCTCATAGCTTACTCTGAACTGGTTTATTCTGGGGGCTGATGGGGTAGGGACAGGGAGAGGCACTCAGGAACAGATCACAGCTCTACCCTGGTGCATATTGCATTCCAAACTCTCAAACCCTTTCTAAGGGTTGTCAGGCAGAATTTCAAAACAATGTCTTGGCAGACAAGCAGTCCTTGACTGTCTCAGAAAGGCTTCATCGTCACTGGTTCTGCCTAATACCAGAAGATTGATTCCAGCCAATGGGATTTATTAACAATTGCCTCAGCATACAGGAAACCCAAGGGGATAAGGATAGAGGGGAAGAATACAGATACCACACATGGCTCACTAGGCTACCTTCCTTGAGGTTAATGTCCTAGGGGTGACTCACAATAAATCACAATAAATCCAATGGGAGAAATCTCCAGAGGATCCCCACAATGTGACCATGTCTTTAACCAAACCCCATAGGCTCATTGATGTCTGAGCCCCCTTCCCAAGGCAACCAAAACACAAGGGTCCAAAGTAGCAACCAGTCTCAAACTCTATTGGGGAAACTCCTTTCTTCCCCCTTATCCTCCCTACATTCTTTACCATATATTACCTCACCACGCTGTATTTAGAATGGTAGTGGAAAATGTGGCTCATCTACATGCATTTCAGGGCTGCTCATGTAAAGGTAGATAGGCTTACAGTCTTCTTATTGCTTATATCCTGAGTGCTCATAATGCTCAGTGCATTGTCTCCATTATCTTTCTCGGGCCACTCCTAAAGTGCACTATGGCTATTCAGGCTCTTGGCCTGATTCATCCTCACTGTGAGGTCAGTAGCTGCAGTGCTATACCTTCTATTTCTTACTCAGGCTAATTTTCTCTGACTCTATCTTAATCTTAGGCAAGCATGAACCCTGCAATCAATCCCTCTATGACCTCTACTTCCATGCTGCTCTACTCACTCTCCCATGATTATTTCCCAAACCACCAGACAACATCTGCCAATCTGGAGGCTACTTCTGGATGCTCCTTGAGATTTTAAACATTTTACTTACTCTCTTGGTGGGGTATAGAAAGGAAATATGCCCATGAGTGGGCATAGCTACTTCTCTTTTCCTTTCTGAGCTCCAGAGTGTCACAGGTTCTTAGATATGGTATAAGCACCACTCAGGAACAAAAGAGGGAGTTGATAGTCATTTCTTTATGACTACTTACTGTTACATAGCACCTTTGATCTGTGCAATATTTCTTGTACCATATTTAATCATTTTTGCATTATGGGCAAGGGGTGGTGGCTGTAAAGAAGAGGGGAAATGTAGGGAAGATTTTGGAGGAGGGAGCTCACCTGGGGTGTGGTCACTAGGGGAAAGAAGTATAGCCTTGGACACTAAGAGATTTATACCCTGCTGGGGATGTGAGTGGTAGCTGGGACTGAGGGATGGTAGTAAAGAGGAAATATAACCTGGGAGATTGCTACCAATTTCAGTACCCTTGGGCAAAGTGTCGATCTTCCCCATCCTACCTATCAATACGGTTCATGATATTGATACAGATTGTGAGATCCATATTGCTGAGAGGGGTTCAAGCTGCAGAGATGGGTACAAGCTGCAACACAGAATTCCATACTTCCCCCCAGAACTCTGAGAGAGGGGGCAGTTAGAGGCAGTTGAATTCCTGGCATAAAAAGGCAGGACACCTGGCTTGCAGGGTCTTCTTGAGCCTTGGGCCTTGGATCTGGAGTCTTAGCTCTTGGATCTTGGGTCTTGATCCTGATCTGGGAGCTATCTCTGCAAGCTATGTGACTCTGAGCTGAGCCATTTCAGTCTCTGACTGCCAAACCTGTTTTGCTTTGGTTAGACCTTGCAACAATATCACTGTTTACCTTAGTTTAGCTATTTAGGTTTAGAAGAAGAATATTTATAGGGTTAGAGAGCAGATCAGCCCTACAAGATACATTTCCCCCTTTGGGGGTAGGGGCTGTTTTAGACATAACGGTTTAGGTAGTTTCCTCTTCACCTATCAACCCTAAGGCTCAGAGTTACACAGCTTGCAGAGACAGTTCCCAGATCAGGATCAAGACCCAAGACCCAAGACCTAAGACTCCAGACTAAAGACCCAAGACTCAGGTAGACCCTGCAAGCCAGGTGTCCTGCCTTTTTATACCAGGAATCCAGCTGCCTCTAAATTCCCCCTCTCTCAGAGTTCTTGGGGGCACTATAGAATTCCGTGTTGCAGCTTGCACCCATTTCTGCAGCTTGAACCCCTCTCGGTAATATGGATCTCACAAGATGTAAAGAAGTATGGAAGTCAGCTTAAATAACTCCATTCAGAGACTACAAAGGCAAAGAAAAGGAAACTGGATAACTCAATCATTGGATAAAATTTCTAAGAGAAGGGCACAATATGGCCCTCACTTCAACAAAAGTTTAATTTTTTAATTATTTCATCATATGTACATGAAACTTTTTAGAACCTTAAGCAGTCTTTTGGTTTAAAAATTTTATTTTTTTGGAGACTTCCGGGTTAAGATGGTGGCAGAGTAGAGGCAGGGCAACTTTTTCTCCTTACCAACCAATATAGTGTACCTCCAAAGGACAAAAAAACAAATCCAGATGAAAAAAGGGACCCCACAATAGGGTACAGTATCAAAGGTACGTGGGATTTGGGTACTTTCACTCTATAAGGGGGGGAATAGCTCCCATCAAAATGCGAGTGGATCAACCCTCCTCCACCCCACCGACAGTACCAGAGTCAGAGGCTATGCTCCAGAGTTAGAGTGAGCAGAGGCACAAAATCTAGCTCCTTGGCAGCTAACTGTCACCACTAGGAGCTTGCCCCTGAGAGCAGCAAGACCTGAGAACCAGGTGGCTGGAAAACTCAGACCTTGGACACGGGAGTGGGGCTGAGAGGCAGCAGCACTGTCCAGCGTGCTCAGACTCAGGGGAAAACCTCATGTTGTGGAGCAAGTGTGGGCCAAGTTCTGGGCTCTGGGCAACTGGCTAGGACCACGGGGGCTTGCCCCTGAAAACAGCTAAACCAGAGACCTCAAGAGGGCCCCAGAGAAGCCAGGAGACTCAGAAAGTAGCCTCAGGCAAAAAATGCTCCCTAACTCCATACAAAGAGAATCAGATTGCCTTACTCAGACTTCTGGCAGATAAAGCATAATGAT
This sequence comes from Gracilinanus agilis, assembly GCF_016433145.1. Classification (NCBI taxonomy): domain Eukaryota; kingdom Metazoa; phylum Chordata; class Mammalia; order Didelphimorphia; family Didelphidae; genus Gracilinanus; species Gracilinanus agilis. The sequence continues at coordinate 480,958,985 of NC_058132.1, forward strand.
GCCAAGCAAGGCCCAAGAAATAAACAAGAAGACCAAGAAAAAAACTCTAACACTTGATGACTTCTGCACAGAAAAAAAAAAAACAAAATAGAAAACAGAGGAGGAAAAACAGTTAAAGATATCCAAACCTTCCCAAAAAAATGAAAATTGATCACAAGATCTTGAAGAGTTCAAATCTGAGATCATGAGGAAGATGGAAGAGATACGGCAAGAAAATAACAGTTTAAAAGGCAGAATTTCGCAACTGGAAAGTGAGTCTCAGATATGAAATGAATTGATAAGCAAATTGAAGACCAGGAATGACCAGCTGGAAGCCTTGAAGAACCAGATAGACCAGATTGAAAAGGAAAACCAAAAGATTATAGCCGAAAACCAGTCTCTAAAGGCTAGAATTGGGCAATTAGAAGTCAATGATCTTACAAAACAACAAGAATTAATAAAGCAAAGTCAAAAGACTGACAAAATAGAAGGAAACATGAAATATCTCAATGAAAAGTTAATAGACTAAGAAAACAGGTCTAGAAGAGACAACTTGAGAATTATTGGTCTTCTGGAAAAATTAGAGACAAATAGAAACCTAGATAGTGTATTACAAGAAATTATCCAACAAAACTGCCCCAATGTCCTCGAACAAGAGGGCAAAATAGACATCAAAAGGATACATAAATCATCCTCTACACTAAATCCTCAGAAGACAACACCCAGGCATATAAAAGCCAAATTCAAAAGCTTCCAAGATAAGGAGAAAATACTACAAGAAGCCAGAAAGAGACAATTCAGATATCAAGGAACACCAATCAGAATTACAGAGGATCTGGCAGCCTCCACACTATAAAACCGCAAGGTTGGGAACATGATATTCAGAAAGGCAAGAGAATTGGATCTATAACCAAGGATCACCTATCCATCAAAACTGACTATATACTTCCAGGGGAAAGTATGGGCATTCAATGAGATAGAAGATTTCCAAGCATTTGCACAGAAAAGACGAGGGCTAAATGGAAAGTTTGATACCCAACCACAAAAACCAAGAGGAACATGAAAAGGTAAATAAGAAAGAGAGGGGAAAGAAAGAAAACTCTGACCTTTAAATTGCCTTCTTCAAGGGCTTCAATAAGATCAAATCATTTGTATTTCTATATGGAGAAATATTATGTATAATTCTAAAAAATTGTACTCACTATTATAGTAATTAGAAGAATTAGTAATAAGGAGAAGTTAGAGTACTAAATGATTTAAGGTGATATGGGGGGGAAAGTGTGGAGGGGAATAGAAGATGGCACCAAAAATAACTTGAAGGAATAAGAAAAATAGGATAATCTATGCCATACAAAGAGGGCATGGGAAGAGGAGGGGAGGAATACTATTATAAGAAGGAGAGGAAGAGAGTGTAAAAGGAAATACTTAAACCTTACTCTCAGTGGAATTAATCCTGAGAGGGAAGAGTAGCTAGATCCATTAGGATATCAAATTCTATCTAACCCTATGGATAAAGTCAGAAGGGATAAACCAAAGGGAGCAGGGGGGGAGGAGTTCTTAAAGGGAGGGGAAGAGAGGGGCGGAGGGAATTCATTAGGCCTTAAAGATAATAAGAGGAGAATAAAAAGAGAGGGGTGGAAAAAGAAATAAATCAAGGGAGGAGACAAGGGGTATTAATTTTTTTTAATTTTTTTGAAATTTAATAATAAGTTATATTTTTTAGAAAAGTTATTATGGTTACATGATTCATATTCTTACTTTCCCCTATACCCCCTAACCTCCTTCCCCCCCCCAATAGCTGATGCACATTTCCTCTGGTTTTAACAAGTGTCTTCAATCAAGACTTATTTCCAAATTGTTGATAGTTGCATTGGTGTGGTAGTTCTGGGTCTACATCCCCAATCATGTCCACCTCAACCCATGTGTTCAAGCAGTTGCTTTTCTTCTGTGTTCCGTCTCCTGTAGTTCTTCCTCTGAATGTGGGTAGGGTTCTTTTCCATAAGTCCCTCAGAATTGTTATGGATCATTGCATTGCTGCTAGTACAGAAGTCCATTACATTCTATTTTACCACAGTGTATTGGTCTCTGTGTACAATGTTCTTTTGGCTATGTTCCTTTCACTCTGCATCTATTCCTGGAGGTCTTTCCAGTTCACATGGAATTCCTTAAGTTTATTATTCCTTTTAGCTCAATAATATTCCATCACCAGCATATCCCACACTTTCTTCAGCCATTCCCCAATAGAATGGTATACCCTCATTTTCCAGTTTTTTGCCACCACAAAAATCACATCTATAAGTATTTTCATACAAGTCTGTTTATCTATGATCTCTTTGGAGTACATACCCAACATGGTAAGGCTGGATCAAAGGGCAGGCAATCTTTGATAGCCCTTTGAGCATAGTTCCACATTGACATCCAGAATGGTTGGATCAGTTCACAACTCCACCAGCAATGCATTAATGTCCCAATTTGGCCACATCCCCTCCAACATTCATTACTCTCCCCTACACTCATTTTAGCCAATCTGCTAGGTGTGAGGTGATACCTTAGCATTGTTTTGATTTGCATTTCTCTAATTATTAGAGATTTAGAGCACTTTCTCATGTGCTTATTGATAGTTTTCATTTCTTTATCTGAAAATTGCCTATTCGTGTCCCTTGCCCATTTTTCAATTGGGGAATGGCTTGATTTTTTATACAATTGATTTATTTAACTCCTTGTATATTTGAGTAATTAGACCCCTGTCAGAGTTTTTTATTATAAAGATTTTTCCCCAATTTGTTGTTGCCCTTCTGATTTTGGTTGCATTGTTTTTGTTTGTATAAAAGCTTTTTAATTTAGTATAATCAATCATCCCATTCACATTCAGAGTTATAATTATCAGTTGTGTATTCCCCAACATTTTGGTATCCTCTCTTAGTTCTACCCCCTTCTTCTTAGGTTATATCCTTTAAAACCAGTGATTTGTTTTAAACCAGGTACCCTTGTCCCCTCCCTTGACTTACTACCCTTTCTACCCCCTCCCTTGTTATTCCTCTCTTTTTATTTTTAAGGCCTAATGAATTCCCTTTCCCTTCTCCTCCTCCTCTCTCTTTTTTGACCTCCCCACTCCTCTGCTCCCCTTGGTTTATCCCTTCTGACTTTCTCAGTAGGGTTAGATAGAGTTCTATATCTCAATGGATATAGCTACTCTTCCCTCTCAGGGTTAATTCCACTGAGAGTAAGGTTTAAATATTACCTCTTAATGCTCTCTTCCTCTCCTTCTTATAATAGTATTCATTCCCTCCCCTTCCCATGCCCTCTTTGTGTGTAATAGAATATCCTATTTTTCTTATTCCTTCAAGTTTCTCTTGGTGTCCTCTACTATTCACCCCCCTCTTTCCCATCCACCCCCTTATCATCTAAGACATTTAGTACTCCAACCTCTCCTTGTGAATAACTCTTCTAATTACTATAATAGTGGATACTATAATAGTGAATAGAGTTCACTATAGAGAATTACACCTAACATTTCTCCATATAGGAATACAAATAATTAGATCTTATTAAAGCCCTTAAAGAGGCAAATTTAAAAATAAGAGTTTTCTTTCTTTCCTCTGTTTCTTATTTACCTTTTCATGTTTCTCTTGGTTTTTGTGGTTGGATATCAAACTTTCCATTTAGCCCTGGTCTTTTCTGTGCAAATGCTTGGAAATCTTCTATCTTGTTGAATGCCCATACTTTCCCCTGGAAGTATATAGTTAGTTTGGATGGGTAAGTGATCCTTGGTTGTAGACCCAGTTCTCTTGCCTTTCTAAATATCATATTCCAAGCCTTTCAGTCTTTTAGTGTGGAGGCTGCCAGATCCTGTGTGATTCTGATTGGTGCTCCTTGATATCTGAATTGTCTCTTTCTGGCTTCTTGTAAAATTTTTTCTTTTACTTGGAAGCTCTTGAATTTGTCTATTATATTCCTGGGGGTTGTCTTTTCTGGGTCTAGTGTAGAGGGTGATTTATGGGTCCTTTCAATGTCTATATTGCCCTCTTGTTGTAGAACTCCAGGGCAATTTTGCTGAATAATTTCCTTTAGTATGGAGTCCAAATTTCTATTAATTTCTGCTTTTTCAGGAAGACCAATGATTCTCAGATTATCTCTTCTAGACCTGTTTCCTTGATCTGTCTATATCTCAGTGAGATATTTCATGTTTCCTTCTATTTTGTCAGTCTTTTGACTTTGCTTTATTTGTTCTTGTTGTCTTAATAGATCATTGGCTTCTACTTGCCCAATTCTTGTCTTTAGAGACTGGTTTTCAGCTATTTTCTTTTGATTTTCCTTTTTGATTGGTTCTATCCTGTTTTTCAGCTGTTTGATTTTGATCTCCAATTTGCTTATTAATTCTTTTGATTTGGGGGCATCTTTTTCTAATTGCCCAATTCTAGCTTTTAGAGCAGGGGTCAGCAACATATGGCTTTCGAGCCATATCTGGCTCTTTTGAGGGCCAGATATGGTTCTTTCTGCAGGAGCCATAAAGTCAACTGCTGCACAGTAACTAACAGTTTAAACATGACATCATGTGTCATGTGATATGTCTGTCATGTGATCCTTTCGGTACCGCAACTATCTTCTAAGATAGAAGGCTCCCTCATTGATATTGCCGCATGAGAGGAATCCTCGTCTTTAGTTCGGCTTGGTAGGTGTGCTGTGTGTTCCTCCTTCTGCCCTCCTTTTACTCTTTTCACACCTATTACTGACATCTTGGGGTTCTGTATAGTGGTTGATCACTTTTGTCTACATTCTCTACCCTTCTGCCTCTTATTTACATGGCTTTATCTCAGTGCATTCATGGGGTCTGCACTCCCTATTTGTGGGATTGTTATTGTTTTTAACTTTTCTATCTGCTCTTAAAGGAGAACTATAGTCAGATTATATCTTTACATATGCTTCATTAGTGAGAAGCATTTCTCCCCAGTAGTTGTTTCATTTGATACAGAATGATTGAGTAGGCAGCCCTGAGGAACACCTGTACCAGGAAATGTGTGTGATGTGTCCTGGCCAGTTTTCCATGAAAAGGTACCCTCCTCCCCCACTACTTACTAATGCCTACACACAAGTCATGTTATTTTCTGTAATCTCCTGATCTCCTACTTAATTTATATGGCCAAATGGCTGTCTAACTAGCAGGCCAGAAGCTTTTTCTTCTCCTGTTGCCTGACTTGAGAGAGGGAGAGGAAAAAGTATTCCTCCCTGAGTTTTTCTCTCTTATTTCAGCAATTTTCTTAGTGTAAAGGAGTTTTATATGTATGTGTGCAGTTATATCAGTACTATAGTGCCCCATTAAGTCTTGTTTTTTGATTGATAATCAAAATAATTTTGATTAATAAGCAGCAAAACCATGCAGCACCAGAAATCACACTAATGTACTTTATTCATCATTGGTTAGCATATAATAACGTTATTAAAAATAGTTCAGAGACTTATTGTACTTTAAAAGTGTTGTTCTTACATAAAATGTACATATTTACTTGTATTCAGTGTTAAACATATTGTACGGCTCTCATGAAATTACATTTTAAAAAATGTGGCATTTATAGCTCTCACGGCCAAAAAGGTTGCAGACCCCTGCTTTAGAGACTGGTTTTTCGGCTATAATCTTTTGGTTTTCCTTTTGAATCTGATGTGTTTGGTTTTTCAAGGCTTCTAGCTGGTCATCTGGTCTTCAGTTTGCTTATCAATTCATTTGATTTCTGAACCTCACTTTCTAATTGCGAAATTCTGCCTTTTAAACTTTTATTTTCTTGACAGTTCTCTACCATCTTTCTCATAATCTCAGATTTCACCTCTTCAGTAGCTTGTGACCAGTTTTCATTTTTTTGGAAGGCTTGGATATGATTACTTGTTTGTTCTCCTCTGCTGTTTTCTCTGTTGTCTGGATTTTTTCTGTGTAAAAGTTGTCCAGTGTTAACGATTGCTTCTTGATCTTTCTCTTCTGAGGTTCTTGTCTCTGGCTTGCCATTGTTATCCCAGAGTCCTCTCAGCTTTATCCTCACGCTCAGGGTCTGTCTGCGCTCTTTGGTCTCCTGAGGTCTCAGGTCTAGTTGTTCTCAGGGTCAAGCCTCCTGGTGGTCCCCTTGCTTGTTCCTCTGCCCGAAGCTCCTTTAACAGTCTCAGGGCACTGCTTCCATAGTCGTGCACCCCTTTGCACTGGGTCCCCACTCAAGGTCCGAGCCTGCGCTCAGGATCCACGCCTGCAGCTGTGACCTTGCCTGCGCTCAGGGTCTGTGTTTAAATTCCGAGCGTTCTTTAACCTCTTGGGGTCTTAAGTCTTGCTGCTCTGAGGAACGGGCCCTGGAGCTGCCAATGACTTAATGGGTGCCCCAAACTTGCTCTAAGTCTTTTGCACTAGCTTTCGCCCTGTAGGTGGTGTGTGTGTGGGGGGGGAGGGGGTTGCTCAGCTCACATTTTAGTAGAGCCGTTTCACCCCTTTATAGCTTGGAAATGCCCCGATTCCATGTACCTTCAATGCTGCGCCCTGTTGTGGGGTCCCTTCACTGGTCTGGATTTGTTTTTATGTCTTCTTGAGGAGTCCCATATGTGTGAGTTAGGAGAGGTCAAGCAGCTGCTTTTTACTCTGCCAACATCTTAACCTGGTCAAGTGGTATTGATTTAAAACAAAACACTGGTTTAAAAATAAATACTGTAATAGGAAGGGGTAGAACTAGGAGAGGATACCAAAATGTTAGGGAATACACAGTTAAAAATTATAACCCTGAATATGAATAGGATGAACTTGCTTATAAAACAGAAGCAAATAGCAGAGTGGATTAGAATACAAAAACCTACCTTATGTTGTCTACAAGAAACACACATGATAGAGCCATACCTATCAAGCTACCAAAAACCTTCTTTACTGAATTAGAAAAAACTATAACAAATTTCATTTGGAATAACAAAAGATCAAGAATATCAAGGGAAATAATGAAAAAAAATGTGAAGGAAGGGGGCCTAGCAGTACCAGATATTAAACTATACTATAAAGCAGCAGTCATCAAAACAATATGGTACTGGCTAAGAGACAGAGAGGAGGATCAATGGAATAGACTTGGGGTTAATGACGTCAGCAACACAGTGTATGATAAACCCAAAGAGCCCAACTTTTGGGACATGAATCCACTATTTGACAAAAACTGCTGGGAAATTTGGAAAACAATATGGGAGAGATTAAGTTTAGATCAACATCTCACACCCTACACCAAGATAAATTCAGAATGGGTGAATTACTTGAATATAAAGAGGGAAACTATAAACAAGTTAAGTGAACACAGAATAGTATACTTGTCAGATCTGTGGGAAAGGAAAGACTTTAAAACCAAGCAAGAGTTAGAGAAAATTACAAAATGTAAATTAAATGGTTTTGATTATATTAAACTAAAAAGTTTTTGTACAAACAAAAACAATGTAGTCAAAATCAGAAGGGAAACAACAAATTGGGAAAAAAATCTTTATAACGAAAAACTCTGACAGGGGTCTAGTTACTCAAATATACAAGGAGTTAAAGCAATTGTATAAAAAATCAAGCCATTCCCCAATTGATAAATGGGCAAGAGACATGAATAGGCAATTTTCAGGTAAAGAAATCAAGAGTATCAATAAGCACATGAGAAAGTGTTCCAAATCTCTAATAATTAGAGAAATGCAAATCAAAACAACTCTGAGGTATCACCTCACACCTAGCAGATTGGCTAAAATGAAAGAAGGGGAGAATAATGAATGTTGGAGGGGATGTGGCAAAATTGGGACATTAATGCATTGCTGGTGGAGTTGTGAACTGATCCAGCCATTCTGGCTGGCAATTTGGAATCATGCTCAAAGGGCTATAAGGGAATGCCTGCCCTTTGATCTAGCCATACCATTGCTGGGTTTGTACCCCAAAGAGATCATGGATAAACAGACTTGTACGAAAATATTTATAGCTGCGCTTTCTGTGGTGGCAACAAATTGGAAAAGGAGGGTATGTCCTTCAATTGGGGAATGGCTGAACAAACTGTGGTATATGCGGGTGATGGAATACTATTGTGCTAAAAGGAATAATAAACTGAAGGAGTTCCAGGCGAACTGGAGAGACCTTCAGGAACAGATGCAGAGCGAAAGGAGCAGAGCCAGAAGAACATTGTATACAGAGACTGATATACTATGGTAAAATTGAATGTAATGGACCTCTGTACCAGCAGCAATGCAGTGACCCAGGACAATTCTGAGGGATTTATGGTAAAGAACGCTGCCCACATTCAGAGGAAGGACTGCAGGAGAGGAAACATATAAGAAAAACAACTGCTTGAACGCATGGGTCGGGGTGGAAATGATGGAGGGTGTGGACTCGAAACTACCACACCAATGCAACTACCAACAATTTGGAAATAGGTCTTGATCAAGGACACATGACAAATCTAGTGGAAATGTGCATCGGCCATGGGAGGGGGGAGTGCGGGGGGTGAAGGGGAAAGTAGGAGCATGAATCATGTAACCATGTTAAAAATGAATATTAATAAATGTTTAAAAAATCAAAACAAACAAAAAAACATGACCTGGAAAAATGAAAAAAAAAAAAAAAGAAACACACATGAGGCTGGTGGAAATACACAGGGTTAAGGTCAAGGGCTGAAGTAAAATTTTGGGGGCTTCAATGGAGAAAAAGAAAGCAGGTGTGGCAATCATGATTTGTGATAAAGGCAAAGTAAAAATAGATATGATAAAAAGAGATAGGGAAGGTAATTACATCCTGATAAAAGGCAGTATAGATAATAAGGAAATAAAAGTACTCAACATGTATGCACCAAATGGTATAGCATCCAGATTTCTAAAGGAGAAACTGGCAGAGCTCAAGGAGGAAATAGATAGTAAAACCATACTAGTGGGAGATCTAAATATTCCTCTATCAGATCTAGATAAATCAAACCAAAAAAAAAATAAGAAAGAGATGAGAGGTGAATGAAATCCTAGAAAAATTAGAGTTAATTAGATATGTGGAGAAAAATAAGGTATACACCTTCATTTCAGCTTCACATGGTACATTCACAAAGATTGACCATGTAGTAGGGTATAGAAACATGGCAAATAAATGCAAAAGAGCAGAAATAATAAATGTAACCTTTTCAGATCATAATGCAATAAAAATAATAATCAGTAAGGGCATATGGACAGGCAAACAAAAAACTAATTTGAAATTAAATAATATGATTCTCCAAAATCAGATAGTTAAAGAAGAAATCTTAGAAATAATTAATAATTTCATTGAAGAGAATGACAATGATGAAACATCCTACCAAAATCTGTGGGATGCAGCTAAAGCAGTATTCAGGGGGAAATTTATATCATTGAGTGCATATAATAACAAATTAGAGAAAGCAAAAATCAATGAACTGAGCATGCAAATCAAAAAACTAGAAAGGGAACAAATTAAAAATTCCCAGCTAAAGACTAAATTAGAGACCATAAAAATCAAAGGAGAAATCAATAAAAATTGAAAGTAAAAGAACTATTGAATTAATAAATAAGACTAGAAGCTGGTACTTTGAAAAAATAAATAAAATTGACAAAGTACTGGTCAATCTAATTTAAAAAAGGAAAGAAGAAAACCAAATTGACAGTATCAAAGATGAAAAGGGCAACCTCACCTCTAATGAAGAAGAAATCAAGGCAATCATTAAAAACTATTTTGCCCAATTATATGGCAATAAATATAGCAATCTAAGTGATATGGATAAATATTTACAAAAATATAAATTGCCTAGATTAACAGCAGAAGAAATAGAGTACTTAAATAATCCCATATCAGAAAAAGAAATTGACCAGGCCATCAAAGAACTCCCTAAGAAAAAATCCCCAGGACCAGATGGATTCACAAGTGGATTCTATCAAACCCTCAAAGAACAGCTAATTCCAATACTATACATACTATTTGACATAATAAGCAAAGAAGGAGTTCTACCAAACTCCTTGTATGACACAAATATGGTACTGATCCCAAAGCCAGCTAGGTCAACAACAGAGAAAGAAAACTATAGACCAATCTCCCTAATGAACATAGATGCAAAAAAATCTGAAATAGAATACTAGCAAAAAGACTCCAGCAAGTAATCACGATCAGGTGGGATTCATACCAGGAATGCAAGGATGGTTCAACATTAGGAAAACCATTCACATAAATGACCATATCAACAAGAAAACCAACAAAAACCACATGATTATCTCAATAAATGCTGAAAAAGCTTTTGACAAAATACAACACTCATTCCTACTGAAAACACTAGAAAGTTTAGGAATAGAAGGGCCTTTCCTAAAAAGAATAAATGGTATATATCTAAAACCATCAACAAACATCATCTGCAATGGGGATAAATTAGAAGCATTCCCAATAAGATCAGGAGTGAAACAAGGATGCCCATTGTCATCTCTATTATTCAACATAGTACTGGAAACATTAGCAGTAGCAATTAGAGAAGAAAAAGAAATTGAAGGTATCAAAACAGACAATGAGGAGACTAAGCCATCACTCTTTGCAGATGATATGATGGTCTATTTAAAAAATCCCAGAGATTCAGCTAAAAAGTTAGTGGAAATAATCAACAAATTTAGCAGAGTTGCAGGATACAAAATAAATGCACATTAAATCATCAGCATTTCTGTATATTTCCAACAAATCGCAGCAGGAAGAGTTAGAAAGAGAAATTCTATTTAAAATCACCCTAGATGGGGCAGCTGGGTAGCTCAGTGGAGTGAGAGTCAGGCCTAGAGACGGGAGGTCCTAGGTTCAAACCTGGCCTCAGCCACTTCCCAGCTGTGTGACCCTGGGCAGGTCGCTTGACCCCCATTGCCCACCCTTACCACTCTTCCACCTATGAGACAATACACCAAAGTACAAGGGTTAATAAATAAATAAAATAAAATAAAATAAAATAAAATCACCCTAGACCATATAAAATACTTAGGAATCTATCTGCCAAGACAAACATAAGAATTATATGAGCACAACTACAAAACCCTTTCCACCCAATTAAAACTAGATCTAAACAAGTGGAAAAACATTGATTGCTCATGGGTAGGACAAGCTAACATAATAAAAATGTCGATCCTACCCAAATTAATTTACCTATTTAAAATAGTGCTATACCTATCAAACTATCAAAAAATTTTTTTACTAAATTAGAAAAAAACTATAACAAAGTTCATTTGGAAGAACCAAAGATCAAGAATATCAAGGGAAATAATGAAAAAAAAATGAAGTAAGGTGGCCAAGCACTACCAGATCTTAAACTGTACTACAAAGCAGTAGTCATCAAAACAATATGGTACTGGCGAAGAGACAGAAAGGAGGATCAGTGGAATAGAGTAGGGGTAAGCAACCTTAGCAAGACAGTTTTTGATTAACCTAAAAAACCCAGCTTTGGGACAAAAACTCACTATTTGACAAAAACTGCTGGGAAAATTGGAAAACAATGTGGGAGAGACTGGCCTAGATCAACATCTCACACCCTATACCAAGATAAACTCAGAATGGGTGAATGGCTTGAATATAAAGAAGGAAACTATAGTTAAATTGGGTGAGCACAGAATAGTATACTTGTCAGACCTATGGGAAGGGAAATATTTTAAAACTAAGCAAGAGTTAGAAAAAAATCACAAAATGTAAAATAAATAATTTTGAGTACATTAAACTAAAAAGTTTTTGTATAGACAAAACCAATGCTACCAAAATTAGAAGTGAAACAATAAATTGGGAAAAATCTTTTTAACAAAAAACTCAGATAAAGGTCTAATCATTAAATATACAAGGAGCTAAATCAATTGTACAAAAAAATCAAGCCATCTCCCAATCAATAAATGAGCAAGGGACATTAATAGGCAATTCTCAGATAAAGAAATCAAAACTGTCAATAAGCACATGAGAAACTGTTCTAAATCTCTGATAATTAGAGAAATGCAAATCAAAACAACTCTGAGATATCACCTCACACCTAGAAGATTGGCTAAAATGACAGGAAAGGAGAGTAATGAATGTTGGAGGGGATGTGGCCAAATTGGGACATTAATGCATTGCTAGTGGAGTTGTGAACTGATCCAACCATTCTGGATGGCAATTTTGGAACTATGCTCAAAGGACTCTAAAAGACTATCTGCCTTTTGATAGGGCTCTAAAAGACTATCCAGCCATAGCACTACTGGGATTATACCCCAAAGAAATAATAAGGAAAAAGACTTGTACAAAAATATTTATAGCCACGCTCTTTGTGGTGGGAAAAAATTAGAAAAATAAGAGAATTCCTTTGATTGGGGAATGGCTGAATAAATTGTGGTATCTGTTGGTGATGGAATACTATTGTGCTCAAAGGAATAAAGAACTGGAGGAATTCCATGTGGACTGGAATGACCTCCAGGAATTGATGCAGAGTGAAAGGAGCAGATCCAAGAGAAACATTGTACACAGAGACTGATTCACTGTGGTACAATCAAACATAATGGACTTTTATACTAGCACAATGCAAGGATTCAGAGCAGTGGTTCCCAAACTTTTTTGGCCTACCGCCCCCTTTCCAGAAAAAATATTACTTAGGGCCCCCTGTCACATACTATCACTGCCCCCTTACAGTTATTCACCGCTCCCAAATGCACCTGTGGCCATCACCGCTCCCCTGGATCACTGCAGCACCCACCAGGGGCACCCACTTTGGGAATCACTGATCCAGAGCAAGGCTGAGGGACTTATAAGAAAGAAAACTAGCCACATTCAGAGGAAGAACTGTGGGAGGAGAAACACAGAAGAAAAACAACTGCTTGAACACATGGGCTGTTGGGGATATTATTGGGGATGTAGACACTAAATGATAACTCTAGTCCAACTATCAATAATATGGAATTAGGTCTTGATCAATGATACGTGTAAAACCCAGTGGAATTGTGTATTGACTAAGAGGGGTTAGGAGAGATTGGGGGAGAGGGAAAGAACATGAAATATGTAACTAGAAGAAAATATTCAAAATAAAAAATAATTTCAAAAAATATTTTATTTTTTTTCTTGAAGTATATTTATACTGATGATGTAAGATTATGAACCACTTGATTTAGAAAACAAAACTATTCAACAAAATGTCAAAAAGGAAGCTTTTTAGAACATTGTTAATGCCCTGAAAATAACTGCTGTAACTGCCTATATTTATAAATATATATATATACATATATATACATATATATGTATATATATATATTTTTAGCATAGTGTTATAATTTCAGCGCCTTCCCAACCCCAAGTCTCAGGGAATTGTATTTAAATATTGACCATGCTTCCTCCTTCTCTCCCTCAATCCCCCTTGCAGGGTTGTCATGGTAGAAACAAACCACTGCACATTGAATCTTACCATGAGAAATATATAGCATTGAATGTAATCTATAATTAACTTCCTCATACATGTAAGATGGACAAATAGTCTTGAGTATAGACAATTCCCTGCCTGCTATGACTGTATTATCTCTAGTATATCTAGTATAAGAGTGAGTGTCCCAAAAGTTGATAGATCCACTTGATAACCAAATTTTGGTTTCCATGATGGCATTTCTGTCCACAAATGTATTATTAGTAAATAGCTCATAGGATTATAGATTTAGAGCTTAAAAGGCCCCTAAAGGTCATCTAGCTCAGTGGTGTCAAACTCAAATAGAAAAGGGGGCTATTAATCCATACATAAGGATCTGTATGGGCCACATATTGACTTATTTTTAAGATGCAATGTTTCCAATGTTTTATTGTTTTTTTACTTATTTTGCTAAATATTTCCATTACATTTTATGATTTTTATGATTTTTTTTAACCCTTGTACTTTGGTGTATTGTCTCATAGGTAGAAGATTGGTAAGGGTGGGCAATGGGGGTCAAGTGACTTGCCCAGGGTCACACAGCTGGGAAGTGGCTGAGGCCGGGTTTGGACCTAGGACCTCCTGTCTCTAGGCCTGACTCTCACTCCACTGAGCTACCCAGCTGCCCCTCCATTACATTTTAATCTGGATTTGGTCACACTTGGCAATATTGTAGGCCAAATGTAGTCTCCTCATATGTAATACCTCTGAGGTAAGTCAATCCCTTCATCTTATAATATTAGGAAACAGACCTAAAGAAAATTAATGTGATGGTGAAGATGAACTTACTAAAAAAAGTCCAATGCTGAGTGGATATGGCATTGACTGAGCTGCTGGTCAGTCTGAAGATGTTAGGGTTCCTATAGTTGGAATGAATGATGACTTCCTTAGAGCAGTGTTTCCATGCATCAAATACAACTGTGACTTCAAAAAGTTCATTCTCCTTTATTCCATAATTCCTTTCTACATAGGTGATCTTGTTTGAGAAGTACTCCCCAGTGCAAGGGCATAAAAGAGTATGTGAAAATGGCTCCCATGGTAGCCTTGGAAGCTTGAATCTCCATAAATTGTTTATATAGGTCTAAAAATATCAAAATAGGAGCTGAGGACAACTGATTCTTCCAGTCAATAGCTGAACTTTTCTGCCTCTGCTGCTTACTAGGAATTAGTCAATCCATCACCTAGTGCTATTCTACATCCATATCCACAATCCATAGACATAGTGCTCGGCACTAGGAATATAAAAACAAAAATGATACAGCCCCTGTGCATTTCCATCAATTCTGTTCCTCCTTACTATTTATTCTCATTCTTACATTTAACAAACAGCTTACATTCTCTTAGGGAAGGTAAAGTGGACACATATAATTAAATTTAATATCTAAACAAAGTAAATACAAGGTAATTTTGTGGAGGAGGAACTAACAGGTATGAGGATCAGGAAAGGCTTCATGAAGGAGATAGTGTTGGAGTGATCTTTGAGGAAACCAAGAATTCTTATAAGTAGAGATGAGGAAGAAGAGCTGCATGTTAGTGAGTGACATTTTCTAGATAGAAAACCCATTTAACAAGCATTAAAATGGCAACAGTGCCCAAGGAAGTAAAAGAATTGCTATAGGTCTTTTGCCATGATAGGATCCTTCCATTACTGTACTATCTCCATTTTGCCTGTGTCCCCACAAACTTGCTCTGACCTCTCAAATGGACATTTTTCTAGATTGACAAAAAGCTGGTGTTACAGGATATTTGAGACCAATTTCATACGCTGACCAGGAGAAATGGAAAAATGTATCAAAATGTCTCCCCATCCTACCCCACTCAACCCCGTATATTAGGTTTTAGGATACTGAATTCATGAACTTTTGAAAAACTGTGGTGATAAAGAAAAGGTGAAAATGTGTACCTCTCTCACTTTTCTATAGGGGCAGAATATGACACAGTATATATTGCCAGACTTGGTTGATGTGTTGGTTAATTTAGCTGAACTGCACTTTGTTTCTCTCTTTTATTTTCTGTTTCAAAGGATGGTTCTCTGGGGGAGAGGAAGTGGGTGATCTATTAAAATGAAGATGATGTGAAAACAAAACTTATCAATATTTTAAAAATCAACCTCTGGGGGAATTGTATGAAGCATAATTCATATAATCTATGCCTGGTCTGAAAAGCCATCTTTCATTTGTTGCTTTCTTTTTATTTGGACAAGACTGTTTATCCCCCACTCCTCCTCCCTAGTCTCAGGCCCAATTTGGTGACTATTGCTGTCCTTACCAGTTGTCCATCAGGACAAGGGTCAAAGGTAGAGAGACAGTACCCCTTCTCCATGGTGCTAGTTTTCAATACTCATAGTGATGAGTTTCAATTCTCCATTGGGGTGGAGAGTGTCTTTTTTAAACAAAAAGCATAATAAACTATAAGGATAAACAAAGCAGATGGACATGTACAACTAGTAACCATGACATTGAGTGTAATGGAATGAATTCATACATACAAAGAAAATGGATAGCAAAAAAGTTTAAAAAATCAGGGACCTGACAATATGGTATTTACAAGAAACACACTGAAAATTCGAGACACATAGAGTGAAGATGAGAGGCTGGAGCAGAAACACTATGCCTCAAATGATCCAAAGAAGGCAAGGGTAGCACTCATGATCTCTGATGGAATAGGGGCTAAAATGGATATAATTGAAAAGAATAAGCAAGATAACTATATTATCTTGAGTAGGGGTTACTATGGATAGTGAAACATTATCAACAATGGACTTGTATGCACCAAGTTATAACACCTAAATTTTTAAAGGACACAAATAGAAACAGATACCAAAATAAAAGTAGCAGCAGACTTTAATTTTCCCCTCTCAGAAATAGATAAATATAATAAAAAAGTACAAAGAAGTTAAGGAGATGAATAGAATCTTAGATAAGATAAATAAGAGAGATATCTAGAGAACCCACACACACCTGCATGAATTGGTTGATCCAAGCCTGCGCATACCCAGAATTTCTTAGAGAATATAAATATAAACAATATAAATATAAATATTTTGCAAAAGTCTTACTTTAACACTCATCATACCCTGCATCCCTGAGGGATTGTGGAGCTGGAACAAAAGTGGTGTATGATCAAGCTGGTAAAATTTATTGTAGAAAGCGTATGATCTTGATAACAGATTGCTGCCTAAGGACCAATCTCACAAAATATGGTCCAGTTAACCTAATAGGTTAACTGAGAACTAGATGGGATAAAGTGATCAAACTAAATGCTGATCACTGTAAATGGTGAATACATTCATGAAATTAAAAGACTCTTGCTCCTTGGAAGGAAAGTTATGGCAAAATTTGATTGCATACTAAAAAGCAGAGATATCACCTTGCTCACAAAGATCCATATAGGCAAAGCTATGGTTTTTCCAGCAGCAATATATGGTTATGAACGTTAGACTAAGGAAAGCTGAGCACTGCAGAATTTACACTTTCAAACTTTGGCATTGTATTTACATTCCCTAAAACCGAAGTAGTGAACCCCATCTGATGTGCTTCCATCTACTAGTCAGGAAGAGAGCACAATCAGTTCAGAATAAAAAGCATTTCATGATAGGATATCATAAAGCCATCAATGCAGATGGGTTAAACCAGGTTGAGGGAGATCCACAGACCTCAAACCTGTGGGTGAATTAGGGGGATGTCCTCCGCCAAACGTATGAAGTGTAAAGTTGAAAAGGGACTCATGGATTCACTGTAGTCATGTGAAACGAGTACCCTCTATTGAAAATGAATAATTCTCTGTACTAAGTACAATTGCCTGTACCTATTATATTTGATTATTGATTGTATTTGACTGTTGTGATAAGAATGCCCTGTTGCTTGATTTTGCACTATTTTGTTGCACTTTATTTGATTGATCCTTGTACTTGAACGATTCATATACTACCTCACAACAAAATATCTGTATTAGTGACCTATATTGACCTGATGTGCCTTTCAAAACATTTTGTGCCTTTTGTCATTCCTTTTGTACTTTCTTGAATGTACTATTGTTTTATATGCCTCTTTTGCACCCACATCACTTTATCTACCTCATTTGCACTCACACTGTGGATCATGGCAATTTAAGGAGGGAATGAATCTTATTTTTTGAAAATTAACCTCTATTCTTTAACTCTGTGATTGTGTAAAAACTACACTTTTTTTGGTTTGTTTTTCTTCCTACATGTGCAATACAATATTTGCGTTTTTTTCCTTTTCTCTCATTTTTTTCATTTGAAGCACATCACCAGCATTAAATAGACTCTTGACTGTTTTGATTTTTGCAATAAGAATAAGCTAAAATGTCCATTTGCCTAGCATATAAATTTATACCCCAAAAGCTTTGGACTATAGAAACCTGCCACTAGCTATTTAATGATTATGAGACTTTTGCTCAATGACTATGTCTAATCCAAGGAAAATCGGACCACAAAGGAGCACAGAGTTTTTAACCTGCGAAGTGCAAATGAGCACATAAAGGAAAGAGACCAAACTAATCCTACAGAGATTGATGACATTCTATGCAAAGACTTGATCCTGTGTGAGACTGGAGGTTTCAACACTTAGCATATGTTAAGACATAGGACTTCCTTGTATCACACTTGATATCAAGTACTGGACATTGAATTGTTCTGGCTCCATTATCTCTGAAAGTGAAGAAAAGTATTGCGCCAGGAAATGCTATTTCCCATTTGTCTCAAGATCTAGTCTCCTTTTTCCATTTCTTTCATGATGTGACAACTTACCGTAGTCCAGGCTGCTAAATTGGGTTAGTGAGTGATTGTTGTTGAAAAGCTTATGGGACAGGAACCTGCTTTGATTTGTGAATTTTTTCCTTTTTCTTGTTTCTAGAATTTTTTCCTTTCACATTTTTTTAATATCCTGTATTTTCCTCAGAGGTTATTTTTTTCTTTTTTCCTTTTTATTTTTCTTTGGACTTTTTGATGTTTTGAGAATTGATTCATATACCTTATGCCTTGACCATGTATTCCTGTGTGATTCCCATGTATATCCCTGTATTTTCCTCAGGGGGGAATGTAAAGTTGTTCCTTTCTGGGGGACTACGTTATTTCTGTAAATTTGAACTTGAACTTGACCTTAATTTAGAACAGAAGACTACCTCCCAGAATCCAGAAGATGCCATGGAGATGCCTGCAGAGACCTCACACTGCACCAAAAGATCCAGAGCAAATTTCGAGACATGTTGAATTTGAACTTTGGGGAGTTGAATGTATTTATTTTGAATGGCCACTTTATGCCAGAAAGGGGACTGCCCCCTAAATGGCTTTTGTCAATGCACCGAACATTGGTTTTGGTCTTTCTCCCTTTTATTTCCCTTTTATCTCTGAATTATTGTAAACTTTAATTTGATTATGTTTTCATGATCCATTGGGGAGACTTGTCTCCCAAAGGATCACAGAGGGGAATGAAAAGTTGAAAAGACCTTGTACCCTTTTAAACTACATTACCCAACCTCCCTTTCACCATACCCATAATTCCTTAAGCCTTTTCCTTTTGGTTGTGGGTTTCACGGGCTGTTTTGATATGGTTGTTGTGGGGGTAGTGATGGGGCTTTTTTGGGAGAGGAGGTGGCATGGTAAAGGGTGAGTTGGGACTCTTTTCCTGCACTTTTAATAAAATCCTTATAAATATCATACTTTGGAGGCATTGAATATTAATTTTAAAACTTACAGAAGACTTTACCCAGCAAAATGGACAGATAAGACAATTTTGTTCCAATAGCCATAATGGTCACTGAAGCAGGTACTGTGGAATGTTTAGAGCTTGATCAGACATCAGAGATGCCTACATCATTCATTACATCATGAACCATCACTAGTCACCCTGACTTTTTACTTGCCACTGGACTTGGAAGACTGGAAGAAAGATTGAGGCTGATGACTTGTTATAACTCTTCCTCACTTAAATCCAATTCACAAGTGAGTCAAGACATCACCCAATGATGTCATTGATCTGTTTTGAAAATGAAGGATGACTGGTCAATATGGAAGCAAAGGAAAGTGAAAAATTTGGAAGAGTTGTGACAAAATTGGGATAGTAATACACAGCCAGTGGAGTTGTGAATTGTTCCAATTCACATTGGTCCATTCTGGAGGACAATTTGAAACTATGCATAAAGGGCTTTAAAAGAATGCCTACCCTTTGACCCAGCCATACCACTGCTGGGTTTGTACCCCAAAGAGATAATAAGGAAAAAAAACTTATACAAAAATATTTATAGCCACACTCTTTGTGGTAGCAAAAAATTGGAAAGTGCCCATCGATTGGTGTATGGCTGAACAAATTGTGCTATCTGATGGCAATGGAATATTATTGTGCTGAAAGGAATAATGAACTGGAAAAGACCTGGAAAAGAAATTGATGCAGAGTGAAAGGAGCAGACCCAGGAGAACATTGTACACAGAGACAGATACATTATGGCACAATCAATTGTAATAGACTTTTCTACTAGCAGCAATGCAGTGACCCAGGACAATCCAGAGGAACTAATGAAAATGAAGGCTGATGGGGCAGTTAGGTGGCTCAGTGGATTGAAAGTCAAGCCTAGAGAAGGGAGGTCCTGGGTTCAAATTTGACCTTAGACACTTCCTAGTTTTGTGACCCTGGGCAAGCCACTTAATCCACATTTCCAAGTTCTTACCGCTCTTCTCCCTTGGAACCAATATACAGTGTTAATTTTAAGATGAAAGTTAAAAGTTTTAAAAAAATGAAGAATGAACAACTATGGAATTGATAATCATTTAACTAAGACTGTCAACACTGCATTTCTAACAAAAATAAGTGAGCTAGGGGCAGCTGGGTAGCTCATTGGATTGAGAGCCAGGCCTAGAGACAGGAGGTCCTAGGTTCAAATCCGGCCTCAGACACTTCCCAGCTGTGTGACCCTGGGCAAGTCACTTGACCCCCATTGCCTACCCTTACCAATCTTCCACCTATAAGTCAATACCCAGAAGTTAAGGGTTTAAAATTAAAAAAAAAATAAGTGAGCTTTGAGAAGAGGTCTGATGCTTTCTTTTATGATCAAATAAGTAGATGTACTGGTCTTGGAATCGGAATTCAGTTCAACAAAACATATATTTATGAAGCCATCCTAACTACAATGCATTGTTGAAACAATATACCATATTTAAATTTAAGGAACTTATAGTCCAGTAAGGGTAGTAAGATTTATATCTATGAGCCATGCTCTTACAAAGATGGAAATATACTGATCCCAGAGACTAAAGCTAAACCTACCAATAACAGATTTCTATATATGATAGCCCCTGTCTCTCCCCACTTTCAGAGTCCCTAAACTGTATTGAATCTATCAAGTACTATCTTATAGAGCCAAGTTCTGGGAACAGTAGTGAGTAAAATTCTTTATATATAACATACACATAGCAGACACATAATATGTCAAGGATATACGATTTCACAAATATATAACTATGGCTGACATTTGCATAATGCTTTAATGTTTAAAAGTATTTCATATATTATTTCATTTGATACTAACAATAATCCTGTGAGGTGGATATTAAAGATCTTATTATCCTCATTTTACAGGTAAGAAAACTGGTTCAGAACTTTGCCTATGATTACCCAGTCCATTTGGCCATATGTGATAATCTCCATTAGTTCTAAATGTCAGAGGAAGGATTCTAACTCAGCTCCTTTTGGACTCCACATTTTTCCATTATTCCATCCTATCTCTTGACTCAGATAGAAGTTACAATGCAATTCAGAAACAGAGTTGAATGAGAGATTCAGGAAGGGAGATACCACTCATAATCAGGTAAATCAAGAAAGACTTCCAGAGGAAGTGGCTCTTAGAAGAGAAGTATTTCAACAGATAAGGATTTAAAGAGGATATTTTTCCAGGCATGAGTAATGGTACAAACAAAGGTACAAAAACAAGAAGGGATAGAATAAGATCATAAAATTACAAGTAATCTGCTTGAAGCTGGAGATTGGTATTATGTATTAAAGCCAGAAAGGTAGGTTGGACCTAGATTGCGGAAGGACTTGAATTAATTCCAGGCTTAAGAATTTATGTTGTGCTTGACAAGCAGTGGGAAACCACCAAAAATTTTTGAGTGGGAGTGGAACAAGGTGTGCTATATTTACTCTTATAGTTGAGTAAAAGATGCCTTGGAAAGGGGAAAGACAGGAAGCAGAGAGGCCATTTAGGAGCCTAGGACTATAGTCCAGATCAGAGGTGAGGAGGGTCTGAACTAGGGTGGTAAGGGAGAAAAGGAAGCAATTTGAAAGATAGTGTGAAAGAGGAATTGGCAAGATTTGGCAACTAATTGGATGAGCTGAAACAAGGAAGTTAGGAACAGAAGTAAACTGAAGGGAAGATGATAAGTTTTATTTCTGACAGGCTATGTTTGAGCACAGCAGAGCTTCCTAGTAAACTGTAAAAACACTGGCATACTTTAGTATGCTGAAAAACCTTCAAGCTCAGGACTACTCTATATGTCTGTTGTCCAACATCAATCAATTCTAAGAGTTTAATTACCAAGTTGGCAGAAGGATGGTGATGACTTTTTTTGCTCAGAGAATCTCCCAAAGTGCAAGTAAGCAACTGAAGAGGGTTTGTGGTATAGGAAGATGGAGTTACTACCCACATCACTGAAATTACAGTTCCTCAACATATTGAAGTATGAATGAGGAAAATGAAACACCCAGAGGTTAAGCAACATTTTATAAGTAGAGCTCTCCTATCTCTATCCTTTTCCCATTACAACTCCCACTTGCATTGGTGAGCTAAGTTTGCAGAGAGGTGCTGACTGTGCATGCTCCTTTAGATTAGATTCCATCAGGATAGTCATCACCCTGTGAGATTTCATCAGTCTTAGTATTCACGCTTCATCAGTAGCCTCAGTAATTTCTGCCCTGCTGATTGGTGGGCAACAATTCAGAGAAACAGGAAAAGAAGTTCAAATCCAGCCTTAGACACTGGTTCTGTAACCTTGGACAAGTCATTTAACTTCACTCTGCCTCAACTGTAAAATAGGGATAATAATAGCACCTACCTCACAGGGTCATTGTGAGAATCAAATGAGATAATATTTGAAAAAGTGCTTTATAAAAGGGATAGTGCCTGTCACATGATAGGTGCTTGCTTAATAAACATTTATTCTAATCCAATCCAATAAACACTTATTAAACACCTTCCATATGGCAAATATTGCACTAAGTGCTGGAGATACAATTAATAAAAAGAAGGATGGTCCCTACCCTTAAGGAATTGATGATTTAAAGGGGAAGACCATCAAAAAGGACCTATGGACTGATACAAAGTGAAATGAGCAGGACCAGTAGAACATTGTACACAGTGACAGCAATGTTGTATGATGAACAATTGAACAACTTACTATTCTTAGCTAATATAATGATCCAAGACAATCACCAAGGATTCATGATGAAAAATGCCACCTGCCTCCAGAGAAAGAACCAATAGAGTCTGAACACAGATGGAAATATACTATATTTCACTTTCTTTCTTCATTTTTTTGTTTGAGTTCTCTTCCACAAAATGATTAATGTGAAAAAATGTTTTACATTATTGATATCAGATTGCTTGCTGTCTCAGGATGTGGAGAGGAAAGGAAGGGAAAGGGAGAATTTGACTCAAAATTTTTTAAGATGAAAGTTAAAAATTGTTTTTACATGTAATTTAGGGGAAAATATATTAAAAAAGAAAAAGAGTCAGGAAAGCAGGGAGGTAGGGGTGGGACACTAGGGGATATCCAGGGGCATCTCATTCTATGGAATTGGAGGCAGGGCAGCAGATATAAAGTAGAATGAACTAAGAGTTCATTATCTGGAGAAGTTTTGTATTCCACCCTCTAGCCCTTCTTATATTTATCTCTTAAAATATCTTGCTTCCTTCAAAGCTCAGCTCAAATATTTCCTTTTGCAGGAGGCCATTCCTTATCCTCCCCAGCTGCCTCCCCAGTTTCCTCCCCTCAAATTTTCTTATATTTATTAGTCTATCCAATAGATCTTTTTAAAATTTCTATATTATGTTTCCCATTGTATCCCTGCTTCCTCCCTGAGAGCTATCTTTTATAATAAAGTTATAATAATAAAGGGATACAATAAATATCCTTTACATTTATATGTGCTATATAGGCTCACCTCTCAATCAATCAGTATTAACTAGAATACTCACAAAGGACACCATCCAACTGAATTTCCAGCATTCTATGATCAGATATGGGAGGAGAACAGAACAATGAAGAGGTAGAGCTGCTTAAGAAAGAGATCCTCCTCAGGCTAGTTCAGGTAATAGGTCCAGAGTTCTTTCAATGACTCATTGAGAAGCATAAAGACTTAAGAGATCTGGGCAGACCAAGAAGTAGCAAGAATGAATTTAAAGGAAAATGCAATCTTAGGATGATAAATATCAATCAATCAATTAACAGGTATTTTATTAAACTCGATTCTGTTTAGAACAATTTGCATCTCCAGCAACACTACATTAGTATTTCACACAGCCCCTTCAAAAATTGGAGTTTTCATCTATTGTCATCTTTGCCAAATCGAATGGGTATGAAGTTGAAACTCAGGGTTGTTTTAATTTGCATTTCTCTGTAGACTTTGATATCTGCACAAATCTTTGCATATCTTTGCCAAAATCTGCTATTTAAAAAAACCCTCTGATCAAAGAATGAGCACTCATTCATTGCAGAATGATTGAACAAATTTTTGAACTGTTGCCAAGCGAAAGGAATAGGACCAAGGGAACAATTTACATAATGGCTTTAATAGTTATCAATACTTTGATAACTTCAGATAACTAATGTTGAAACCCATCTTCCACCCTTGGAAAAGAGAACAAATCAGAGGTGTGGAACAAGACATCCATTTTCAGACAGAGTCTCATGTATTGATGTGTTTTGCTTGACTATATTTATTTGTAAGGATAACTTCTATAGAGGGGTGGTAAGTTAGAGGTCAGTAATAAAGATGCAAAAAGAAAGAAAGCATCAATAAATATTATAAAATATGCAGAAAAAAGCAAAACAATATTAAGATCGGGGCAGCTGGGTAGCTCAGTGGAGTGAGAGTCAGGCCTAGAGACAGGAGGTCCTAGGTTCAAACCCGGCCTCAGCCACTTCCC
>NC_058132.1:480983838-480995381 GCF_016433145.1 Gracilinanus agilis
CTTCCTTCCTTCCTTCCTTCCTTCCTTCCTTCCTTCCTTCCTTCCTTCCTTCCTTCCTTCCTTCCTTCCTTCCTTCCTTCTTTCCTTCCTTCCTTCTTTCCTTCCTTCCTTCCTTCCTTCCTTTCTTCCTTCATTTCTTCTAAATTATAGCTGTACAGCTTATCTTATTTGATCATTGTTTTTTAACATTTAAAAAAATTATTGGTAGAGAACACAAACTTCCTTACTTTTATTATTTCTACTAGTAACCTTAACTTTAAAAAACACTCTACAAATAATTCCTTTTATTTTACTAGTAAGTAAGAAGAAATCTTTATATTAAAGATTTCTGTCTTTAGTTGACTTTGGGGTTATCCTGTCTCTATCCTTTCCCTCTATTCTTTTTTCCTTTTTAATTTTCTTATCCATACTTAGCTCTTTTTAAAAAAATTTAGAGTTTATAGCCTATTAATATTATATTTCATAAAATTTTCCACCCCTCTACAACTCTTAGTAGTTTAGCTAATATAATCCTCTGATGGTTATCACATTTTGTTAACAATTAGGTTATCTTGATTTGGGAAATGTAAATTTTTATTTTTTTTTTATTTTTATTTATTTATTTTTTGGCTTGCTTCTGCTAAGATGCTGCTTGGAAGTCATATGTTTCCTTCAATATTTTTCAAAGTTAAAATACTTACAGTATGTTCATCTCTTGACAATACATTAATTTTTTCTGAGCAGATGATTCTGGGTTCATGACCCATGCTTTTTAACTCTGAATTTGTTATATTCTAGTTCCTTTTGAGGCAGCTAGATGGGGCAAAGTGGATAAAATGCTGGGCCTGAAGTCAGGAAGACCCAAATCCAATCTGACCTTAGACATTTACTTACGTTGGGACCCTGGGCAAGTTATTTAGCCTCTTTTGCCTTAAGCCACTGGGGAAGAAAATGACAAACCAATCTAATATCTTTACCAAGAAAACCTTTAGGAAAGATCCAGGAAGAAACTGATGTGACTGAAAGACTGAACAAGTTCCTCTACTCAGAGAAGCCAAATACAATCCAGTAAGCGTTTTATCTTAAAAGTGGGTTCTGCAGACAAGGCATTATGCTAGTAATATTAGAGATACAAAGTCAAAGTGAAAAACATTTCCTGCCTTTAAGGAGCTTACATTCTACTCTCTACATTAGACCTGACAATATATGACCATGCAGCTGGCAACTTTCTTCTGTTCAGCCTGAACCAGATTAAAATGTAATTGGGAAATATTTAACAAAAGAAATAAAAATATGATAAAATGTGGATACCATTACATTCTAAAATGAAATCAACATGTGGCTCACAGAGATCCATCTGTATGGATTAATGACTTCTTTTTCTAAATTTGAGTTGATACCAACAATTACATGACTCAAACATATGAATGTGATTACGATGATAATTTCCGTACAACTCTTGACACAACTAGTTTTATAATATTTTGCTATGGCACACTCCTTGAGAACCACTAATATAAACAAAGCATATGGAGGGTATTCTGATTGCTATTCCTTGCTATAATTTTGTCTTCCTTGCCATTTTTAGGATTTCTGCTCCCCCTGCCCTTTACTTAGTTTTTTGGACTTTAACTCTAATATGTTTAGGAGAAGTGAAATTTTGATTCTTCCTCATTATGTTATCATAGGAGGTTTTTTAATTTGTGTATTATGGAAAGTTTTTTTTTTTAATTCTGGAATTTTTTTCTTGGAACACTTCCTGGAATATAGGATTCATTCTTTTGCTTTTCTAAAGTTTGTTGGATGACAGAAAATTTGAAATTAGTACATCCTGATAGATCTGTCACTTGTTCTTATTATGTTTTGCAATATTTTTCAATAATTCATTTATTTTCTGAGCTTGTTTTTCCATAATTCTGGTTTTTGTTATATACTATGTTTATTGGTAGCACCTATTATATTTTTGAGATTTTTCTACTGATTCTTCAAATCAGTCATTTAAAAAAATTTCCTCCACATCTTTTAAAAAGTATATACAATTTTAGTTTCAATTTCTCCTGTTTTAAATTTTTCTCTACAAGCTCTTGTGAACTTTAGTTTTATAACTTTTGTTGCTAGGGTTGATTATTATTTAATTTCCTTAAATAAGTCTTTTATTCACTTTAGGGTCATCTCTTATGATCTCTCAAATAATTTATTTTCCCATGTAGTTCCTGGTATGCTATGTTTCTATACCGTCATATTCTGGATTTTTAAAAATTGTATCTGTGCTCTTCTTTACTTGAGGCATGTTTAGTTTTGACTAATTTTTCTTTTCTTGTGTGATTTTTAATTTTTCTTCTCTGTCATCTTTCTACGAGAAAGTCCTGGATATGCTTTTTCTATGTAAGATCATTGAAACATTCATTCTTATTTCTCAGCAACAAAGAATGACTTCAAAATGAAACCCTCCAACTTTAGATTCTGTTAAAAGTGAATCTATTAACAAAGAATTTCAGTTAATATATGCCATGGAATTATGTCAAGATTTATTCTCTTCCTTTGGAATTAATAACAGTCAAGATTTTTTTCAAGCTAAAGAATAATTTAGCTATAGGAGGAACTTGTTCCTTTAATCATCAATCAATAAGCATTTATCAAACACCTCTTATGTGCCAGGTATTGGGATACAAATATAAAGAATGAACTAGTTTCTGTTATCAAGAAGCTATATAACAATGACAATAGCAGGGTTTTTGAATACATTTCTCCGAAGGAAGAGTGAAAAGTTTTCTATGCCTTGGTGTATGAGTTCCTTGGAGATATAGTTCCAAAGAAAAAGAGAATCACCTCCCCTTTCTAAAAGGAAACTATTACGGTTAAGAAATGTGCCCAGTTGATGGTAGGGAGTCCCTCTATGCTGATAGTTTTTAAACTTAGTCCTTTGGTGACAGAGAAAGTAGTTTTGTTTTTAGTTTTACTTGTGGTTTGGTATGTATATCAAAAGACTTTAGGATCCAGAAAGAGAGGAGATGGATGAGAGAGGAAAGGAGAAAAGGGAAATGATTTAAATGTCACTAGCTGACCCACCTACCTTTGCCAGTTGGGCTTTGTAGGAGAGGTGTGGTCGAAGCCAACTAATTCTTGTGGACCTTTTCTTTCCAGAAGATCTAATAAAAGGACAATCATATGCTCTGTCTTCTCTACTCATCAAGAGAACAGGTGTTTACTCCAAATTTTTCAAGTTTGTTGGATCTTTTATGTCTTATCATTTTATTAGGAATAAATTTTGAGTAGGTTATGAAGAAACTAATTCATTATTGAGTTTGATGAATTTTCCAAAATCTCTTAATAAAGATATACTCATCAATAAACAATAAGACATCAGTGAACGATCATACACTGGGAAATCAGTCAGGTTAATACCAAAAGTAACATGCAATGTTAAAAAATATATAATATAAAAGAAGACAATCTGCCGAGTATTAAAAGCCACAACAATGACAATAAGCAGGGTCTTGGAAACCAATTTTCTTTGCCACCAGCACATTAATTAGTAATGTGGCTAATTTAGATAAAGATATGATTAATCACAATTTTCCTGATTAAAGTAATTCATTATTTGTGAATGGGAAGTAATAAAATGAGAGGGAAGGGGGGCATGATTGGAAAAATATGAGAGAGAGATAAAAGCATCATGCTTAAAATGTTGTCCCTTTCTATTCCTTGGAATCTTGAGTGTCCTTCACCATTCTGCTCAATTGCTACTTTCTATATGAAACCTTTCCTGAGTCTCTCCCTTTTCCCCTCACCCCAACTGCAGCTGCTAGAATAATAGAACATTCCATGTATGCGATACAGAGATAGATCTTCAAGGGGACATTCCATAAAGCCAAACACACTGGGTTGTACTGGTCACTTCTCAGAAAACATTACTCACTCTGAAGGAATTGCCACTTTTGGATGAGACAGAACCTGGGCATTCCTTTTGTCCCTTAATTTGGAATGGCTGAAGCACAGGAAGGCTATACCACAAGGGATCAACCACTAGGTCAATCAGTGGACCTTAGAGTAAGTAAATCTATTTTCTTCTCTTTTTTTCTTTGACTTTCTAGATGGTATCATCTAACTCTGAGACTTCTCCTGAAGAGTGGGGAGGGATAACCTTCTCTGCCTTGATAACACAGTGACTATTCCCATTCAATAGTTAAAGCAGGGGCAAGGTAAAAGTAATAACAATAATTACTAGTGTAACATAATAATAATAACAATTAGCATCATGTTGATGGTAGAAATAGCTAGCATTTATATAGCTCCTACTATGGTCTAGACACTATGCTAAGCAATTTACAAAAATTTTCTTATATGAATCCCTCAACAATCCTGGGAACTAGGTGCTACCATTTTACAGTTGAGGAACCTGAGGCAAACAGAAGTTATCTGGCTTGTCCAGGGTCAAACAGCTAGTAAGTGCCTGAGACTGTATTTGAACACTCCTGACTCTAGGTCTAGAGCTCTGTCTGTTGTGCAACCTAGCAGCCCCTAGCTATCGCTGAATAGGGTGAGCCTGGGCCTTGGGGCACTTGACTAAATTTTCTGCTTTGTGTTTCTTTCCCTGAACATAGATGACCAAAGAGCAAATCTGATATAAATATATCTAGACTTGGAATCAATCTTCTGAGGTTAAGAGGTTCAGAGATTCAGAGTTCCTCATTTAGGAGCTGGTTATACTGTGGGAAGTGTCCACTAACTATATCTGCTATAGTACTTTGTGTAGAAGACAGTGACCAAAATGGAAAATGAGCCCAAACCCTGCTCTGGATTACCAGAAGAAGAAATGAAACTAGAGGAAATTATTTCAACAGTCTAGAGCTAAGGCGAACAATAAAATGCCCATTTAGTAGTTTCACAAAGTGCTTCAGATCTTAGTATTTTACGTTTCAACCTCTGGGAGAGCATAGCAGTACTTACATTACTATTATTTTTTAAAAATAATATTTTATTTTCCCCTTAATTATATATAAAAACAATTTTTAACATATAGTTTTAAAAAATGTTTCAAATTCTTTCACTCTTTCCTACCCTTCCTCCTCCCTGAGACAGTAAGTAAATCTGATATAGATTTTACATGTGCAAATATATAAAACATTTTTCTATAATAGACATTTTGTGGAAGATGAACGAGGAAGAGAAGAAAGAGGAAGAGAAGGAAGAGGAAGAAGAAGGAGGAGGAGGAGGAGGAGGAGAAGGAGGAGGAAAGGAAGGAAGGAAGGAAGGAAGGAAGGAAGGAAGGAAGGAAGGAAGGAAGGATATTTTCATCTGCCTTCAGATTCCATCAGTTAGTTTTCTGGAGAAGGATGGCATTTTTCATTCTTATTCTTTGAGATTTTCTTGGATCACTGTATTACAGAGAATAGCTGGTCATTCACAGTTGTTCATCAAACAATAGTGCTGTTACTGTGTGCTCTTCTGGTTTTGCTCACTTCACTTTGTATCAGTTCATGTAAGTCTTTCCAGGATTTTCTGAAATCTTCCTGCTCATCATTTTTTATCACCCGTAGTATTTTCATTGCAATCATATACACAACTTGTTCAGCCTTCCCCCAGCTGATGAACATCCCTCAGTTTTTTAATTCTTTGTGATCACAAAAACAATGTTACTATGATAGGTTCTTTTTCCTTATTTTTTTATCTCTTTGGGATACAAAACTAGTGTTACTACTACTTTTTAAATTTTTTCTTTCATTGAATGCTGTGTCTCTTGTGGGTTAAATATTTACTTTATATGAAAGAGACAAATGCATGTCCTATATCTAATCTACATTGTACCTAAGATTTAAGAGCTTTTCCTTATATCTCTGAGGTAGGGGTATAAAGAAGCAATGATATAAGATGTCCCATTCTTTGGAGGTCAGACTCCCCCAGGACTGAACCAAGAATCCAGGTGCTTAGGTCTAGAGTTGAAAGAAGCTCTGGATCCCAATTTCCCTAGCCCAACAAAAATTTCTTTTTTTATATTACTGACCTTCCCCAAACTACCTTGAATTTATTTAAAATATACTTAAATATGAATCATTATCTCTCCAGTTAGAATGTGAGCTCTTTGAGGGAAGGGGTTGTTTTGTCCCTGTTTCCCCATTGCCTGGCCCTTTTATAGGTTGTTAATACATTCTGATTGAGTGATGAATTGTGTCTTGCCCATGGACATGCAGCTAGTACATGTGAGAGACAGTATTTGAACATAGATCTTGAAGTCAAGGACATCACATACCCATCCTGCTTTTGAATCTTGTTGAATTGATTAAGGGATGGCTGCTTCTCTTGACTTACTTCAGAAATTCCATTAAGAACTTAAATAACTAGACATTTAAATTTTAGAGGAATGATTTAGAAGCATCCAGGTACAGTAAAAAGAACACTGGATTTGGAAGACCTAGAAGCTGGTTTAGTTACTGGAAATCCTGGCTTAGCCCATACAACCTTGGGCAAGTTAGTATCTCTGGAGCATAGTTTTCTCCTCTGTAAAATGGCAAGTTTAAACTAGATGATCTCCAAGAACGCTTCCTGATCAAAGTCCCATGATCCTCTGCTTGCATTATATTGTACTGTACTGCACTGTACTGTACTGTATAGTAATAATAGGCATTTCAGTCAATGACTGCAAAGCCATGTGAAAGATATCATATTGCAAATCAGCTTTGTTCAGACTCCCACTGCCAAGTTAGCTTCTGTGTGAACTAAAAAATAAATGCCAAATAAGAAATTCACTAAGAGCTGGTCTTGAATATTTTTTTTCCATCCAAAGAAGGAGGGAATTCTTCAGTGGGTGGGGGGGCCTCCATAAGGTTTCTCAATTGAATTAGCCAAGGTTTAGTCTAACTGCCAAATTCTAAGCAAAGGTCCCCAGTTAAGTATTTGTTGGCTTAATGATCAGACAGAACTGTCCTGAATGGGCGCATGGAGCCTCTTATTAAATCTTCCATTTTCCCATACTTATCAAAGCAAGAGCCTAGTTCGGGTCCATTGCCAGAGGAATGCCTTTGCAATAGTACAGAAAGGATTATCTCACTAAAGGGGCTGAGTAGGAACTACTACTGCTCAAGTCTTTCCATTCGCAGGCATCACTCTAGGGTTGACAGCAGGTCTAAGGCATCTCCAACATGGTTGGCTATATACACACTCTGTATTTGTAGTCTGTTGTTAATAAAGTGGTTAACCGAATATCTAACTCTGATCTCTTCTTTCTCTTGTCTTTAAAAAAGTGGCACAATACTTTTAATTTCCACCTGGGCAGTCACTACATTGTAAAAGAATCTCAAGTGACTCTTTTTTAAACCCTAATATCATATATATATATAACTCCTTCTATATTAATTTTTTATTTGTTACAGGGCTAGGCAGTGGGGGTTAAGTGACTTGCCCAGGGTCAAACAGCTAGGAAGTGTCTGAGGCCAGATTTGAACCTAGGACCTCCTGTCTCTAGGCTTGGCTCTCAATCCACTGAGCCATCCAGCTGCTCCCCTCAAGTGACTCTTTAACCTTTGGTTACTGCCAACACAGAGTACTGCACTGCAGTGTCTAAGCTCTGGGCAGATGCCCAAAACTTGAAGGGACTTGGAGGATGTTGAAAGTAGCTAAAAGTACAATACCTGCCTTTTGCTCAACTCACTAAGGTGGATGAGTGAGATAAAAGCAGCCAGACTAAAGAGAGAAGCTTTAACTATGAAAGAGATCTTGAACCTAGGATGGAGGGTACTCTCTTTGATCTAGTAAAATCTTGCTAATCCAGTACAAAGAACACTCTCCAATATTTGTTCAAAAACTTATAAGTAATTATGGACAATTTAGGAGTCTGGAAGTTATGGGAACTTGCCTAAATAACTCATATTTAGGAGACTTCCCATGTGTAAAGAAACATTAAGTAAAATGGTGAATGTCTTGAAACGACTGCTATTATTCCACCGAATCCCAGCTGCAGTTGTGTTTCAAAGTAGGATTTAGGGGAATCTGGAGCATTTGGAAATGGGTTTTTAAATGAAGAAGCTATGAAGTTAGGCATCAATACAAAGCAGCAAAAAAAGGAATATTTATTTTCTTCCCCAACAATGATTTCATTTTATTTTTGGAAGACACTATGAGGCGCCTACTCTAACAACATATCAATAAACTTATAAGCATCCAGATCCCTTAGACTTACCCGATTTGAACTCTCCTGTCATACATATTTTCTAACATGGAGCAGTTGAGCATATGCTACCCAATAAATATTCTACACAGAGAAGAAATGAAGAATGGGCAGAAGGTAGTTATTTATAAGAGGAAAGCAAATTAAGAATAGCTAAGAAGCAGCTAATTCAAATAGGACAGATGAGCAAGAACCCATAATACGGGGCACACTGATACAACATGGATTTCCCCCAATATAACCATCATCTAAAATACATATGTGTGTATGTCTGAGTATCTTAACAAACATATGTATATTTTAAATTGTCCTGGTACAACATTTAAGTTCATTTTTGGCCAGTCTTCATTCCTTTGGACTTTGGATTATTCACTAGAAACCTCTTCATTGTAGAATATCATTTCTGACTATGAAACTCACACTCAGACTCTCTGCCCCTGAGGTCCCTTTCTCTGATTAGATCAATCTTCCCAGAATCCCCATTTAAGGAGGGTTCTCAGGCCATCTATCTCTTCCTTTTCTACTAAAACAGAGTCTTCTGGATTTCTCCACCATACCATATTGCCCAGTACCTTCTTACTACTTTTTAGTTGCCTTTTATGTATTTTCTTCCCCATTAGACTATAAACTCCTTGAGGGCAGGGACTATCTTTTTGTATTTTATTCCCATTGTTTAGCAAATGGTAAATTTGCTAAATTTAGCAAAAATAAAACACATGGTAAATGTTGTGCAAATGTTTCATAAATGCATGTTGACTGACAGACTGATTAGGTTCAGAGGTAAAGTGCTATCACTTCTACCTCCATAACCTCTCTCTCCTTCTACAGCCTCAAATTCATAAGATTTAGAGTTAGATGGGAACATAGAGTTAGCCTAGTCCAATACCCATTCTCATTTTACAGATGAATCCCAGGGAAGTAGAGGATCTTGTTCAGAGCCAGTGGATAGCGCAATGGGTAGAAAGTTGGACCTGAAATTAGGAAGACCTGAGTTCAAATCCAGCCTCAAAAATTAATCAACTGTGGACTGTGGCCAAGTTTTAACAGTTGATTCTTCAGTTTCCTCAACTCTGAAATAGGGATCACACCTACCTCCCAAGGGAATCATAAGAATAAAATGAGACACACAGTGCTTGGCATACAGTAGACACTATTAAATGCATATTTCTTTCTTCTCCAACATCATATAGGTATTGTGTACTATGACTAAGATTTTTAAAAAACTCTTACATTCTGTCTTGGAGTTGATATAAGTACCAGTTCCACAGCAGAAAAATAGTAAGAACTAAGCCATTGGGGTTATGTGATTTGCCTAGGATCACACAACTAGGAAGTGTCAGAGGCCAGATTTGAACTCAAGTTCTCTTGACACTCTATCCACTGAGCTACCTAGCTGTTCCTAGGACTGAGATTTGAGCCCAGGTTTCCAAACTTCATACCCAGTGTTCTTTTTTAGTACACTATGCTATTGTTGGTTCACTTCTCTAAAATTTAAATATCTAGGTATTTAAGGTCCTTTAAAAAGATTATGAAATCAGCCAAGCCCATTGAGCTTCAGTTGACCAAGTCTGAAAACACTGACTTCATTCCATACCTATAGTCCACCACCTTTCTCCTGAGAGGTGGGAGACATATTTCATTAACAATCTTTTTTTTTAAATCCTTACCTTCTGTCTTAGAATAATTACTGCTTATTGATGCTAAGGCAGAAGAGAGGGATAAGTGACTTGCCCGGGGTCACACAACTAGGAAGTGTCTGAGGCCACATTTGAACAGTGGGCCTCTCTAGAACTGGGTCTCAATCCATCGAGTCACCTAGCTGCCCACCACCACCAATCTTTTAAAGTCAGAACTGGTCACTGAATTGCAAGTTTAGATCCTAAGGCAGATCCCTTGCTTAAAATCCTTCAGTTCAATTCAATAAATATTTATTAAGCACCTACTATGTGAAGAAGACAAACTATGTTGGAAAAGACCCTGAATTTGAGAAAGATTGAAGGCAAAAGGAAAAGGGGATGGCAGAGGGTGAGATGAATAAATAGCATCATGGAAGCAATAAGTAAGAGTCAAACAAAGACTCTGAGAGATCAGTAGAGAATAAAAGGGCTTGCCATTATGGTCCAGGGGGTCACAAAGAATTGGAATCACTGAACAAGAATAACTAGTGTCAATGTGTTATACAAAAGGAAGGATTTCAACAAGAGGAGATGGGAGAGAGTATCATTCCAGCCCTGATGGCCAGCCTGTGTATATGACAAGGTAGGGAATCAGGAAAGGACTGGAAGAGAATGGAGAAAGGGAAATTGTCTGGGTCCTCTGTAACAGAGTGCTTGAAGAGGACTGGGGACCAGTAGGTCTAGAAAAGCAGGTAGAGGCTGGATTGCAGAAGATCTAGCATACCAGGCTAAAGAATTTATCTTATATTGAGCAAACAAGAGAGAGCCCACCACAAAATGGTTTTAAACAAAATCATTCTGTCCTTCATTTGATGGATAGATTAGAGAGGGGAGAGACTAAAGGCAGGGAAGGAAACTAGTAAGGAGGCTGCTCCACTAAAAAGACCAGCTGAGAGGTAAAGAAGACATAATTAGAGGAATAGCAACATGAGTGGAAAGGTAGGAATTCACAAGAGATGTAAGGGAGGGAGAAGCCTTAGGACATGGCAACTGGCTGGGTGTGGAAGTGAGAAAGAGGGGAATGTCAAAGGTGAATCAGTTTTTTAAATTTATTTTTTATTTTTTTAAAACCCTTACCTTCCATCGTGGAATCAATACTGTGCTTTGGTTCCAAGGCAGAAGAGTGGTAAGGGTAGGCAATGGGGGTCAAGTGACTTGTCCAGGGTCACACAGCTGGGAAATGTCTGAGGCCAGATTTGAACCTAGGACCTCCCATCTCTAGGCTTGGCTCTCAATCCACTGAGCTACCCAGCTGCCCCCTGAATCAGTTTTTAAAAAAATACATTTTAGGGGCAATGTACATAGAGAGCCAGGACTAGAAATGAAAGGTTCTAGGTTTAAATCTGGCTATGAGACCCTTAGAGGTAGTACCTAATAAACACTGAAACAATCTATTTATCCCACTATTGTACATCCCCTCCCCAACAGTTAAGAAAAAACAGTTAAGAAAGTGACTATGAAGTGGTCAGCTAGGTGGTTCATTGGACTGAGTCAGGAGGTCTTGGATTCAAATGTGGCCTCAAATCCTTCCTAGCTATATGATCCTGGGCAAGTCACTTAACCCCCATTGCCTAGCCTTTAACTCTCTTCTGTCTTGGAACCAATATACAATATTGATTCTAAGATGGAAGAAAGAAAGAAAGAAAGAAAGAAAGAAAGAAAGAAAGAAAGAAAGAAAGAAAGAAAGAAAGAAAGAAAGAAAGAAAGAAAGAAAGAAAGAAAGA
>NC_058132.1:480995684-481169860 GCF_016433145.1 Gracilinanus agilis
GAGAGGAGAGGAGAGGAGAGGAGAGGAGAGGAGAGGAGAGGAGAGGAGAGGAGAGGAGAGGAGAGGAGACCCACCTCCCTGAGGTCAAATCTGGGCACTGATGCTTACTAGCTGCATGACCCTGGGCAAATCACTTAGCTCTATTTGCCTTAGTTTCCTCATCTGTCAAATAAACTGGAGAGGGAATATGGAAAATCATTTCTCTGCCAAGAAAATCCCAAATAGGGTCACAAAGAATAGGACATGACTGAAAACACCACCACAATAATAAAAATTTAAAGCTGAAAGGGAGTTTAGTCCTCACATATTACATGTGAGGAAACCAAGATTATAGAGGCTGTTCAAAGCCATACGGGTAGTATGTGAAAGTTCATCCCTGTATTCATGCTATTTTGTATGCCTGGGATGCCATCCCCAACAATTCTGCCTGTTCAATTCCTACTCTTTCCCTCTCTCTATTTCATGAAACCTTTACAGATCCCTCAAATTTGACAATGTAGTTAATGCTCTGCACCCATACTGCCTCACTTCTACAAATAAGGGAGGGAGGTGTGATTTCTGATCTATCTTTTTTTATTTTTTAGAAAAATTTTCCATGGTTATATGATTCATGTTCTTACTTTCCCCTTCACCCCCCCTTCACCACCACCCCCCTAGCCAATGCACATTTCCACTGGTTTTAAATGTGTCATCTATCAAGACCTATTTCCATATTATTGATAGTTGCATTGGTGTGGTCGTTTCGGGTCTACATCCCCAATCATGTCTGCATCAACCCATGTGTTCAAGCACTGATCTCTTTTTGAGGGGAGAGGCAAGCTTAATTATTGCACAGGATTCCATTTCATTTTCTCTTATTCTCTGTCTCTCCATCTCTCCTCTTGTTCTCTGTCTCTTCATTTCTCCATCTTTCCTCTTGTTCTCTGACTCTCCTCTTTCTCTATTCATCTAGCCTCTCTCTTCTTTCTTTATTCTTCTCTTTCTTCATTTCTCTTCTTTAAAAAAATACATTGGACTCTTGTATTCTCATTATGTGGCCTATGTATTTAAACTTCATCTCCAGTATTTGACCTTCCTGTGAACAGTCTGAATTAATTTCTTTGGATATTAACTGATTTGATCTCCTTGCTGTCCAAAGGACTCTCAAAATTCTTCTCTAGTGCCACAATTTGAAAACATTGATTCTGTCACCTTTCCTTATAGTCCAACTCGCACAGCCAGACTGATAGCAAAATAAAAGAGGAATTGGAGGAGGGAGAGAGTTGGCTTAGAAAGGTCACTTTAGAGACTAACAATTGTCAGAGTAGGTGATATCAGGATGGTGACTGCAATACTAGACTGATTCAGAAGACAGGGTCAAACTTCATCTAACTAAGTAACCACATAGAAATGAGAAATGAAAGAATAAAAAAAATCAAAGATAGGACCAATGTTTTTTAACATGGGAGACTGAATAAATGGCAGTGACCCAGACAGAAATAGTGAAGGAAAAGGGCAAGCGGGAAAATAAGAGGAAAACAAGCTCTTCTTAACTTATTTGGTTTGAAATGGAAATGGGACATTCCACTGAAAATATCCTGGAATAAGCATTGCTTTGTGGGATTGTATCCTGAACAAGAAGTTTGAGTTAGTTATAGATTTAGAAATCACATGCAGAGATCCAGGAGAACATTGTACACAGAGACTAATACACTGTGGTACAATCGAACATAACAGACCACTCTACTAGCAGCAATGTAAGGATCCAGAGCAAGGCTGAGGGACTTATCAGAAAGAAAACTAGCCACATTCAGAGAAAGAACTGTGGGAAGAAAAACAACTGCTTGAACACATGGACTGATGGGGATATTATTGGGGATGTAGACACTAACTAAATGATAACTCTAGTCCAACTATCAATGATATGGAATTAGGTCTTGATCAATGATACATGTAAAACCCAGTGGAATTGGGCATCGGCTAAGGGGGGTTAGGGGAGCTTGCGGGAGAGGAAAAGAACATGAAATATCTAACTATGGGAAATATTCAAAATAAAAATTTAAAAAAAATCACATGCAGAGTTGGTAGTTGAAGTCATGGGAGTGAGTTGCACTGATAAAGAGAGAAAATTCACTGAGAGAGAAGGGCAAAGGATAGAACAGAATTTTTAAAGGGCCAGGAAGAGGCCAAGGAGGCAGGAGAGGAGATACAGAAGGAGTGATGGAGTGACAGGAGGCATACCTAGTTCCTTGAAATCAAGAGTGAAGAGAGGATGGTCAACATTCTCAAATAATTTAGTGATGTCTAGGAGGATGAGACCTGAAAAAAGCCCATTAGACTTTGTGATTTGGTCATTGATGATCTGTGAAAGAACAATTAAAAGTGGTAGAAGAAGCCAGATGGCAAGGGGTTCAGGAGAGAGCAAATCATAAAGAAATTAGCGGTAAACACCTTTTTCCAGAAATAAAAAGGCAGAATGTAAAAGAGAAATGAGACAGTAGCTAAAAGAGGTTGAAAGGTTAAGGAAAGGCTTTTTTTTAGGATGGAAAGGGACAAGAATATTTAAAGGCAGGTAGGAGAAGCTAGTAGAAAATGAAAAAAGATTAAAAATGCATAGGAGGGAGGAAGAAATGCTGGATGAGGGAAAAATGCATAGGAGGAGATAGACTGAGATGGGATCATGGGCATAAGTAGAAGAATTAGCCTTAGAAGAGAGGAATATGTTTCTGAAATCTGAGAGAAGAGAGAAAGAGTGATGACACCAGGAAATTCTGAGAACTGAAGAAATTCGAGAATTGAGAAGAATTGAGAATTGAAGAATTAAGGGTATTCTTGTAGAATGGCCTCAATCTTCTAAGCATAATAGGAAGCTTGAGTCATTTTCTGTAAGTTTAGGATGAGGCACTCCTGTAACAGCAACTAAAATAAAATTGACTTTATGGCTCCTGCAGAAAGAGCCATACGTTGCTGACCCCTGCTCTAGAGGCAAGTAGGTAATATAGTGGAGGGTGCTGGACCTGGAGTCAGAAAGACCAGAATTCAAATCCAGACTCAGACACTGACTAAGCTGGATGACCCTGGTTAAGTGACTGAATGGCTGTCTACCTCAGTTTTTTCAACTGTAAAATGGGGGTAATAACACCTAACTTCATAGGATTGTTGCATGGATCAAATGAGATGATATCTATAATTGCTTAGTATAGTGTCCAGCATATAGTAAATGTTGGTTTCCTTCCTTTTTTCCATTACACTGTTGTCATTGTGTATATTAGGTTTTTTTTTTGTTTAGCTCCCTTCACTTTCTTCCCAAGTTTCTATGCATTTGTCATATTCATCATTTCCCCCCTCAGAATAATATTCCATTACATTCATGTACATACTTTTTTTAGCCTTTCCCCAATCAATAGGCATCTCTCTTGTTTCCAGTTTTTTACTGCTATAAAAACTTCTAGAATAAATATTTTGGTGTACATGTGCTATTCTTTTTTTTGTCACAGGACCTTTATTATTTATCTACCAGCTGGGTAGTGTAGTGGATAGAGCACTGGACTTGGAATCAGGAATATTCATTTTTATTAGTTCAAATCCAGCCTCAGAGATCCTGGAAAAGTCACTTAACCCTGTTTGCCTCATTTTTCTCATCTAGAAAATGAACTAGAGAAGGAGATAAGAAAACACTCTAGTATTTTTACCAAAAAAAAACCCAAATCATTCACACAGAGTCAGACACAATTGGAAATGACTGACCAATAAAGCAATTCATTATTACACACCAGTTTTCAAAATGAGTTTAGAATACCCTGATTTATAAGAAAAAAACTTCAACAGATCATTTTCCTATAATCTCAGTGCTTAAAACAGTGCATGCATGATACATTGAAGGAGCTTAATAAATGTTGGTCAACTGACTAATTTGTAAAGTTTCCTTTTAGAGTGTGATAAATTATCCATATTTTTGGTGAATCATAGATTTTGGTCAGTTCCCAGGAACTTAAATTATCTTTGCTCTTATATGGTATCTCCACAGTTCATTCAGTAATTTCAGCATTTGGAATTTCAATTGGAAGTTTATATAAACTGTATGGACTTTGAGTTCCTGAATGGAATGGTGCAGAGTAGCTAGGTGTCTGGGAATCCTTCAACCCTCTTGTCCTAAATTCCTTCTAGAGACTAATAATTCTTCCCACCTTGGCCCATTTAACCAGAGATCAATAAATCTGGAACCAAGTTTAATTAGTACAGCTTTTGGAAAGTTTCCAGGAGGATTATAAGGATCCAAAACACAGAGAAATACACACAGAACTGCATATGGTTTTACACAAAGTCAACTTACCATTAAAGCTAATGAGAATGCTGCTGAGCCACTTTCCTCATCTGGGAAAGTTGAGTAATAGGAACTGGATGTCCAGTGATGGAGATGGTGGTGGTGGGAAGAATATGTTATACTTGGGGTCTTGGGTGTTGCTAAAGATCAAATTTGCTTCAGTGTTTTCATTGTAATTAATCTCATCAGAATATTCTGTTTAAGCAGGAAATGTCAAATAATGGAGACTTTCTTCATGAGAGAATCATTGGGGCCCATCCTGTTGTTCAAGAAAATCCATCCAAAAGGGTCTGTCACTACTTACTTGACCTATGTAGAGATACCTATACCAATACCAATAATCTATAAGGATCAATAATCCTTATTACACCTATAGCTCTGTTTATTCAGCTTCTAAGGTTACATTTTTTGGGGGGGACTCACAGGCCACTTCCTCTACATCAGGAAGCTTTCACTAAGTCAAAGCCAAACCTCTTCTACAGAGAGGGTTCTAAGCACTATCTGGTTGAGATGGAAAAAAAGTCCTTATAACCAAAAATATCTCCCACCCCAAGTTCCACAGTCCTGGAAGATAAGTTTGTTTGTTTTTTTAATTTGAAAAAATTCATTTAATTAATTAATTTAGAATATTTTTCCATGGTTACATGATTCATGCTCTTTCTCTTCCCTCCTCCCACCCCACTCCCACAGTCAATGACCAATTACACTGGGTTTAACATATGTCATTGATCAGACCTATTTCTGTATTATTGAT
The DNA here is from genome assembly GCF_016433145.1 of Gracilinanus agilis. NCBI lineage: Eukaryota > Metazoa > Chordata > Mammalia > Didelphimorphia > Didelphidae > Gracilinanus > Gracilinanus agilis. Next base: position 481,000,742 of record NC_058132.1, read on the forward strand.
ATTTGCACTAGGGTGATCATTAGAGTCTATGTCCCCAATCATATCCCCATCCACCCATGTGATCAAGCAGTTGTTTTTCCTCTGTGTTTCTACTTCCACAGTTCTTTCTCTGGATGTGAATAACATTCTTTCTCATAAGTCCCTCAGAATTGTCTTGGATTATTGCATTGCTGCTAGTAGAAAAGTCTATTACAATTGATTGTGCCATAATGTATCAGTCTCTGTGTATAATGGTCTCCTGGTTCTGCTCCTTTCACTCTGCATCAATTCCTGGAGGTCTTTCCACTTCACATGGAATTCCTCCAGTTCATTATTACTTTCAGCACAATAGTATTCCATCACCAACAGACACCACAATTTGTTCAGCCATTCCCCAATTGATGGTGTTGTAGATAAATTAATAAAGTAGGGTGTAAATGTTTAAACAGTGGACACCCCCTCATTTTCCAAATTTTTTGACACCACAAAGAGTGTGGCTAAAAATAGTTTTGTACAAGTCTTTTTCCTTATTATCTCTTAGGGGTATACCCAGCAGTGGTATGGCTGGATCAAAAGGCATACAGTCTTGTAAAGCCCTTTGGGCATAGTTCCAAATTGCCTTCCAGAATGGTTGGATGAGTTCACAACTCCACCAGCAATGAATTAATGTCCCAATTTTGCCACATTCCCTCCAACATTTATTACTTTCCTTTGCTGTTGTTTGAGCCAATCTGCTAGGTATGAGGTGGTATCTCAGAGTTGTTTTGATTTGCCTTTCTCTAATTATAAGAGATTTAGAACACTTTCTCATGTGCTTATTGATAGTTTTGATTTCTTTATCTGAAAATTGCCTATTATTGCCCCTTGCCCATTTATCAATTGGGGGATGGCTTGCTTTTTTCTACAACTGATTTAGCTCCTTATAAATGTGAGTAATGGAATATAAGTTTTGATCTCTCTCTTGAATTCTACCTTAAAATGCTACTCCTGCTGGAAGGGATATCAGACAAGGGGGATATTATTACCTGCTTTTAATTTGGTTTATCAGATTACGTGGCTCCAAAGACCTACAAGATAGCTAGAAGTCAAGAGGAAGGGTCCTATAAATGTCTTGGGGGTACTGATGAGCTATCTTCAGTCTCTTCACAATATTGCTCAAAGCTCTCCAGAAAGAATGTATAGGCTGCAAAGCATCAATTTCTAACTTATGGGGCCTCTTCCCCATCTTTCTACCATGGACTAAACTAACCCTACTTTCAGTCTCCTTTATCTTAACCAACTTAGGATCCATTGCCAAATTCTATGGGATCCAAGAGGTAGATGTGTAGTACAGAGCACTGGATTTTGGAGTCAGAAAAACAGGGGTTCCAGTAATTCCACCTCTCACACTTCCTGACTTTGAGTAAATTATTTAGCAGCTGTGGATTTCAGATTCCTCTGTAAAATGGGAATAATATAATACCTCCCTTCTAGAGTTTGTAGTGCAGAGGTAAATGACATAATATAATAAGTAAAGAGCCTTTTGTATACAAACAGTCACACACTACTTAATTTTATTAGGGATAACCCTGGAAGATTAAGAAACAGGTTTAGTTACTCACTAAACACTGATTTTAACCTTGATTCCCTTCTCTTTCTTCCTCTGAATCCTTTGCCACCAAGGATTCTGGCCAAAGAAAACCCGAGGATTGTTTTGAAATCCAGCAGATCTCCATGAAGTCCTACCTTGCAACCACTATTAATACCAGCAATCACACTTACACACTTTCTTCCCGACCCACCCTCATCCTTCGGAGGTGGAAACTGAGGCCCAGGGAGAATCCGGTTTTGCTCAAGGTCACACAACTAATTAGATGGAAGATCAAGAAAGAGAAGCCAGGGATCTTGTTCTCAACTTGGTCCTCTTATCACCAGAGTCTCTTTCAAGTCTAAAGATTGTGCCACGTCAAGAACAGCAAAGAATGAAGTCTTTGCAAGCTGGGCTCTTCCCCCCTCTATTTTAGGGAGCGGGAAGGGTGGAGTCAAACCCTTGATTGCAAAGTAAGGCACTAATCCACATCTTTGGGAAGGATTTTGAGCAGGAATCCATAGCCTTTTTTTGTATCCTGAACCCATCCCTCTGGTAGTCTGGTGAAGTCCAAAGTCAACTAGTATTTATTAGGCTCCTACTACTTACTGGGGGCGATCCCTACATTCATAATTGAAGGATTGCCAAATTTCAGTCAAGAGGTTAGTGAAAATGAAGATGTAATTTTTTTCCACGTCTCAAGTGCACGGAGCTCCTGAAATTTATCCGTGGACCTAAATATCCCTGATTGAGAAACAAGCAAATCACCTTGCACCGCGGGTGCTTGAATGGTCCGGGGACACAAAGTCTGCCTAGCCCTGCAGCGGAGCATCCGGAAGGCGGCTGAAGCTCCCAGGACCCAGGGCGCGCTCGCTCGGAACAGGCGGTGGGAAATGAGGCAGCAGTTCCGAGGCGGAGCGAGCGAGGGAGCGAGCGATCGCGCGGTCTCCGGGAGTGGCCACGCCGAGCCGGCGTTTAGCTGCTCTCCAGCCCGCGGAGCCCCGGCGCAGGGGCGGTGGGAGGGGTTTGGGGATCCTGCGCACTTGAGCTTCCTCCTCCCTCTCCAGGTGGCGACAGCAGCGGGAGGCGGGGCTGCCGCAGCCCCAGGAGCAGCCGAAGCAGCAACGAAAGCAAGAGCAGGAGCAGGAGCAGCCGCAGCAGCAGCAGGAGGATCCCCTCTGGGTGCTGGAGTGAGCGCCGAGCTGCCGCGGCGCAGGCAGTGGGAGTAGGACCCGCAGCAGCAGGGGCGGTTTGGAGGCAGCGGCTGCACCTCCCCAGCTCGGCAAGCCGGGCAGGAGGGCGGGGAAGCCAAAGGCAGAGCGCTCCCAGGTTGCCCCAGTGGGGCCATGGTGCCACCGCTTCCCACGGCTCCCGGCCCGCTGCCGCCTGTGCTGCTGCTGCTTTTGCTGCAGCTGTGCAGGGGTCTGCGCGCTGAGGACAGTGGCGCCATGGAGGAGATCGCCACTGAGAAGGAGGCGGAGGAGAGCCACCGGCAGGACAGCGTGAGCCTCCTGACGTTCATCCTGCTCCTCACCCTCACCATCCTTACCATCTGGCTCTTCAAACACCGCCGGGTGCGCTTCCTGCATGAGACCGGCCTGGCTATGATTTATGGTGAGACCCCCGAGCGCCGCCCCCATCCCCCATCCCAACCTGAAATTCCGGCCTGGCGAGAGGACCCTGGAGATGGTGCAGGGCGTGCACCCCTGGCTCTTGCAGCCTGGAGGGGCGCAAAAACCTGGGAGAGGAGGAGGTGTCTGCCCCCCTCACCTTGGGCCAGCTTTGGGAGCTATCCCTTGCTTGAGGGATGTGGGCGTGCACTGGACCCTGAGCTTCGGCTCTTCTCCGCCCCTTCTGTTCCTTTCCCTCGTAAATGTCCCTCTATTCCTTTTCCCCCACTGGCCCCGATGTTGAGCCTGAGATTAGGGGGCTTTGCCGCTCTGATCGTAGCTGGATTCCCAACCTGCTGCTTCCTAAGACATACATTTTAGATGATTTTCTGCCTTTGGATGACCCCTTCTATAATAATAATAATAATAATAATAATAATAATAATAATAAATAGTGCATCCCTTTTGGCTTCCACTTACAGGTTTGACAGTATTATCTGTAGTCTCCTAGAGACAATCTAGTCCTGGATGCCGTGGGTCTGTGGGTGTGGATTTGATGACCTAATTAGTAGTGGCTTCTTTCTCTTCTTTGCAATCCCCCTTTCCCTCCATAACTTCACCTTCTGAGGGATAGATGGGTGGGTTAGGGGAGCCTTCAGTGGGGATGAGAAAGAAGTGTTGCATTGCAAGAACTCCTAGATTATGTCTTGTAGGGCCTACTGGAAGCATGCAACCATAATAGCTCGCTAAGATTAATCAGTGTATGAGGTCCGTTTCTGTTATTTCTTTTTAATCTGTGTTATTTTGATCACGAAATGGAAGGCAAATGAATCATGTTCATCTCCTTTGTCATAGTGTATATACCTGGAGGGGAAAGACTCCTAATAAGGAGGAGAAATCTAGCAAGTGAAATTCACTAGCTTTTTATCCGGATGCTCCCAAAGTCCTTGAGCGAGGCTAGCACAATATAATAGAGCAGTAATGCATTACTTGTTTTAGTAGCCAGTGGTTTTTTAGAAAACCACTTAGCCTTGGGCCTTGATCTGGGAGATAAGACAGCTGTGTCTCACTTAGGACTTGAGCAAGTGCCTGGACTCTGTCTCCAAGACGGAGTGAACTGTTCGGTGTTCGTTAAATAGATTTTTCCTGTATCTCAGCTTTGTAAAATCCCTCCTAATTGCTTCAAGTGTCTGATCAAAAGAGTAGTGATTTCAATTACTAATGTGCCTTCTTGAGAACCCTTACTTAGGAAGGGTGGGGTTGACTGTCAGTGCAGCGTTGTATAGTAGCAAAGGAGAAATTGAATCCCTGCACCGAGGTGAATTCAGATCCACATTTCAATGACCGAATACAAAGTGGAATCCCTTGACTCCCAAATCATCACAGTAGACAAAGGCACTTGTGGAATTGTATTGAATGCAATAAAAATCTTAGGTGATGCGGTTAGCTTGTAATGGGGCTAAGAGGCACTGTTTACAAAGGGCTCCCCGACATTTGGCCCTACGAGCCCTTGCCAGTTTCCATCAGATTCTCTTCTCAGAATGGAAAGCAGGTCTTTGAAACTTTAATGTGAATCTTACACTGGCCCCGGTACTGACTGACCCAGGGCTGCTGGTTTGCTGCTATTAAGGAGCTAGAGCTCATTGGCTACCAAGCAATTGCCCTGAAACTCTGTAAGAGACAAGGTTGGAGCATCCTTTTCCAAACCTCCAGTTTTGTGGAATCAGATGCCCAAACAGGTCTTACACAGTAACCTGACCTGATGTAAAGCTGAGGGAGGTTACTGAAAAATGTAGGTCTGGGCATGTACGTTGTGCCTAACTGTTATACTGTATGGAGTTATATCTGAATCTTGGATAATTAAGGAACACTTCTTGATAAGTAGAAATAAGTAAGACATAATTTATATGTGTATTTATATATATTTATATGTATGTATGTAAAGGCACATATACATACATACAAAATAGATTTTTGCCAAAAGATGCCTTTTCTGATAGGTGGAGGAGAGGGAGTTAATAGTATTTTAATGTTACAAACAAATGTTTTTTAGAAAAAAGAACGAGGGGAAAAAAAGATAATTAATGGCTGATGCAGTGGACTGCAGGTGCCCGGGAGGCTTCTGGGGCAAATTGTGTTGGGAGAATTCAAGCACCCTGTCATTTAAGGAGATCACCTGTTTTTGTCTCAGCCTGAATACAAATGAACCAAATTATCTCTTGGTATGTGTAGGTAATGGGAGAAATATTTTTACCTTCCAGCAGCTAGGCCAGCTCTGTTGTATAGGGTAAAGTGCCTGATAAAAGCTCCATTAGTTTCCCAGGTCTACAGATATGAAAGTGAGTGCCTGGATGAAAATAAGTGGGCAATTTAATTTATTTTCTCGTTAGCATTCCCTGCTCAGGAGTGAGATGAGTGTTAAAGATTTTTTTTTAACAATAAGCTGTGGAATTTTCCTCTGCTGATGTTTTTTAAACTCATCTCAGTCTGCTTTTAGTCACTGGTGTCACGATGCAGAGTACTGGTTCTAACAGAGTACTGTTAACATTCATTTCACTAGAACCTCCCACCAAATTGGAAACAAAGCAAAAATTTCAGTAGGATGCATGGGAATCTCCCTAAAAATCTTTTTACCATGTCTCTATTTCCTTATGATTGTTGGTTGGTGTTGGGATAACAAAACTAGTTAACTGTCATTTTGTATTAGCCTGTGTTGTGATCAGCTAGATGGAGAAGTGACATTGGATGAGCATGTTTGTAGACATGGGAACATGGATGGGATCTGTACAAGGACAGGCAAAATCTCTCTTTTCCAGGTATTCTTGTCTTCTGTTAACTATCATGATTTTTAGATAAAACTGTTGTCAATGCATCAGATAATTATCCAGTTTCTCTTGGAAGATAATTGTGACAGGTATGAGAATGAAAAATGTCCAAATCAAAAGTATGAACAAAGCATCATTTTCCAGAACTCCTTTTCTCTTGTCTTACCCAGGGGAAATTAGAATCTTTGCCGAACAAATGTTTACAATCCCTCTTTAGGTATTAAGAAGCAAAAAGACCAAAGTAAATGTACTATAGCCATGTATTTTAGACCACACGTTAATATCTTGTGAGGACATGACTTTAATCATAATTGTCAAACTTTCAGAAAAAAAAATGACCTCCCCTATGAATGCCCCAAACTTCTGCCTTACAGGAACCATTTTCCTACATAATTGATAGTAGTCTCTGAATGTCTTTTTGTTTCTCATTTCTCACTTCTCCAGTCTGTCCTTCACACAGCTGCTGAAGATATTCCTCAAACAGACACTTGAACATGTCATTCCTCTACCAAGAAATCTTCAATTGCTCCCTATTGTTTCTAGGATAAAAGAGAAATTTTCTTACCTTGGTATTTGAAACACTCTGTATAACTCATATCTCGAGGATCTCTCCAGTATTATTTCATGTTAATTCCCCTTTTTGTATTCTCTGATCCAGTCAAACCGGGCTGCTAGCCATTGTTCAGACATGAAGTTCTGTCTTCTATGATTGTGCCTTTACATAGATCATCTTCCATATCTGTAATGCATTCCGTCCTCACCTCCATATCTTTGTTTCTTTCAGAGCGCAGGACAGATGCCCCTTCCTAACTTTCTCTTTTCTTCCATGCCCCAGCTAGTGGTACACCTTCTCTCTCTTAAATTACTTTGTCTTTACTTATCCTGTTGTTTCTTGCTAGTGGAATTTAAGTTCTCTCTAGATAGAGGCTGTTTTGATCCCTTTTTTCCCCCTTATATTCCTAGGGCTTAACACAGTGTAATGCACATAAGGTTGTTGGATTGAATTTTGTTCTAATCTCTTCAGTTTTTTATGAGGATGAAGGCAGAGGGCTTCAGTTTCAGTCCTGTTGACCCCTCCACACACCCCCCCCACAAAGCAGCCCTTTAAATTTATTAGCCTGTCCTTTAAGATCCACCAAAGAAGGCACCTGATTTGCTCCCTACCACCCTCATTATTTAAATACTAGAGTGAGATCAGCTTTCTCTGACAATTAAACTGTTGCAAACTCCATTATAAAATTGTTCTTTTGGGGATGGGGGGATGAGGAGAAAGCCCCACATCCCACAAGTAAAGTATAGTAACCTGTGTTAGAAGTCGTTTTCGTGGGCTGAAAAGGCTCAGCTGGTGCTTATTTCCCCAGCATAGTGAGCTCATACACCTACTAGTACCTTATACACCCACTCCATGCCTCTTGATCCAGGGAATGCTGGGAGTATCCATCTCCAAGGGGCCATAGATGACATTGGTTTGTTCCTCTTGAACTTCCAGCTACTCATAAGGGGAAAAACAATCCCACCAACTCAGTAGGGAAGGGAGATTCCAAATATTGTAGAAGTATCTGGTGATTAAGCGCTGTGGTAACACTGGGGCAGTCATGCTTTGCAGTATAATTAGCAAATGTTTTAGTGGGGCCAGCTCTTCTTTTGAGGCGGGGGAAGGTGCTATAAACAGACTGGGTCCAATTAACTTCACTCATGTATACAGTAGTTTCACTTCCCCCATAATATTTTTATAACAACTAATTTGGTGCCAGAATATTTAGTTCTTTTTTGCCACCCTATCCTTCCGCTGTTTTTAACCTCCTCTATCATTCCGCCCCCTCCTCTTATTACCACTTTGTTGGTATTATGAGTTTGTTGTTAATCTACCCTAGATTTCACATACTGATGTGTGTGTGTGTACTTGTGTGTGTTATGTTGATGCTTAGATTGCAATGAAAAATTAAAATATGGTCATTAAAATGAATTTTTAAAATTTAATTTAAATTTGTAATTTAATTTAAAATTTAAAAAAAAGCAAAATTAAAGCTTAGGTAAACAAGACTGGGGGAATAAAAGTATAGAATAAGCATTTTAGAAGTCCCAACTGTGTGCCACTCATGCACTTGATAAATATTTTCTCATTTGTACCTTACAATCATCCTGGGATAGAGGTGCTATTACGTGCTATTAGGTGCCATTTTGCAAGGGAGGAAATTGAGGCAAATACAGTTTACGTTGTCTCCTCAGGATTGCACAGCTAGTTTCTGAGACTGAATTTGAACTTGGGTTTTCCTGACTCCAGGCCCATTGCTTTATCTACTGTGGTCCCTAGCTTCCTCTACATTCCTAGTTATCTGAAATTAGTAATTGACAGATGAATGTAGTAGCCAAAGTTTAATTCTGGGTCCATAAGCAGAAATTTCAGATAGAATTTCTTTTTGTCTGCCTAGTCAAAAAATTAACAGCAGAGTCTAAAATAGAGAGTCAGGTCTAGAGACGGGAGGTCCTGGATTAAAATCCAGCCTCAGACACTTCCTAGCTGTGTAACCCTGGGCAAGTTACTTACCCCCCCCCCCACCCCCATTGCCTAGTCCTTACCATTCTTCTGCCTTGGAACCAATGCACAATATTGATTTTAAGATGGATGGTAAGGGTTAAAAACAAATGAACACTTCTTCATTGGCAAAATCTCTCTTTTCTTTTGTTATTCAGCTCAGTGAATATTTTTGGTCTGACCCAGGTTTATGTGACTTCTTGGTAGGCTTCCTTGTGTGTGTCTTGAGAGTTATCTAGTAGAACCCTTGACAAATGTCAGCTGCAGAGAAAAGCCTCATCATTATTATAGATTGTGCTGACCAAAGTAGTTGGTCATGAAAAACAATCCTAATTCATCATAACAAATTCTGCTTGAAAATCACAGTACCCCTCCCCAACTTGTCAGGTTTGGCCAATTGCCAACATAGATTTTATAACACAATTCTACGGAAGTGAAACTGTCCCCTCTTACATTTCACTGAAATACATGATAGATAGTTTCATAGGATCCATTGGCTGTTAGGTAGTATGTTTTCATGTGACTTCCTTATATCAAAGACAAGTTTTTTCTTATATATTGCAACTTACATGTTTTTTTTTTAAAGGAGTATATGATAAAGGTCAACTTGTGTTTACGTCCTTTAAAAAACTGATGGCATTTCTTGGAAGTATTGTTAAGAGTTTGGGCAAATTAATCTTCATAAGTAGTCTTGTTTAAAAGGGTTATTTATACCAAAGAAATTATTTTGGTTCTATCTTCATTGACCCATCATTCTTTTTTATTGTTTGTGAATCTAATTAATTAATTTGTTCATTGGTTACATTAAAATTCCCAGTTATCTCCCTCTTTCTTCTGCCTGTACAAGAAAAGGCATCATTTGAGAAAAAAAATTATAAACTATGTATTTATATTTATTGGTGCCTTCTCTGGAGCTGACATTCACATTATTCTTCAAACATTAATTTTGTGACTGTGTATAATGTTCTCTTGATTCTGCTCATTTTGATTTTCATAATTTCATGAAGGTCTTTCCATTTTTTAAGATTATTCTGCTCATCATTTCTTATGGTACAGTAGTATTCTATCACAATTCTATGCCACAACTCATTTAGCCATTCCCCAGTTGATGAGCATCCCTTCGATTTTCAGTTCTTTGCCACCACAAAGAGCTGCTATAAATATTTTAGAACATATAAGTCCTTTCCCTGATCTCCTTAGGAAATAAACCCAATAGCAGTATTGCTGGCTAAACGGTATAAGGATATACAGTTTCATAACTCTGGGCATAATTCCAGGTTGCTCTCCAAAATGGTTGGATCTTTTCATCATTCCACCAACAATGTAGTAGTGGACAGCTCATTCTTCTGAAAAAGGTTCAAATAAATTTTTAAATAAAAATATTATAGTTATATCCATGTAGTACAAGAATCAGCATTCTCCCACTCCCTGTCTCAGATCACTTCTGGGTCATCTCCAAATCATTCTATCTTCACTCAAGTCATCCTCTTCATTCCTTTTCCATCATTTCTGGACTCTGCCCCTGAGACTTTGTCTAGGGCCCAGATACATGAGCTTTCACCTTACCTTTTCTGGGAATCAGGACTCCTCATGACTTCCTGGCCTTTTCCAAGCCTTTTTACTTCTTGTTCCATTGCCCTCCAACCAATATTTAAGGTGCTGTCCCTTATTAGAATGTTTACTTCTTGAGGTCAGAGACTGTCTTGCTTACTTGTGTTTGGCTCCCTAGTGAATGTAGGGACTTAGCACAGAGCCTGGCCAATAATAAAGATAGTGATTAAGGGATTAATTATATAATTCATTCATCTATATTCCTTAGATTTTTTTTTTGTTTCTCTGTACCTTTTGTATTTACATGTAGCTTATATTTGTATTCTGTGTTGAAGCTTACAAAGTGTTTTTCTAACCACAACCTTTTTGGGCAGTGCAAGTATTAGCCTCATTTTAAAGATGAAGAAATTGAGGCTCAAAAAAGTAAAATTACTTAACTTTAATAAATGTCAGAGCCAGAACTCAAACCAGTCTTTGCCACCATACCATTACTACTACCTCCACTGTTCATCCACATTTTTTTTTGCTAATATCCCATCTCAAATGGGCTTCTGTGATTTTACTTCTTATTTCTTGAACTTTCCAGAAGTGTCTTGTGAAGTGACTGTTTTACTGATATACTTCTATGCTGAACTATATGCTACCTTTTATTATTATCATTATTATTTTTGCATATGTCTCATACCCAGTACTAGACCCTGGACCCTTTGATGGCAGGGATGCAGCAATTCCACCTTATATATCCTTTTCACCAGAATCTAGAATTTTTGTTGCTTGTGACATGTTAGTCAATGTTTGTATGAATGCACATTTCCTTCTAAGAGCTTAACCTTTAAGCTTAGTGTTCAGTTGCCATGTTTAGAAAACCAATACAATTGATAGAATAGCTGCCTTCCTTAAATGTATTTATTTTATTTATTTAAGTTTTTATTTTGAATATTTTCCTATAGTTACATATTTCATGTTCTTTCCCTCTCCCCCAAATCCCCCTAAAACCCCTTAGCCGACACACAGTTCCACTGGGTTTTACATGTATCATTGATCAAGACCTAATTCCATATTATTGATAGTTGTACTAGAGTTATTATTTAGTGTATACATCCCCAATAATATTCCCATCAACCCATGTTGTTTTTCTTCTTTATTTCTTCTCCCACAGTTCTTCCTCTGAATGTGGCTAGTTTTCTTTCTCATAAGTCCCTTAGCCTTGCTCTAGATCTTTGCATTGCTGCTAGTACAGAAGTCCATTACATTCAATTGTGCCACAGTGTATCAGTCTCTGTGTACAACATTCTCCTGGTTCTGCTCCTTTCACTCTGCATCAATTCCTGGAGGTCTTTCCAGTTCACATGGAATTCCTCCAGTTTTTTATTCCTTTTAGCACAATAGTATTCCATCACCAACAGATACTACAATTTGTTCAGCCATTCCCCAATTGAAGGGCATACCATCGTTTTCCAGTTTTTTGCCACCACAAAGAGTGCAGCTATAAATATTTTTGTACAAGTCTTTTTCCTTATTATATCTTTGGGGTACAAACCCAGCAGTGGTATGGCTAGATCAAAAGGTAGACAGTCTTTTAAAGTCCTTCGGGCATCGTTCCAAATTTGTCATACATATATAAGGAGTTAAATCAATTGTATAAAAATCAAGCTATTCTCCAGTCGATAAAAGGGCAAGAGACATGAATAGGCAATTTTCAGGCAAAGAAATCAAAACTATCAATAAGCACATGAGAAAGTGTTCTAAATCTCTAATAATTAGAGAAATGCAAATCAAAACAACTCTGAGGTATCACCTCACACCTAGCAGAATGGCTAAAATGAAAGAAGGGGAGAGTAATGAATGTTGGAGGGGATGTGGCAAAATTGGGCGTTGCTGGTGGAGCTGTGAACTGATCCAACCATTCTGGATGGCAATTTGGATCTATGCTCAAAGGGCTATAAAAGAATGCCTGCCTTTTGATCCGGCCATACCATTGTTGGGATTGTACCCCAAAGAGATCATAGATAAACAGACTTGCACGAAAATGTTTACAGCCACGCTTTTTGTGGTGGCAAAAAACTGGAAAATGAGGGCATGCCCTTCCATTGGGGAATGGCTAAACAAATTGTGGTATATGCTGGTGATGGAATACTATTGTGCTAAAAGGAATAATAAACTGGAGGAATTCCATGTGAATTGGAAAGACCTCCAGGAATTGATGCAGAGTGAAAGGAGCAGAGCCAGAAGAACACTGTATACAGAGATAGTTTTGATTTCTTTGCCTGAAAATATACTGTGGTAAAATAGAATGTAATGGACTTCTGTTCTAGCAGCAATGCAATGACCCAGGACAATTCTGAGGGATTTATGGAAAAGAATGCTACCCACATTCAGAGGAAGAACAGCAGGAGAGGAAACACAGAAGAAAATCAACTGCTTGAATACATGGGTTGATGAGGACATGATTGGGTATCGAAAGTACCACACCAATGCAACTATCAACAATTTGGAAATAGGTCTTGATTAATGACACATGTTAAAACCAGTGGAAATGCATATTGGCCAGGGGAGGGGGCAGGTCGGGGGGTGAAGGGGAAAGTAAGAACATAAATCATGTAACCATGTTAACTTTTCTAAAATATAAATATTAATAAATGTTTAAAAAAACCTAAAAAAAAAGAAAAGTTAAAAAAAATCCTTAACAAAATGCAAGTAGACTAGAGCAAAAGAAATCAGGGGTAGGGGAGAATAAACAATTTTAATTAGCACTTGTAAACTTCATATTACAAAGTTCCAAATGACATCTTATTAGCCTGTCCAGCAAGGAATCCAATTCACAAATTTATAGTAATATAAGAAGGTTATTAAACATGTAAATCAGGATATTTATGATGAATTAGCATTAATCTCTTCACACATAATAGAACTAAAAAAATCTGAATCCCAAATTTGTCATACAGAATGGTTGGATCAATTCACAACTCCACCAGCAATGCATTAATGTCCTAATTTTGCCTAGTTTATTGATTCTTAATTCTGGGCACTCCTGAGAATCCCCAAAAACCATGCTAGGAGGTCTTCAAAGTCAAAACTATTTTCATAATAATTCTAAGAAATTTTAATTTTTCCTTATTATCTCTTTGGGGTACAACCCAAGCAGTGCTATGGCCGGATCAAAAGGCAGATAGTCTTTTAAGCCCTTTGAGCATAGTTCCAAATTGCCATCCAGAATGGTTGGATCAATTCACAACTCCATCAGCAATGCATTAGTGTCCCAATTTTGTCACATCCCCTCCAACATTAATTACTCTCCCCTTCTTTCATTTTAGCCAATCTGCTAGCTGTGAGGTGATACCTCAGAGTTGTTTTGATTTGCATTTCTCTAATTATTAGAGATTTAGAACACTTTCTCATGTACTTATTGATAGTTTTGATTTCTTTATCTGAAAATTGCTTTAAATTTATTATTTATATTTCATCATTCATATTTTTTTCTTGCCTTTTGATTCTTGTTGAATTTTTTTAAATCTTACTTTCTATCTTAGAATCAATACTGTGTATTGGTGCCAGGGCAGGAGGGCAATAAGGGCTAGACAGTTAAGTTACTTGTCTAGGGTCACATAGCCAGGAAGTTTCTGAGGTCACATTTGAACCCAGGACTTCCTATCTCTAGGCCTGATTTTCAATATATTGAGCCATCTAGATGCCCCGAATGAATTTTTATTTGTTAATGAAATTAGATTAATCTTTTAAAATTTTACTTTCAGTGTTTTAAAATTTATTTAAATATTTTTTGAGCTCAGAATCTCTCCATCCTGCCTACCTGTCCCCCCCATTGAAAAGGCAAAAACGGGTTTAGATTTGTCTTTTGGTGAGTTATTGGGGCTTTTTTTTTTTTGCAAGAAATAGACATATGTGGCAGTTATATTTAACTCAGAATACATTAATATAGTCTGAGATTGTGAAGTAGCTAATGCAGTCTGAGAAGAATATTCATCTTGACAGTGTTTTTACATGTTTCTATGTATTGATCAAATTCTTCCAGATTTTGAGAGCTATTCCAAAATATCTATTAAAAGAAAGATATGGAAATTTCATTTAATTTATGCACTATAGAGAACACATTTATTTAGGAAAGAAGAAATGAACGTTTGGTAGTATTACATACCACTAGTGGTATGTTCTCAAGTTTCTGACTTTTTTTCCCTCTTGGAGGGGTAGAAAAACCCCAGTTAAAATTTAATACCTTTTTATTGTAATGATGTCAACTCAAGTAGAAATGAAGACCACTAAACAGTGTCTAATCCCTGAGGACTACAGCTTTACTTGGAAAACTACGTATTAATATTATCTATGTTCTAGTTTGTTATATAATATTTTGTTAAATATCCTCCAATAACATTTGTTCCAGCTTGAGTTGGGTCCTTCTGATGTAGTTAGTACACCTGAAGGTTGAATAGGAGAATATTGGTACTATTGATGGACCTAGGAAAGGTGGTATAATGGATAGAGTGTTGGTCTTGAAGCCAAAAGATTCATCTTTCTGAGTTCAAATCTGGCCTCAGATAGTTAGTAGTTGTGTGATTCTGGACAAGTCACTTAACCCTGTTTGCCTCAGTTTCCTCATCTGTAAAATGAGCTGGAGAAGGAAATGGCAAATCAGTCCAGTATCTTTTGCCAAGAAAACTTCAAATGGGATCATAAAGAGTCAAACATGATTAAAATGATTGAACAATAACAAAGTGGTGGTGGTGATGATAGTAGTAGTAGTGGTTTTAGGGACCAGACTTTTGATCTGGTTTGTTATAGAAAATTCTCAGATAAGGAAACTCTCTACCAATGTAAAATATTATCTTCTCTGCATCCTATAGTCTTAGAAAGTTTCTTAAAATACTGAAAGGTTAAATAACTTGCCCAGGACGATATAGCCAAAAAATGTCAGAGGTGGGACTTGAACCTTAAACCTGACTCTCTCCACCCTACTCTTTGATGCTGTGGTAGCATGAACAACAAATTATGGAACAACAACAGAAAGAGGGGTTGATGGTGTTAGAGAAAATTTAGTTTCCTTTTAACTTTGTTGAATTGGATGTGATTTTATGATATCCAGGTGGAAGTATCCCAAAGAAAGATGGAAATGATTAGACTTAGATGTAAAGAAGAGGTAAAAATGAGAAATAAAATGGTATTCTGCTTATAAGTGCTCATTAGAAACTGTGGGGAGGCAGTGTAGTGTGGTAGAAGCATTATAGCTTTGGAGTCAAAGAAACTGGGTTTGAGTCTTGCCTCTGATGTTTACTGCCTATGTGTGACCTTTGGTTAGCAACTTAATCTCTTTAAACCTCAGTTTCCTCAAATATAAATTGAACTGGTTGGACTAGATTGACTCTGAGGCCTTTGCCTGCTAGAAAACTTTAATCTGTTTTCTAAGTAGATGAGGTCTTCTAAAGGAGAAAAGAATGAAGGCATTAATTTGAGGAGAATGGTCAATATGAAGGCTCAAATGATGAAGGAAAGGTAAAGAGAGAACCTCAAAGAGAGAACTTTGATCTTGATGCTGGAGTACTTGAAGTTTTTAAAATTTCTTTTCATTTTTTCATTTTACTTCATTTCATTTTATTTTTTATTTTCAATGTTTTCCTTTTTTTTTTTAATTTCCTTTCCTTTTTTTTTTTTTAAATTTTGGTAAGACCTATCAGAATTTGGCTAGCCACTCTCTTTGCTCAGGCCTTCATCACTTTGCAAGGACTACTACAAGAGCTAGCTTCATATCTCTCCCTTTCTGATCATCTTGCACACAGCTGCCAAGTAGATATTTAAAAAGCAGATATCTGACAATGTTAATTCCCTACTTAGGAACTTCAGGTACTCCCTCTTCCCCTTGCCTCTGGGATAAAACACAAACTCTTCAGTTTCACTTTTTTAAAAAACCCTTACCTTACAATCAGTGATTCCCAAAGTGGGCGCCACACCCCCCCTTGGGTGCTGCAATGATCCAGGGGAGGGGTGATGGCCACACTTTTTTTGTATCACATTCTATTCTGAGTTCAATAAATAGTTTCATAATTTCCAGGGGGCGCTAAGTAATATTTTTTCTGGAAAAGGGGCGGTAGGCCAAAACAGTTTGGGAACCACTGCCATCTTAAAATCAATACTATCTATTGGTTCTAAGGCAAGAAGAGTGATAAGAGCTGGGCAATGAAGGTTAAATGACTTGCCCAAGGTCACACAGATAGAAAAGGTCTGAGGGCAGATTTGAACCCAGGACCTCCTGTTTCTAGGTTTGGCTCTCAGTCCCCTGAGCCACTGAGCTGCATCCTGCCATGTTTTCCTTTTAAAAGCCCTGACAATCTAGCCCATCCTTTTAGGCTGATTGAACATAACTCCATTCTACCTTGAAGCCGACTTTATTAATTGCTTTTCCCATATAATGTATTTTATCTTCCATCTCCATGCAAGTATCTCAGAATCCTTCTCAGATTACTTTCCATTTGCACTATCTACATCTTTACATCTTGCATGTTCTTAGTTATTTGCATGTTATCTCCATTAGAGTAGAGGCTTCTTGAGAGCAGGGATAATGTTTTTGCCTTTATATCTGAGGCTTAACAGAGTGGCTGGCATACTATAAGGACTTAATTGCTGTTCTTTTTTTTTTTTTTAACCCTTATCTTCTGTCTTAGAATTGACTAAGTATTGGTTCCAAGGCAAAAGAACAGTAAAGGCTAGGCAATTGGGATTCAGTGACTCACCGAGGGTCACACAGCTAGGAAGTGGCCAGATTTCATCCTTCATTTTTGAAGATTAGTGACACTCCATGGTGATGTCTTGACTTGCTAAATTGAATTGAATTAAAGTGAGGCAAAGTTGCACAAAGATACCTGTCTCAGTCTATCTGCCAGAGACCTCCAAATCTAGTGGCAAGACAAAAATCAGGGCAACTGGTGATGGTTTGGGGTACACTGGATGACTTTGATGTCTTTGATGTCTGACCAAGCTCTAAGCACTCCACAGTGCCTGCTTCATCCACCTTCATGGTCTTTGGAACAAATTGTTCTCATCCACCCATTTCACCAGGGGGAGACCTAATTCACCCTAATTCCCCAGTGGGTTAGATACCCTGACCCTGGTTTGGCCATTCTGCTGAGATGGTTTTACTAGGGTGTGATTGCCGTGCACACTACGGCTTCTGGGAGCCACAGGTGAGCACTTCCTTTTAATAAATGTTTGTTGAATTGAATTTTGTAACACTGTCATAACCTTTCTGGGGCATCAAGATAGGCTTTGATTGTAGGTGTAGTAAAAAATTCTTGTAATATGCTACTTAAAAGGACCCCCCCCCCAAGAATAGTCATGTAAACACATTGTGTTTAAGAATTTAGATGGTTGGCTACATGATTGTTTTTCTAATGGGTCAAGTTTTCTTAACATTTTTAGACACAAGAATCTCAGTAGGAGAACTATGGCAATACATCTGACAGGTTACAGGTGCCTATAATTGTGAAGTAATCCCAGAGAGATCTAAATTCTCTTGAGAAATTATCTTCTAAAAATGTTACTGCTGTGGAATTATGTAACATTGCTCTTAATATGGCCTATAAGTGTAAATAGTTGTTGGATTACTTCTAATTTAAGTATTAGTGATCACATTCAAAGTTTAATAGTGTGCACCCCTAATGTATTTTTATCCCTGCCCTCTTACATCTTTTTTTTTTCTTCCTTAAACCTTTATGTTCTGTTTTAGAATCGATCCTAAGTATCAGTTCCAAGGCAGAAGTGAGGTAAGGGCTGGGAAATAGGGGTCAAGGGACTTGCCCAGGGTGACACAGCTAGGAAGTGGCCCTGGGAAAATTTGAATCCAGGACTTTCTACCTCCAGGCCTGGCTCTCCAATGAACTGCCTAGCTGCCCCTGTCTCCTTAAATCTTAACCTTCTGTCCCTCTTCCTCAATCCCATTCCCTATTCTGCCACCAAAGGAAGTATATTTCTAAGCAATACACCTGGCTTAGAAAAAGGTGAGAGTTATAATTGTTAGACATAGTCTGGCAATTAGTAAACTTTTATTAAGGGCTTATGTATGCAAACCATTGTTGGGTATAGAGGGTGATTCAAATTTTAGAAAAGTTCTGGTCCTTGAGGTTTTCCTATTTACTCTCTAGGAACTGAAAGACACCTGTAGTTGGAGCCAAAAGACTGTAGGTGGCCTTATTATTATAAAGCATTTAACCTTGATATTGCCTCATCTGTAAAATGGGGACAATTATTTACCCCTTTTCCTAACTGTAATTATACTAATGTATGGTAAATGAGCTACTGTTATCTTTTTAAAATTTTAGTTATGGTGACATTTTGTGTTATTTTGGATAGGAACTTTCTCTTTCTCTGATTTTCTTGTATAGAGATTCAGCAGATTCTGGGCTGTCCTGGACAGATTCGGGCCAAATGGATTTCTCGGGAGTCAGTCACTTTCTTGTGGAGTTGAGAGGCATTCGTCTCAGAATCAAACCCATTTGCCCAATTCTTAGAAATAGGGATTTTCCATCCTGGAAAAGACTCCTTACTCTGCTGGTGGATATATATCCTCTTCCATTTTCTAGTTCCTAAACACATAGTTAGAATGAAGAACTAGCCTGGACTAGACCTATTTTAAATGCCAAATGGTGAAGTTAGAGCTTGAATTTAGCCAAATAAGAGAGATATGGGTGTTTTGACCTTGCTTTGGTCTCTTCCTTGTCACAGACTGTAGGGCACATCTGGTAAATATTAAGAATACAGTTGTGTGGGGGATTGACTGGGATGAAGTAGAATGAGGAGGGTTACAGAAGAAATCCATCAAGATATGAATCGCTTGTCACGTTGTTAGCCAGAAAATAACACAAAATGGACTCTGCCAACGTGAGGTAATCAGAGGGTTGGCTTTCACTCCACGACTTTGCTGACAGAAATTGAGGCTTCTAATGAGGATTGACTAACTTGTTAACAGTTTCTTCTGTTATCAGAAGGGAAGAATATAGCTAATGTGTTCTCTATTGAATAGATTCTAGTTACCCATCAGCTTTTTTTGGTGGTGTTTGTAAGCACCGGAAGCTGTGCTCCATGGCATTTTCTTGCTTGCATCAATTTCCAGTGGGAAAGCTAACAATTCATGTGACGCTGTGTAGTCTTGGTTTTCTATCCTACAGAATCAAACGAGGTTGTCTAGAAGCTATAGTTATCAACCCACTATCTTCCGAATGGCTGACCCCACTGGACCAGAGTCAAATTGAATGAGAGAAAGATGCTAGAAACAGAAGAAGTAACCCTTTCTGCTAGAGAGAGAAGAGAGGAGTCCATTAGATACAGAAATTAGCCACGCTTTTATTGTTTGAAAGATGAGGAAGAGAAAAAAGAGGGAAAAAACACATTATGGCTTGAGGGACAAGATATGACAGCAAATTCTTGACAGTAGTTCCTTGGAGTGACTTTTGGGGTCTTGAGGAAATAGACTGCTAACAGTTATCAAATCTGGAAATCTTGGGAGCCCCTCCAGATGAGACAATGATCATCTCACCAGGAAAGATCCCCAGGACTGTTCTCAGTCCAGTCCCTGTTGGTGCAGCTAGGGCAGAGTTCAGTTGGTATGTCCCCATTTCTCAAACTCAGTTTATAGTCCCAAAGGATTATTGGTATGTATCAGAAACACATGGAAAAATGGAAGCTTGAGCAAATCCAATCAATTATTATAGTTAGTGTCCCTTTCACTTTCTCATGGTTAACGAAATTAATGAGAAGGATTTAGGAAACTAGCCTGAAACATTCTTTTAATTTATTTTTTTTTCTTTTGAATTGAGAACTGAGGGAGAGGTAGACTAGTTGAATTCTAGAGTAACTCATTGCTCCTGGTTTACCTCTGAGAAAAGCAAAGCAAACAGATACACAAAAGAGACTATTTAAGTATCAAGTGCCTGTAGCTATACTCTTAGTGTTACTTAAAATTGCTTGTGTGAACTGCTGTGTGAATGCTAATTGTATTCATTTTGTAGCTCCTAGAGGAGCTTAGTAAATATTGCCAAATTGATAGCTTGCTACGGTACAAAAAACCCTGAATCAGAAGTCAAAACACCTGGCCTTGAGTCCTAGCTCCCTTCTTTTACTTGTAGGATGAAACCCATTTAGCAGCTTCAATTTCCATATCTGTAAAGTGGGAATGATGATAATCAGCCCTTTGCTAAGCACAGGACTTTGCATGAATATCAAATGAGATAAAGGCACCAGTAAAGAATATTAAAAAAAATAAAACAAAATAAGATTATTTGTTATAATAAATGGAACTATTAGGGGGCAGCTGGGTGGCTCAGTGGATTGGCAGTCAGGCCCAGAGATGGGAGGTCCTGGGTTCAAATGTGGCCTCAGATACTTCCCACGTGTGTGCCCCTGGGTAAGTCACTTAACCCCCATTGCCTAGCCCTTACCACTCTTCTGCCTTAGAACCAATACCCAGTATTAATTCTAAGGTGGAAGGTAAGGGTTTAAAAAAAATAAGTGGAACTATTAGGATAATATCTGTGTGACCTTGGTCAAGTCACTTAATTCTTTTTGTCTCCATTTTCTCGTCTGTAGAATGAACTGGAGCAGGAAATGGCCAAGCAACCTAGCATCTTTTCTAAGAAAACACTTGGTGTTACAAAGAGCTGGACACAACTAAAACAACCAAACTTTTGTAATAAAATACAGTTAGGTTTCTTTTGCTGTTCTCACCTTTATCATCCCTGCCATCTAATACTTCTTGAAAAAGTTTCTTTTGCCACTCAGGAATAGAATAGTATTCTCCCATCGAACCCACCCGGATGAGTGGGAGAGCTCTAGGGATATACAGGTAGGCAGTGGCAAAGTCCAAGGTCAGAGACAGCTTCAGGTTTGTTTAATCATCCAAACAGTTTACACGAGAGTTGCCAAAAGCTGTTTCCAAAGCCCAGTGTCTTTTATTACCTCTGTGTGTATGTAAACATAAACATTGCTACTAACATTAAAGCTAACGACTTTCTGGAGTGAATGAAAGTAGAGGTGTTACTAGGTAAAGTATCAACAAGAAGTTGTCCACCAGCCCTGGGAAAAAAGAAATGGAAAGCAAGGGGGATAGGGAAGGGCTGGGGGGGGGGGGTGTGTGAGGTAGAGTCAAAATGGATCCCTGCTTTTGGTCTTGCTTGCTTGGGTTGGTATGGTTGAACCAGAAACCCTCCAAATCTCCCGAATGAACTTATAGGACCTGTTTTTTAAGAACTCAATAAAACTAAATCCATTCCTCAGCCTACCCAAGTGTGTTTAGGTATTTGTGATCACAGTGATCCCCACCTGTAAAACCGTCAACCTTTGTGGTCCTGTCTTCAGGGAGCCTCAGTTTCTTCTTTTGTAGTGAAAGGAGTTGGATTAGACCACTTTTAGGCTCTCAATCTGTGAATGTAAGATACCACACAGCTTCCACAGTGGCAAATCTCTTAATCTTCCCTAAGAAACAAAGTTTATTTTGTAAAACAATGTTCTGTTCTTTTAATATGCCAAAGATTGCCATAAGATTATTTTTCTTGAAGCTTCAACTTTCAAATGAGGATTCTTTATTGTTAGCAGGGTACCCCAAACTTATTAGGTATTTATTTAGCACCTACTGCCATGGCACATGCTTCAACATATGGCTCCCATCCTTATGGAGGCCACTTATGGATTCCCCAGTTCCTGTTTACACCGATCACAATGCTTGTTTTTCCTATGGAGCATATCCAATGTCATATGAGATCTTGGTGTTATGCACACATTTTAATAAGGGTCTGTCACCGCCGATCACCCCCTTTCTTCACAAGGACGCCTCCCAGCCACTAGCAGACTCTGTGATGTGCCTTTGTTGCCAGTGCTGAATTCTTTTTGAGCCCAAACACATCATGAAATATAGTGCCATTGGAATGGGACAATTCTCTCATTCACTGCACTGAAGTTAATCATTCTGACTCCTTCATATTCTACCCTGCTGATGAAAGCAAGCTTTCTTCCTCTAGTCCTCTTATCAGCAGAAGTGGTGCAAAGACCAAGGGAGCCCTAGAGTAAGAAAAGTTTATATTTATCTCTATTCTCCAAGCATGCAACTTAATAACAAGAACACCAGAAGAGAAGGAGGAGAGGCCAGAAATATTATTGTTAGTTGCCTGAAAAATGATTAATGTGTGGGCAGTCTTTGACTGTAAATTGTATAACACTCCAACTTCAATCAAATCTCTATATTTTTCACAGTTAAAATACTTTATCCACAGGCAAAATAAAATCGGGAAAAAAAATCCTTGACTTCATGTTAGAAATATCATCTTCAGATAATTATGCCTGGAAGGGGCCTTGAAGGTATCATCTAATCCAACATGCTCCTCAATGTTGAGTCGTTTCTGATTCTTCATGACCCCATTTGGGATTTTCTTGGCAAAGATACTAACTAGAGTGGTTTGTCATTCCCTTCTCCAACTTACATCTTACAGATGAGAGAATTGAGGCAAACAAGGTGAAGTGACCTGCCCATGGTCATCCAGATAGTATTTGAGGCAGTATTTGAACTCAAGTATTCCTGACTCCAGGCCCAGCACTATCAAGTGAGCCACCTAGCTCCCTCCCATCTCAAACCTGTGGAAACTGAGTCCTGCTGAGATTTAAGTGATTTATCCAATATTACACAGGTATTAAGAGATCAGGAATTCAAAATAATAACCCTTGATTCCATATCTGGGTCCACTTAGTCACAATGGATACACCACAATGGCAGAGCTAGGACTAGAACTTAGGTTCATTATACTAGAATGATAATTTCACTGAAATTGAACGAAATTATCTTTATATGCATATAGCCTGTTTTGGAAACTATTCTTTGAAAATCGAATTAAAATTGTTCAATAGAATCAGGGACACCAACTTTCTCCAGACTCTTAGTTGGATTTATCTCCTTTATATATTCAAATTATCAATTCTACCCTTGAAGAGTAGGCAAGGTCAAATGTTATATCCAAGTTAAGTTTTAGTGTAATGGTAAAAATTGAGTGGAACTTTCAAAATCTGTTCTCCTAAGGGCTTATCCCAGAATCCCTTAAGTTCTCCTCAACAAGAGCACTATTAGAGAAGAAAGAAATTTTATTTTTCTCAGCTCTTATAGTTACCTTGTCTTAAAAATGGTGGAAAACTGCTTCTCAAAGTTCATAAAATTTTAGAATCTGAAAGGAACCTTGGAAATTCAAAAATAAACAAGGTAGATTTGATGGGTGGTTACTTCCTCCAAACCTCTAGGGATTTGAATCCACATTCTATTATTAGTTTGTGAGCCTGATGAACTGTCCAATCTCTCTGACCCTCAGCTACTTCATTTCTAAAATAGAGAATATTACTCTCCTCAAAGAATTGTGAATAAACTGCTTATAAACCTTAACCTACACATTTGAGTGATGAGGATGATGAGGATGATGGTGAAAAGGACATCTCTGGTGGGAGAGTCAGGAGAGGTTTCATACAGAAGATGATGAATCCTTTTTGGATTCCCCCAACTGTTAATGCCTTCCCTCCAAAAGTACCTCACCTTTAACTACTATGTTTATGTCTATATTTGTATCCCTAGCTTAACACAGTGTTTGGTACATGGTAAATAGGCACTTAATAAATATATATTGATTGATATTCATCTTCTGTTTATGTTCTATCTATCTATCTATCTATCTATCTATCTATCTATCTATCTATCTATCTATCTGGCTCTCCTATTAGAATGTAAACTTTTTGCTGATAGGGATTTTTTTTCATGGTACTTGTATCTTCTCCACTAGTTCATAGTAGCTGTCTAATAAATTCTTGTTGATCATTTGATCCTACCCATTTTTCTCCCCATTTTTCAGATGAGGAATGTAAGCCCAGAAAGATTGTGGACCAGGATTCCTGACTCAGCATATCTAACACTGCCTTCTCTTACTAGACTTAAGTAGAACCCTTTCCAAGGGATCTCTAGATATAATAGATATGGGACTGAGTTAACAATGAAATCTCTGATCATTTGATTAAAATCTTTTATACCAACAAGAATATTAAGCATAAGCTATTATGGAACTTGATTTTTCTTGTCTGGTGGTTGTGGGTGTTCCCTCCCTCCCTCCCTTCCTTCTTTCCTCCCTCCCTCTGTCCCTTCCTTCCTTCCTTCCTTCCTTCCTTCCTTCCTTCCTTCCTTCTTTCCTTCCTTCCTTCCTCCCTTCTCTCTTCCCTTCTTTCTTTTCTTCTTCTCTTCCCTTTTTCCTTCTCTCTTCTCTTCTTCCCTTTCCTCTCTCTCCTCCTTTCCTCCTTCCTTCATTTTGTCTTTTTTATTACACCTATGACTTTATTGGTGTAGGAATCTTGTAGTGAGAAAATTGTCTCCAAGAATATCCCCGCTCAACAACTTACCATCTTAAATAATTGACATAATTTCAGCTAGGTAGCTTAGGAGGTAGAGTGCTGAAGGACCTGCGTTTAAATTAGTACTCAAGTACTTAATGAGATCCTGGAAAAGAGACTTAATTTTTCTGTGCCTCAGTTTTCTCAACTGTAAAATGGAGTTAATAGCACTTACCTCAGAGGGCTTTGGTGAGGATCAAATGAAATAACTCTACAGTGCTTAGCACAAGGTCTGGTGCATTTTGTTGTTGGTAAGTCATTTCAGTCAAGTCTGAGTTTTCGTGACCCCATTTGGGGTTTTCTTGGCAAAAATCCTGGAGAGGTTTGCCAGTTCCTTCTCCAGCTCATTTTACATATGAGGAAACTGAGGCAGACAGGGTTAAATGATTTGCCCAGGGTCACATAGCAAAGGTCTGAGGCCAGATTCAGACCCTATCCACTTCACCTAGCTGCCCTGGCATATAGTAGGTGCTTAATAAATGCTTATTGCTCCCAATCCTCCTCCCACCCACCACCCACCCCCTCAAGGTAAAGAGATTTGCCTAGGATAATGTAGCTAATGTGTGTTAAAAGATTTGAACTCAAAACTTTTGACTCTGAGACCAGCTTTCTATTTGTTGTACTTCTGTTACCTTACTTGACTAGAGTTTTTAAGTCCACTTCTTCCTTTTTAAGTCTAAGTAACAATTAAATATATGCCAAAAAGCATGGAACCGAGCCCAAAAGAAAACCATATAATCCAAAATTTCACCCTGTGAATATTGGAAAAAAAAAAAACAACAACCTACATTGCAATATAAGCTTTAGCAAAATAAATAAAATTATTTGTTTGCTTTGTATACTCATCCCATTTCCCTTTGAAAAAGTAAAAATAATTGCTTATATTCGTTTGGCACTTTTAGGTCTATGAAGTAATTTGTTCCCAAGGATTATGAAGAAAGTAGTATTCTCTGTTTTGCAGATAAGATAACTGAGGCACAGAGAGGTTAGGCAACATGCCCAGGATCACCCAGCTAATAAAACAATAGAGTGTGGATTCACACCCAGGTCTCCTGACTTGGGCAGAAACCAATGCTCTTTACACTAAGCAGTACGGTGCTTTCTCTGCCAGATACTTTTCTGATCTTCAGAAAAGAGGATTTGTACAACCAGTATAATATTGCTTGTAGTCTTGGGGAGGGGAGAGGGTAAGAGGGAGGGAGAGAATATGAATTATAAAATGTCAGAAAATTATTATAAATCATATTGATGTAATCTGGAAAACAAATTTTAATTTAAAAATGAATATAAAAAATAGAGACAGGGGATCATCTTTAACCAAAAATATGGTCTATAATTCCTCCACATCAGAAAATAATGTTGCCACTTAATGGCATTAGCTCTATTTTTGGACCCTCCAAACAGATTTTCCCTTGCCTCTAGTGGAAAAATGGACTGGCTAGGAATCAGCTGGGATGGGGTGGGGAGTGAGGGGGTTGTTTGCTTATTTTTAATTTTTTTAATCCCTTACTTTCTTTTTTTTTTTTAAACCTTTACCTTCCATCTTGGGGTCAATACTGTGTATTGGCTCCAAGGCAGAAGAGTGATAAGGGTGGGCAATGGGGGCCAAGTGACTTGCCCAGGGTCACACAGCTGGGAAGTGTCTGAGGCCAGATTTGAACCTAGGACCTCCCTGTCTCTAGGCCTGGCTTTCAATCCACTGAGCTACCCAGCTGCCCTCAATCACTTACTTTCTGTCTTAATAACCATCCTAAGGCAGAGGGGCAAGGGCTAGGCAAATAAGGTTAAGTGACTTGCCCAGGGCCACATAGCTAGGAAGTGTCTGAAGTCAAATTGAAACCCAGAACCTTCTACTCTAGGCCTGAGGCTCTATCCACTATGCTACCTACCCCCCCCTCCCCTTTTTAAACAAATCTTGCTTCCTTTAGTTGTTTTCAGGGATAAAGATTGGACTTATGATTTCATGGGTATAGGGGAGCTTCCAACCTACCTCAAATGCAGGTCTTCATCTCTGCAACGTAGAGAGCTGTCTAAAGAACACTAGGAGGTTAACTGGCTTGCCCAGGGTCACATAATCAGTCTATGTCAGAGACATCATTTGAACCCAGATCTTCCTGGCTACTCTACTCCATGCTGTCCTCCCTACCTGTTCTTAAAGTGCTTTCTTGAAACTTATTGTTATTTCACAAAATAAGAAAACCATTTCTCAGTAGCTCATCTCCTTCCTCTCTTCTACTATCATAAAAGTCTCTCTTTTAGTCATAAAAGCTAGGGAAAGCAAATGGGTGCAGTGACTCCATCTTCTATGAAGGGGACTAACTAAGCCTTTATAAAGTACCTGTTAAGACTCATTGGAAAAGACTTTGATGTTGGAAAAGATTAAAGGAAAAAGAATTAAAAAGATAGAGAAGGAAATGGCTAGATCATGTCATGTAAGCAAGCAATGGACAGAACTTGAGGGACAGACAGATAGCTTAGTGGATAGAGTACCAAGCCTGAAATGGGAGTTTCTAGATTCAAATATGGTCTCCAAACACTTCCTAGCTATGTGATCTTGGATAAGTCACTTAACTGCAATTGCCTAGCCCTTCCTTCCTTCCTCTTCTACCTTGGAACTAGTATTCAATATTAATTCCAAGACAAAAGATAAGGATAAGGTTTGAAAAAAAAAAAGAGAACATGAACTTTGACATATTTCTGGAGATAGTAGAGGATAAAAGGGCCTGGTGTGCTACAGTCCTTGGGGTCCTGAAGAGCTGGGCAAGACTAAAGATGGAACAATAGCAACAAAAGTGCTAGGCTCTACGTTAAGTACTTTTAAAAATAAATGTCATTTGATTCCCATAAAAATGTGGCAAGATAGGTGCTATTATTTCCCTCATTTTACAGTTGAGGAAACTGAGGCAGACTAAGGTTAAGTGGTCTGCCCAGGGCCACACATTTAATAGTATCTGAGACCAGATTTGAACTGTGTCTTCCAGATTCAAGGCCCAGCCTTCTGTCCACTGTGGTGGAGCCCCAACTACTTCCTAATGGGACCCCATTCTTAACCCATTCTCCATCATCTTTTCCTTGGGAAGAAAAGACTATAGTTTCATTGATCACTACATTGATCTGAATTCTCATATACTTTAGGATCATTTACCTTTATATATTACTTTAGTCTCTCAGCTATTGGGATAAAGACTCACTATTTGGTTAAAAAATAAACAAATTTCTGGGAATAGTGGACAACAGTATGGAACAGATCAGATGTATGCCAATACCTCATACCGCAAGCCAATTCAGAATTATACACAAAAAGTTATTAGACAGGACATGCTCTTCAACCTAATTATAATATACTGTTAGATCTATCTCCAAAAGAGACAAAAGATGTTCAAAAATATTTATAGCAGCTCTTTTTGTGGTTGCAAAAAATTGGAAACTGAAGGAATGCCCATCAACTGGAGAATGGCTGAACAAGTTGTGGTGTTTGAATGTGATGGAATACTACTGCGCTGTAAGAAATGCAGAAAGAGATTGTTTTGGAGAGATCTATAGAAAGACATCAACTAATGCAGAGTAAATTAAGCAGGATCGAAAGAACAATTTATGCTTTAACATCAATCAATATTACAGAAATGAATGATTTTGAAGAAGAATGAAATGAGCAAAACCAGGAGAACAATTTATACAGTAGCAGCAACGCTGTAAAGGCAAACAGGTTTGAAAACTGTACAAACTGTGTTTAACCTGGTAAATGACAAACCAACTGTGATTCCAGAGAATTAAGGATGAAACATGATATCCTCCTCTTGACAGAGAAGTGATAGATTCAGGGAGTAGAATGGTATATATGTATGTTTATAGCTTCTTGTTTGTTTTTAAAAACCCTTATTTTACATCTTGGAATCAATACTATGCATTAGTTTCAAGGCTGAAGAGCAGTAAGGACTAAGCAATGGGAGTTAAATGACTTGCCCAGGGTCCTATAGCTGAAAGTGTCTGAAGTCATATTTGAACCCAGGACCTCCCATCTATAGGTCTGGCTCTGAATTCACTGAGTCGCCTAACCTGCCCCACACATATATTTTCTGAACAGGTTGTTGAAGAAATTTGTTTTGCTCAACTATGTATATTTGCTTTTTTTTCTTTATTTTTCCCAGTGGGGGGGTGGGAGGGAGAGAAAATAATTTTTGATTAACTTTTAACACTAAAATAAAACATCAGCATGATCATTGTGCATATTATTATCTTAATTTCTAATTTTTCCTCCTTTTTGTTGTTTGGTCATTTTCTGTCTTGTCCATCCCTTTACAATCCCATCTGGGGTTTTCTTGGCAAAGATCCTGGAGTAGTTTGCCATTTCCTTCTCCAGCTCATTTTACAGATGAGGAACTGAAATTTTATATATTGCTAATAGCTAGTATTTAAGTAGCACTTTAAGGTTGGCAAAGTGTTTTACAAATATTATCTCATCTTATCCTTACAAAAATCCAGTGAGGTAGGTCCAGGTATTATTCCTACTCTACAGTTGGGGAAACTGAGGCAAATAGAGGTTAAGTGACTTGTCCAGAGCTAGGCATTTGGAAAGCTCTGAAACCAGATTTGAACCAAGGCCTTCTGACTCCAGACCCAGTCCTCTATCCATCTAGTTACCCATAGGAGTTTGCAATTGATCATAAAGCTGGTAGGGAGCCAATATAGTTCCCTGAACAAGAGAGTGATAGGATGAAACCTATGTTTTAAGAACTTCCCTTGGTAGCAGAATTGTTTGGGCAGAGGAGAGAGTTGAAGGAAGGAGACCTATCAGGAAGACTGTCTATAATAAAGGGGATGGAGGAGGATAGTTGTGAAAAATGTTCAGAGATAGAATCAACAAATCTTGGACAAATTCCCTCAGTGGCCTTGTTCAAAAAAACACATCTCATTCTGTACCCTAAATATATCACCTCTCTGTCAGGAGGTGGGTATCATGTTTCATCCTCAGTTCTCTGAATTGTAGTGGGTCATTGTGTCCATCGTAGTTCTTACAGCTTTCAAAATTGTTTGACTTTACAGTGTTGTTGCTGTTGTATAAATTGTTCTCCCGATTCTGCTCATTTCATTATTCTTCACAAGTCTTAAAAATTATTCATTTTTTATGACATTGATGTTATCATATAAATTGTTCTTCTGATCCTGTTTACTCTACGTTAGTTTATAAAAGTCTTTCTTTCCATCGCTCTCTGAAATCATCTATTTCTTCATTTCTTACAGCATAATTTATATGCCATGACCATTCCCCAATTAATGGGCACCCTTTCCCCTTCAGCTTCCAATTCTTCACCACCAACATGATTTGAGGGAGAGTGAGGAGTGCAGAGTGATGCTATTGTTCTGAGCCTGGGAGACGAGAAGGAACATAGTGCCCTCTTGCTAATAGGGAAGTTCAGGAAAGGGATAGATTTAGGGAGGGAATAAAGAGTGATAAGTTATAATAAAGAGTTTTATTTTAGATGTGTTGAATTTGAGGTGTCCACAGGACCTCCAGTGGGAAATGTCCTTGAGAAGGCTGGTGATGGTGGAACCATCAGGAAAGTGACAAAGGTTGGCTAATGGATCTTGAAGTCATAGCATCATAAACACAGAGCTGGAAGGGATCTTTAATGATCTAATCCTTAGGGGGCAGCTGGGTGGCTCAGTGGATTGAGAGTCAGGCCCAGAGACGGGAGATCCTGGGTTCAAATCTGGTCTTAGACACTTCCTAGCTGTGTGACCCTGGGCAAGTCACTTAACCCCCATTGCCTAGACCTTACCACTCTTCTGCCTTAGAACCAATACCCAGAATTGATTCTAAGATGGAAGGTAAGGGTTTTAAAAAAAATCGAATCCTCACATTTTACTGTGAGGAAACTGAAACCCACAGAGGTTTAATGACTTGCCCAAAGTTACACATGAAGACAGAACCAGGATTTGTGTTGAAGTCCTACTGTCCCCACTGTCCCACAATGAAGAAACAAAAAATAAACCCTTGGGAATGAGGAGGTGCCCCAGAGAGAGGCAGAAAAGTGTACAATGAACAGAGAAGGGAGCCTTTGGAGTAGACTCAGAGTTGTGGAGGTGGAGTGAGAAATGGATGATGATTCAACAAAGGATTTTGAGAAGGAGTGATCAAAGCAGTGTAGGAGGAGAACAAAGAGAGCAAAGTCACGAAAACTCTGAGAGGAATGAGTACGTGGAATGAGTATCTGAGAGGAGAAGGTGGTTTGTAGTTTCAAAGGCTCTTATAGTCATATAAAGTAATTTATAGAGGATAATTCTCAATATTCAGACATGGAGGGAATTGTTTCCAAATTTTCAGCGTTACAAATAAACAATGAATACTCTGAAGAGGACCAGCCCCTCCAAAAATCTGTGTGGATCCTAGAGCAGTAATTCCCAAAGTGGGCACCACCATCCCTGGTGGGTGCTACAGCCATCCAGGGAAGCAGTGATGGCCACAGGTGCATTTATCTTTCCTATTAATTGCTATTACATTTAAAAAAAATTAATTTCCAGGGCACTAAGTAATATTTTTTCTGGAAAGGGGGCGGTAGGCCAAAAAAGTTTGGGAACCACTGCCTTAGAGGGAAGCCAAAGACTGGGAAAATGATGGGAAAGGGGTTTTTAGGACTGGTTAAGGAAATGTATACAGAACTTAAGTCACTAGAGGCACAGAGAAAGTTGTAGCTTGGTGACTATAGGTGAGAGAGAGAGAGAGAGAGAATGAATGAGAATGAGGGAGAGAGAGAATGAGACAGACCTTTGTCTTCCAACTAATTCAGATGTTAAAGGTAAATCTTTACAGATTCAAAAGGATCTTTTCTTCAGCCTGTCTGCCAGCTGCAGCTTCTAGAAATTACAATTTTTAAGCCCAACAAATGTTCCTACACATCAATAGAAAGATTCCATATTCATCAGCCATGTGAAATATTAGAAATATATCCGGATAAGTCTGCTTGGAGAACACTTTGCTCATTGGCATCAGCTTTTGAATATGCATACCTTCAATCCTTCAATACATCCACATGTTTTTGTTTTTACAAGTGAATCTGCCTTTTCTTTTTTCCTTTTGAAGGCCTGCATCTTAGTGATAGAGATCTAGTAGCTCTTTGATCACTGAATCAATGGTTATGATGAATTTCATCAGCTCCTATTGTGTGTTTAAACCCCTAGTTTTTCTTAGCAGAAACTTTTGTTGTTCCTTAGTCTTTTCAGTTATGTCTCTGACTCTCGGTGATCCCATTCCAGGTTTTCTTGGTAAATATACTAGGATAGTTTGCCATTTCCTTTTCCAGCTCACTTTACAGATGAAGAAACTGAGCCAAACAGTTAAGTGACTTGCCTACTAAGTGTTGAAGGCCAGATTTGAACTTGGGAAGACCAGCCTTCCTGACTCCAGACCTGGCACCCTATTCATTTTGCCACCTAGTTTTCAATTCTCATAATAAAGGAGATTTGAATAGAAGAGAGGTCATCAACACAGATTATGACTATTTCTCATTGTTTTTCAGTCATGTCCAATTTTTATCCACCCCTTGGCCAAATTATTGGAGTGGTTTGCCATTTTCTTCTCCAGTGGACTAAGGGGAAAAAAAGTTGAGCCTGTCTAGAGGCTAAGCAACTTGCTCAGGCTCACACAGCTAATGAGTGTCTGAGGTGGGATTTGAATTCAGGTCTTCCTGGCACTAGGTCCATCATCAATCTCTCCAGTGAGCCACCTAATAAATGTTTATTGCCTGATTGCATCTATGAGGGAGAAGGACAAAAGAATAGAAAGGAGTGTAGGATAGTGTTATTGGCTACTAAGATTTCCATTTAATTCCTTCACGTGCCCTAGGAAAGATTGTCCTCCAAGTTTGAGCCTTCTCAGAGGGTCTTTTGTACAAACAAAAGATACAAAAAATTAAAAATTCTCATGAGAGAAGAAGGAGCCCAGCTGAAACTTGGGCATCTTCTTCTACTCAGCTCATTGACTTGCCTCCAATACAGGATTTTTGGTAACTAGCAAGAATAGACTTTCTTCCCAAGATCTGATCAATTGACTTGCATCAAAGGATCAGATCTTGGAAAAACCTTCCCTTTATGTTATTGTGAGCTGAATATGTCCTCTCAGCAGGTTGAATGTGGTGGTGGTGCAGTATTAACTTACTAACCTATTTTAAATCTAGGTAACTTGATTATCTACCCCACCTTCTGGGAAAAGAAAGGTTGATGTGGGGGGGGGGGAATTTCTAAACCCTGGAGCGTGGGATTTTCCAACCCTAAATTTTTGCATAGTTAAGGGAAGTAGCTTTGGGGGTGGAGTTGAAATGATTGAAGGGGTAGTATTGAGAAATTTATTGATCAGTCTGTATTTGAGATACAATGCAACTTGACTTGGCATGGACTTTAAAACAGAAGGGAATTCTGGTCTCTATCTGCTGATCAGCCATGTAATCTTGGACAAGTTGAGGCTTTTGGATATCTGATCTTTATTTTTATTTTACTTTATTTTATTTTTTAGAATATTTTTCCACAGTTACATGATTCATGTTCCTTCCCTCCCCCCTCATGCCCTCTTCCCCCCTTCCCATAGCTGATGTGCAATTTCACTGGGTTTTACATGAGATATCTGATCTTTTTTTTTAATTCTATTTTTTAGAAATTTTTTTCTCTGATCTTTAAAATGGAGGTGATAGTATACAACACAGGTCTGTCTCCTTCAGAATGGTACTTTAGTTTCTCTGAAAAATGGGGATAATATTGCTTTCTCTGTCTTTATCTTCCAGAAATATTGTAAATATTAGCCAGGAAATTTATAAGGTACCCTTCCTTGAAATGACTTGTAGATGATGCTATTAATATTCTACAAGGATTATTAGTATCTAAGTATTAAATCATGTGCTATAGCTCAGCTATAGAGGTGAGATGTGAGGAACCATGATATTGTGCACACAGCATTGACCTTAGGAGTCTGAAGGACTGGTGAATTCTGCTTCGCTCCTAACCAGCTCTGTGATTTGGAGCAAGTCTCTTTATTGCCCTGGTCATCTGCAGCTTTATCCATAAAATGAGAGGGTAGGACAAATGATGTTTTTTGTTGTTGTTTCCAACAACGACTTGTTAATTCTGTGTGTATGCTCAATGTTTACGGAATGTATAGATTCATCAATTAGGTGCACTTTTACAGAAGTATAAAAAGTAGTTTAATATGTTAGTTTGAGACTATAAGAATATTTCAGAGCCACATGGAAAGCACATCATGTAATAAATAAAGTATGACAATGGAAGAGGCCTAGGACAATTAAATGGGATAGGTGGTGATGAGGCACTGGACCTAGAGACAGGAAGACTCAAGTTCAAATCCAGCCTCAGACACTTAGAAACTGTATGATTCGGGCCAAGTCACTTAAACATCTACCTCAACTTCCTCAGCTTTAAAATGGGGAGAATAATAGCACATACTTCCCAGGGTTGTTGCAAAGATAAAATAAAATTCTTATGATATTCTTTGCAAGCCTTAAAGCTTAATAGAAATAAAGCATAATAGAAATAGGTGTTCATATTATTATTACTACTGTTGTTGTTCAGTCATTTCTGACTCTGTGACCCCATTTGAGGTTTTTCTTGGCGAAGATACTGGAGTGGTTTGTCCTTTCCTTCTCTAGCTCCTTTTACAGCTTCCTCTCTCTCTCTCCCTCCCTCTCTCTTCCTCCTTCCCTTCCTCCCTCCCCTCCTCCCTCCCTTCCTTCTTTCCTTCCTCCCTCCCTTCTTTTCTTCCTTTCCTCTCTTCCTCCCTCCATTCTTTCCTTCCTTCCTTCCTTCCTTCCTTCCTCCCTTTCTTCCCTCCCTTCTTTCCTCCCTCCCTTCCTTCCCTCCATTCTTCCCTCCCTTCTTCCTTCCTTTCCTCCCTCCCTTTCTCTTTTCCTCCTTTCTTCCCTCCTTCTCTCTCTTCCTTACCTTCTATCTTAGAATCAATACTAAGTATTGGTTGCAAGGCAGAAGAGCAGGAAGGGATAGGTATTGGGGGTTAAGTGGTTTGCCAGGGTCACATAGGAAGTGTCTGAGGCCACATTTGAACCCAGGTCCTCCCATCTCTAGGCTTGGCTCTCTATCCACTGAGCCACCCAGCTGCACCTGTTGGGACTTTCTTGACCAACATACTGGCTGGAGTGGTTTACCATTTCCTTCTCCACCTCATTTTACAGATGAGGAAACTGAGGCAAATGGTTACTTTCCCAGGGTGACACAGCTAGTCTGTGGCCAGATATGAAGTCAGAAAGGGTAAGTCTTCCTAGGCTATCTACTATGCTACTTAGCTGCCCAAAGTTTGCCAGGTGCATTATAAATATTATCTTATTTTATCTTCATATAGCCGTATGAGGGAAAGTACTTTTATTATTTCCATTTTATAGATGAAGAAATTGAGGCAGATACAGGTTAAATGATTTGGGCAGGGACACACAGCTAGTAAGTGTCAGAGGCTGGATTTGGATCTTTCTTGACTCTAGGCCCAGCACTTTATTCACCGGAACTCCCAGCTGCCTCAGGAAATAAGGTTGCAAAACTCAAGTAAGATAATGCACGAATAGCTATTTTTGTAAATTTTACAGAGCTATATCAATGTGTGTTATTCCCTTTTTTCTCTTTCCTATAAAATTGGAGTAGGGCTGTTTCTGTGTTTTTTTTTTTTCTTTTCAATCCCCTCATTATATTTTAGTATCTAGCAGAGTGCTTTACTGGTGTAGGCAAATAAAAGCCTTGTTGAATTGAATTGGAAACTTTTCACTGAGTTCCTTCTCCTAACCTTTGCTCTTGGTCTAGAGCATGATTTGTTTATACAAAGTTGAAAATGTATACTTTATTTATGCTGCAACTTGGTCATTTTTCTCACATAGGATACTTTGGAAAGTGAAGGTATTATGAATAGACATTAATTCTAGTAGGTTTTTCCCACTCAAAGAGTTTTGAATATTTTTATAAAAAGGAGAATGGGGATCCCTATTTATAAAGCATCCCAGGATCCCAGAAAGGGTCTAGAGAACTGGAACGGGACTTAAGTTCCCATATTCTCTGACAATTCATAAATGTTCCTTTGGAATGATCTTGGCCTCACTAATATCTAGTGAGGCTCTTTCTCACCTTCCTGGGCCTTAATTTCCTTATCCATGAAAAGAAAGACTTCTATGTGATTTCTCAGGTCCTGTTGTATTCTTAAAAGTTCTACAGCTTTATTTCATTTTTATGAGTATCAGTTTTTTTTCCTCAGCTCTAGACTTGACCCTTTGCTCTTCCCACTAGTGCCTCTTTAGACATTTATTCTACTTTTTGAAATAAAAATATATAAATCTAAAATTTTTACCTTCCATCTTAGAATCAATACTGTGTATTGGTTCCAAGACAGAAGAGTGTTAAGGGCTAGGCAATGGGAGTTAAGTGACTTGCCCAGGGTCGTATGGGAAATGTCTGAGGCCAGATTTTGAAACTAGGACTTCCCATCTCTAGTCCTGGCTTTCAATTCACTAATCCACCCAGCTGCCCCTGAAATAAAATATTTTAAAATATATAGATCAAAGAATTGAAGAGTTGGAAGGGACCTCAGAAATTAATTCAGCCTGTGCACTTGGAAAATGTCAGTCAGTAAGCATTTTTTTAAAAAATTTTTAAACCCTAGTATCTTTTATATATATCCTTCTATATTAATTTTATTTGTTACAGGGCTAGGCAATGGGGGTTAAGTGACTTGCCCAGGGTCACACAGCTAGGAAGTGTCTGAGGCCAGATTTGAACCTAGGACCTCCTGTCTCTAGGCCTGGCTCTCAATCCACTGAGCCATCCAGCTACCCCCAGTAAGCATTTATTGATCAACTCCTATGTGCCAGGCACTGTGCCAAGTGCTGGAGATACAAAGAAAGACAAAAGACTGTCCCTCCTCTCAAGGAGCACACAATTTAATGGGGGAGAGAACAAGCAAACCAATAGGTATAGACAGGTTACGTCTGTCTAATCTAAATAGAAGGGCAGGCACCAGAATTCATAGGATTCGAGAAAGGAAGCCAGGAGCTGGAGGTGAGGAGAGAGAGCATTTCAGCCATGAGGAGCTGCCAGAGAAAACTGTGGGAGCTTAGAGTAGTTTGAGAAATAGCAAAGAGTCCAGTAACATCAAGGGATACAAAGGGGTAGGGGTGTAAGATTTAAAAATGTTGTAAGGATGGAAGGTGGTAGATTAGGAAGGACTTTGAATGTTAAATAGATTTTGTATTTGATTTTGGAAATGGTAAGAAACCACTAGAGTTTGAATATGAGAATGACATACAATTTAGGTAGGGACATTGATCATTTTTGTGGCTGAATGGTCAATGAACTGGAGTAGAGAAGAGACTTGAGGCAGACAAAGTCGGCCAGCTGAATGTGGCAACAGTCCAGGCATGAGGGGGTCTGTATCAGAGTGGTGGAAGTAGTAGTGGAGAGAAGAGAGTACATGTGAGAGATATTACAAAGGTGAAATCAGCAGGCTTTGGCAACACATTGGATATGAAGGAGTGAGATGAAACATGGTGAAGTCAAGCATGATGCCTAGATGGCAAGCCTGGGAGAGTAGAAGCATAGTGGTATCCTCTCCAGAAATAGGGACCTTTAGAAGGGGATAGGGTCAATTTTGAACACGTTAAGTTGTTTTTTTTTTTTAACCTTACTTTCTATCTTAGGACATCCACTCTAAGACAGAAGGGAAAGGGCTAGGCAAATTGGGTTAACTGATTTGCCCAGGATCACACAACTAGGAAGTATCTGAGGTCACATTTGAACCAAGGACCTCCCAACTCCATGCCTTGTGCCACCTACCTGCCCTCTGAGCATGTTTAGTTTAAGATGTTTATGGGACATTGAGTTCAAAATGTCTGAAAGGCATTTGGAGATAAGAGATTGGAAGTCAATAGAGAAGTTAAGGCTGGCACTGGAAAGATAAATTTGAGAATCATCAACAAAGAAATGATTAGTAAATCCATGGAAGTTAATATTGTCAACAAGTGAAACACAGAAGGATAAGAGAAGAGGGACTAAGACGGAGCCCTACTGGACACTCATGGTTAATGAGTATAAGACGGATGAGGCTCCAGCAAAGGAGACTAAGAAAGAAGGTTCAGACAGGTAGGAGAATCAAGATCAGTAGTCATGAAAGCCTCCAGAGAAGAGAATGGCAAGGAGAAAAGAATGATAGTGTTATAGGCTACAGAGAGGTCAAGGAGAATGAAGATTAAGAAAAGACCATTAGATTTAGCCATTAGGAGATCACTGGTAACTTTAGAGACCATCTTTGGTGGAATTATGGGGTCAGAATGACTGTAGGGGGTTAAGAAGAGAATGAGAAGAGATGAGGCATCTATTCAAGATAGCTTTTTCACAGAGGGTAGCCACAAAGGCAGAAGAGATACAGGGTGATAATTAACCAGAATGGAAAGCTCAATTGAAGATTTTTTTGAGAATGGAGGAGACATGGGCATGTTTGTAGACAAAAGAGAAGGAATGATTGAAGACAAGTTATATAGTATGAATGACAGAGGGGGAATCTCTTGAAGAGACAGATGGAATGAAAGTGTATAGGTAGAGGGGTTTGCTTTGGCAAAGAATAGGGCTACCTCTTCATGTGAAACAAGAATAAAAGATAGTAATTGAAGGCATCTGAGTTATTTGAGATGGGGAAGAGGAGAGAAAAGGAAAGTCTTGATAATGGCCTCAGTTGTCTGTTTTTTTTCCCCTGTGAAACATGAGACCAAGTTCTAAGTCAAGATAGTGAGATGAGGAAGAACCACATGGGGTTGGAGAAGAGATGAAAAGGATTGGAAGAACCACTGTAGAGAGTGGGATAGTGAATTGCTAAGGCAGATGTAGAAGGATTGTTTAGCACCAGCGAGGGCCCAATGACAGTATAACATAAATTTATAGTAAACTCAGTTTAAAAAATTGTATTCTCCACCTTCATTTTGCAGTATGTATGTATGAAGGAGCAAAGGCAATGAATGGTGGTAATGATGCAGGGCCAAGGCTTAGCAGGGCAGAATTGGTGATATGGAAAGGGGACTAGGGACTTGATAAGAGGACCTGTATTAAGTTGAACTGGCTCACCAGAGAGTAAAGATAGGGAACATAGC
Source organism: Gracilinanus agilis (assembly GCF_016433145.1). Classification (NCBI taxonomy): domain Eukaryota; kingdom Metazoa; phylum Chordata; class Mammalia; order Didelphimorphia; family Didelphidae; genus Gracilinanus; species Gracilinanus agilis. The sequence goes on from NC_058132.1 coordinate 481,039,348, forward strand.
ATAGGATAAGATAGGAAAGAGTGGCCAGTGTACCAATGATAGCCTTGATGATAAAAAATGAGGAGTGGAGGGATTGGAGGTCAATGTGTCAAGGAAGTATAGGATTTGGTATATAGGAAGGCAGAGGGAAAGGTGGAAAGCCATTTGATTTTGGTCAGTTAATGGGCTTTCAGAGTTTTCAAACATGGAAGTGGTAAACAAGAGTCATATCTTCTAATAAAAGATCATCCAGCTTCTGCATGAAGATTTCAAATGAAAGAGCAACTAATCCCTTTAAATTATTCTAATTGTAAGGAATTTAAGAAGTCTAAACTTGGTTCTTTGTAGCTTTCACCCATGGCTCTTGGTTCTTTCCTGGGGGACCAAGCTGAGTAAGTCTTATGCCTTGTTTACATGACAACCCTTCAGATATTTGAAAGCAGTTGTTGTGTCCCTTCTGAGTCTTCCATGTTAATGAAACATGAAAGTATGTATTGTTGGAAGTTGACATTGTGCAAAACATCAAATGCTGGGAATGTGGAAAAATGGGGACATTAATACACTATTGGTGGAGCTGTGAACTGATCCAACCATTTGGGAGAGCAATTTGAAATTACACTCAGAGTGTTATAAACTACTCTATACCCTTAGACCCAACTAGGTCTGTTTCTCAAAGATATCTGGGAAAAAGGACCATGCATTCCAAAATATTTATAGCAGCTCTCTTTGTGATGTCTAAGAACTGGAAATTGAGGGGATGTCCATCAGTTGGGGAGTGGCTGGACAAATTGTGGTGGAATACTACTGCACCATAAGAAGTGAGGAGCAGGCTAATTTTTTTTTAAAAATTGGAAAGAACTACACAGGATAACGAAGAGTGAAATGAGTAGAAGAACCAAGGGAACATTAGACACAGCCACAGAATTAATACTGGAAGAAGAAATTGTGGATGTTACCTCCAGAGAGTGAACTGAAAGTGAAAATGAGAAAGACTTTAATAGAATGAATGTGTGAGGGGCTAGGACATATTCAGATAAATTCCATAAATAAATGCATAAGAGAAAGGAATATCCAGAAGGAAACACAGAAAAGCTAGTAAGCTTTGAAAAATTCATGTGGGATTTATTATGTAGATGTGAAGAAAAATAATCTAAACATATAAGAGATTTGTGATCTCATTTATGTACAATCTTCTTTTTCTTTGTATACAGAAGTACCTGTTTTATTCGGTTTTGTTAAATTTGGAATAAAGATAAAATATATGGGGAAAAAGGTTGACATTGTGGCTCCCATCCATATCAGAGAGTTAAATGCTTCTTATTGACTTACTATCTTTTCATTCTGCTCAAACAGCATACCTGATCTGACCCTGGAGGTCAGATCTCATTGTCATTTCTTTTTAAAAGTGGTAGCTGGTCTACTTTTCTCCCATTCATGCTCCAGTGCTTTTCAAGTTGATTTCTGTGGAATCCCTTCCACATTGCAAGGCCTCCAAGATCTAGAAAATGTGTAAAATGTTTTGTCCCTCACTTCATACCAGAGAAGAAAGAAGTCCGAATTTTTTCTTTTTCTTGGGCATTTACCGTACCTTATTGTAAAATTTGGGTTATATATTTGGTAATAACCTATTGTATACATTTATAAGTTTCTAAACTTTTTCTGAATTGTCTGTTGGCCTTTGCTTGTTGTTTGCAGCTTCTACAAAATTCCAAAAATGCTCATTTGATTTCTTATGTTGCCTTGAGATGTACCGAAACTGTGACTTTCAGGAAAGTTGAGATGTGGAGAGAAGACCTGGGTTTCTTCCTAATAGCTCATTCAAACCCAGTAACACCTGCAAGTGAAGATAGAGTAGATAGATGGATTTGGCATCAGGAAAATTTGTTCAAATCCTGCCTCTGAAGCTTATTAGCTGCTTACCCATGATCAAGTCATCCATCCTTTTGAAGTCTTGCTATTCCTATCTGTAAAATGGAGATAATACTTATGGTGCTTCTCCCTTGCCATACTTCTCCCACCCCCACCCCCATCCCCATCCCTTCAAGGCTCAAACGAAATAATCTTAAATGCTTTGTAGACTTTGAAAGTGCTACAAATACGTTCATTTTTTGGTTTAAACATTTCCACTGGGAGCAAGAGACATGCTGCTTCTTTTCTTTCTTTTTCTTAAACCCTTACCTCCATCTTAGAATCAATACTGTTAGTTGGTTCCAAGGCAGAAGAGCAATTAGGACTAAGGCAATAGGGGGTTAAGTGACTTTCCCAGGGTCACACAGCTAGGCCAGATTTAAACCCAGGACCTCTGGTCTCTAGGCCTGGCTCTCAGTCTACTGAGCCACTTAATTGTTCCCATAATAGAAAATATCAAAGCATCCTAGTAAAACTGATCAAAATTTTTATGTTTAAAAATCCAGGTAACTTTAAAAAATCAAAAATATTGACTTTGCACATTTTTTGCAACTATATTTCAATAATTCAAAGGGTCCCTTATCTCATCAGTGTAAGGAAGGGATGCTTAAGGCAAGCGTTGTGGTTCCTATAATTATAAATCTTCAAAGAAGTACTTGTCACATCATGAAGAAAGCAGTAGAGAATTTACAAAAGTGCTTTTCACACAATTATCCAATAAAATAGACAATGCAAATATTTACCCCATTTTACAGGTAAAGAAAGTGAATCTTGTAGAGAGAAAGTAAATTCTCTAGACCAGCAATTCCCAAAGTGGGCACTACCGCCCCCTGGTGGGTGCTGCAGCAATCCAGGGAGGCGGTGATGGCCACAGGTGCGTTTATCTTTCCTATTGATTGCTATTAAAATTTTTAAAAAAATTAATTTCCAGGGGGCCAAGTAATATTTTTTCTGGAAAGGAGGTGGTAGGCCAAAAAAGTTTGGGAACCACTGCTCTAGAATCAGACCCCTTAGTGAGTGGCAAAGGGGGAACCTTTTGATTCAAAACTCACAGCATTCTTTGTTGTTGCTGTTTTAATCCTTTCTTTCCATCTTCCATTCCAAGGCAGAAGAGCAGTAAGGGCTAGGCAGTGGGGGTTAAGTGATGTGTCTAGGACATGTCTGAGACCAAATTTGAACCCAGGGCCAACTAACCCCAGACAGCATTCTATCCATTGAACTGCCTAGCTAACCCATCTTTTGACTATCTGACTTGGAATAGAGATCTTTTGGAGAAATTGGGTTGAATTTCTAACGGGAATACAAGTGTTCCTCCCCACCCCCCACATTCAGTTCCAAAAGCCTCATTTAATATAGCAGCAGAACAGTTTGTAGCTCTCTCCCCTGGTATTAGTATCTTCTAATTTTAACCCAGGCTGCAGCTGCATTTTATAGCATGTGACACCTCAACACTACTGCTGCCACTACACGGAGTAAACTGGAGCAAATGGCTGGGCTTCCCTTGCTCCTTCCTCTTTGGATGCTAAATTTCATGATGAAATTTGCCTGGAATGACAATGATGACTCGAAGATGAAACACTAGTTGGCATTGAATTTTTAAGGCAGCCCTTTATTTATCCCACCTTTAATGGGAAGAGAGTTGACTGTTCTTGGTAGGTGGAGGGATACATCCATTCCTTGCTTCTGAAGCCAGTGACTGGTGTTGATGCTGGCGTCTCCTATTCCCCTGCTGCTCTGATTACTGCCCAGGATAATGACGATGAAAAGGAAATAGATGCATCTTTGAAAATTCCACTTCTCTACTGGCTTGATTACCCTGGAAACATATGTTGTGGCATCTGAAGTTGCCATTATAAGTTAGGAGACTCTGAGGAAACAGGAGAGGACTAGATATTTTCCCCATCAGCTTTTTTTTCCCTTAGAAGAATTTGGCTGATCTTGGATGTTAGTAACTTCTTGTTTTACAGATTTGTATATTTTTTTAATTTGGGAATTTTCTAATATAAATATTTCAGATTTGAAAATGGCTTTGATCAGGATATAACCCTGGGAGTGTCTTTTGTTATAAACAAATAGGGTATACACTGGACCTGGAATCAAGGAGACTCTAAGTTCAAATCCTGTCTGTGTAATGCTAGGCAAGGCACTTAATTTCACATAGCCTCACTTTCCTCATCTGTAAAATGGGGATAATAATAGCACTTAACTCACTGGTTGTTTTGAAGATGGAATGAGATAACATAAGTAAAAGACTTTATGAACTTTAAAGAGCTATATAAATGCTAGTTCTTCTTAGCCAAAGGGAAAAGAGTGGAATTTGTGTGGCAGAAAATTCTTCTTTCTGGAATTATGCAAGATCAATTCAAAGAAAAACTAGAAACTAAACACTTGTCACTGATGTCCTTGATATCATTCCTTCCTCTTTATTAAGTCCCTTGATCCAAAAGCCAGCTTCTCTCTCTGTCTTTAGTCTTTCCTCCTCTATTGACTTTTTCTTATTGGCTTCCAATTTTCTTCCTATTTTCCTATTGCAAAAATGCGCAAACCTAAAAGTCTCTTCTAGACTCTTCTACTAGTGAAATAAGCAGAACCAGGAGAACATTTTACACAGTAACTGCAATATTATGGAATGATCAAATGTAATAGACCTTGCTGCTAACAGCAATACAATGATCCAGGAAAATTCTGAGGAGTTCTGAGAGAAAATGCTATCCACATCCAGAGAAAGAACCAATGGAGTTGGAGTGTAGATGGAAGCATATGATTTATCACTTGTTTTTTTAGGTGGATATTTGTGGGGTTTGGTTTTATAAGATTATTTATTTATAAATATGAATAATATGGAAATGGGTTTTATATGATAATACATGTATAACCCAGATTGAATTGCTTGTCGGCTCCAGGAGTGGGGAAGGAAGAAGAGAGAAGATATGAATCGTTTAACTTTGGAAAACTTGTGTGGAAATTTGTTATTAAAAAATAAAAATCGAGACTCTTATACTCTCTTAATTTACTGTCGCTCTGCTGCTATATTTATTGAAGGTTCTTTATCTGCCCCACTATTCCAATCATTAACTCTTTCCTCAGCACGATGTAAGTCTGTCTCTTGTCCCTCTGCCCTATAAGAGAGAAATAGGTTTAAAGCATTTTGGAAGCTTAGACAGACAGGCAGGAGCTGAGGTTCCAACTGGAACACAGGGAACTCTTTCAAAAAGGCAATTGGGGTTTTGAAGGAGTTGGGGAAAGCCACTGACCTGAGAGACCTGTGGATATGGGTATCTCTAAGCAACACCTGAGACCTTACAACTAGCAGGATCAAGGAGTAGAGGTTGAAATTTCTGACTTGCTTGGCAGACAAGCAAAGTCAATCTCCATGATTTACTCTGAAGAGTTAATTTGTCTGGTTCCTGTGCTCTTGAAATATACTTGGACTACATCAGATCAAGACCATCAGAGCATCTCCGTGAGGTCCCATTTGTCCCTTATGTCTTAGCTGTCTATTTAGAGTAGTGTAGAGATTTCCCAGATCTTCAATTTTTAACCCTGAATTTGATCTTTAATGTTTTAGGTTAAGTATGACCTCTCCCATCATTTCTAACCCTATAGTCTGTATTAAACCTGTATTTTATAATTCTTTGGTCCCAGTCTACTCACTAGTTAGTTTCTCAGACTCCCAGGGTAGGTGGATCTGTGGTGGCAATTGGTATCAACTGCCAATCCATAATTTCCCATTCCTTGTGTTTCCCCAGTTTGTTAGTTCTGTCTGTTTTCCCTGTCCAGTCAGTCCTCCTCCCCTTTCTCTAAAGCCAGTAATATTTAATTTACCCACAAGGGTTTTCCCATAAAAGTCCCCCAACAACCACTTTAAAGAAATTGCTTTCCTAAATATCACCAATGACCTTTTAGTGGTGTTTTTTCAGTCTTCACTCTTCTTGACCACTCTGTGACATTTGGTGCTGTAAAACATCATATCTTACTAGATACTCTGTAAGGGGAGCTGTAGTATTGGTTTCACTTCAATCTCTACTCTTTCACTCTCTCCTTCACTGCTGCTTATCCCGTAATAAATATCTCTTGATTGATTATTCCTCTTCTCAGAACTCAAATGTTGGTGCCCCATAAGTATCTGCCCTTGGCCTTTTTTCCATCTTTGGTCTACTATTTTAAAAATTCATTTACCCACACATTTTCAACTACAGTTTCTATGCACATGACTCCCAAGTTTACACCTCTAGCCCTTTCCTCTCCTCAAAGTTCCAAACTCATTTCCCTTGCCAACCAAGAAAAACTCGCCCCTCAAATATAGAGGAGAACTGGTTGAGTTAAAAAGATAATTTATTAAGATGGAAAGTAAGCATCCAAAATGGAGCCCATCCCACCCCCAGCCAGTAGGGACAAATTAGGCTTGCAAATTGAAAGGGAGTGTTTTTGAGAGAAGGTTGAGGGTGAAGAATGGGAAATTTCTTCCAGGGAGAGGTGGAACACAGAGGCAGGATTTTTCAGGATCTTTGGTAGCAATGGTTGTACCTCAAGACTGGTTTAAGCTGGCTCAGGCTGCTTCAGGTAGAATTGGTGATGGACAGCTAAGTGAGGTCAGCCAGTGAACATCCTGAAGGCCTCCAGGATTGAGCAAGATTTCTGGTTCACTGTAGGCCCCTGACTGGCTCTTTTCTATCTGTATAATAAGGTAGTTCATGGAAAACAAACATGTTAGCTTCAGGAGTATTTCCACACCCTTTACCTACAGGAAGTCTATGAATGTCTCATCAATGCTTCAAATTCAACAAGTCTAAAGCTAATTTGAAATTCTTTTTCTCCCTCAGTATCTGCTTTCTTCTAACTTCATTATTTCATTCAGATTGAGTAATCAGTGACATCATCATTTACCCAATTTTCCAGGAACAAAACTTTTTCTTCTTTGATTCTTTGGCTCATCTCTCTCCCTCATAGCCATAGCCAACCAGCTACCAAGCCCTTTCAATTCTGTTGAAATTCTCTTGACCATTGCTATCTGGTTTCGACTCTTCTATTCATATTCCTACTATCCTAATGTGATATTGTTCTTCAATTGTTTCAGTTATGTCTGACTCTCTGTGACTCATTTGGGGTTTTCTTGGCAAATATTCTGAAGTGATTTGCCATTTCTTTCTCCAGTTCATTTTATAGATGAGGAAACTTGGGCAAACAGGTTTGAGTAGCTTGTCTGAAGCCAGATTTGAACTTAGGAAGATGAGTCTTCCTGACTCCATGCCTGGCAATCTATCTGCTAACCAGCTGTCTAGTGTAATAATAGCTAACACCTCATTTAACATTTGTTAAATATTATATATATATACACACATATATATATATGCATATATATATGTTAAATCATTTGATTTTCACAACAACCCTGTCAGGTAGATCCTCACTCTTACCTCCCTAATATGTCCTACTAATCTTTTAACATATATCACATGGGGGTGGGGGAAGCCATATATCAGCTAGATAGACTCTTATCTTGTGATCTTTTTGAAAGTTAATCTTCTATATGTATATGGTTATATTACTACTTTGCTCAGAAATTTTCTCTTATTCTCAGCTGGCTAGTAAATAAAATTTTTAAAATTTTAATTTAATTTAAAAAATCTTTTTGCTTGGTCTTCAAGGCTCACTATAAATTAGAGCCTCCTAATTTTTCCAGCCTTATATAGGTGTTCCAAAAGTTTTAGTACAATTTTAAGCCTAATTAGTTTAAACCTACTTAAGATTTTTTGGGACACTCTATGTTACTCTCTGGTTAGCTACACTGGACTCTTTCTCTCCCCTACCCCATCCCTGACTATCTTTTATTCTTTTTATACTTCAGTACAATTGTTGATACTATTTGCCATGTTCAAATGCCCTCATTTTCCCTCTGCTTTTGGAATTCCCATTTATTCTTTAAAGTCTCACTCAAATGGCATTTTTTAAAAATAAAATTTTTATTGCTATATTTTGCTTACAAACCACTCCTATTTCCCTAAGTTCTAGAACATAGAATGAAAAAACACAGGGGAAAACCATTGTCAAACTAACAAACACATGGGAATGAAAAAGTCTTAACATTATCTACAACATTCCACATTTGTCCACAAAGAATGGAGAGAGGTGTTTTATCATAGCTTTTAGTTCTATATAAGCTTGTTCATTATAATTTCTTAGCCTTCAGTTTCAGTTGGTATGCTACTATTCTTTCCATCTACACTATTATAAGTATATAACTAAAATGATAAACTTATTTAGATAGTGCTACCATTTATGTTTCATTGGCATGACCCAACCATGAACAACACTTGCTATCTCAAATCTCTCTCCTCTCCAACATGTCCTTCATTCAGTTTTCAGTGATTTTATTTTTTAAATACAATTATTCTTATTTTAAACTTTGTATTTTTTACATGTTGATACAATTGTTAATATTTGTTTTCTGACATTTTGTAATTCATATTCTCTCCTCCCTCTCTTTCCCAATTAGGCAGGTAATATGATATAGGTTGTACATATAGTATCATATAATATATATTTCCATGTCCATCATGTTGTGAAACAAGACACATATTGTTTACACTAGAGAAAAATTCATGGAGGAAATAAAGTAAAGAATACTATGTTTCAATCTGCATTTGAACTCTGTTCCTTCTATGGTTCCTTATTTTTCATTGTACCTTGGAGTTGTCCTGGATTCTTGTCTTATTCATAATAGTTAAATCATTCATAGTTAATCATCATACATTATTGTTGTTACTTTGTACAATGTTCTCCTGGCTCTGTTTACTTGACTTTGTATTACTTACTATATCTTTCCAGGTTTTTTTTGTAATCCTTTTGGTTACATTCATATGCCACAATTTGTTCAGCCATTCCCCGATTGATGGGCATTCCTTCAGTTTCCAATTATAAAAGAGCTGCTATAAATACCTTTGTACAAATAGGACCTTTTCCTCTATCTTTAATCTCTTTGGGATATAGACCTAGTAGTGTTATTGCTGGGTCAAAGGGTGTGCTCACCTTCTTCCTGATAGCAAGGCTCTAGAGTCAGAAGACCTGAATTTGAATCCTATGACTGGTCTTTACTACCTGCATGACCTTGGGCAAATCATTTACCCCTTTTAGGTTTCAATTTTCTATTTAAAATGAGGAGATTGAGATTGGATTCTGAAATCTCTTCTGATCCTGTGAATAAACAAATATTCCTTGATTTTCCACATTGATACTTGCTTTCCTTTAGATTTTATACAAGTTTGTTTTATACTCCTCTATTGCATTTAGGATATTAGTACTAAGAATCACATAGTTGATGGACTTATGCAATATTTTGTACCATAGCTACATGTTTCTCTCTTTCCCCTCTTTTTTAACACTTATCTTCCTTCTTAGAATCAATATTGTATATTTGTTCCAAGGCAAAAGGAGCTGCAGTACATACAGGCTATACAATGAGAGGATTAAGTGACTTGCCTAGAGTCACACAGCTAGGAATGTCTGAGGTCAGATTTGAACCCAGGATCTCCCATCTCTAGACCTGGCTTTCAATCCACTGAGCCACCTAGGTTTGGTTTTGTTTTTTATTTTTTTTGGGTTATATATTGAGTTCTGAGTTGTTTTCCTCTTTCTCAATCCTACATTTGAGAAAGCCAAAATTTGATATAAATATATATACATGGAACCATACAAAAATGCATCTAAATTTCAGTTCTTTCTCTGGAGATGTATTGCATTTTCCTTCATAATTCCTTCATAGTTGATTTCAATGTTCATATTATTCAGTATGGCATAGTTATTCACAGTTACTCTTTGAATAATATTGCCATTACTGTATAGCTATGCTTTTTTAAGCCCTTACCTTCCATCTTAGAATCAATGTTATGTACTGGTTCTAAGGGAGAAGGGATGTAAGGGATAGACATTGGGGGTTAAGTGACTTGCCCAGGATCACACAACTAGGAAATAGGTGAGACAAGATTTGAACCTAAGACCTCTTGTCTCCAGGCTTGGCTCTATCCACTGAGCCATCTAGCTACCTCTTGCTATATGTTTCTTATTCCCTCCCTACTAGATTGTAAGCTACTTATGGTCTTTGTCATCTAAATGACCTGTTTCTAAGATTGTTCTTTGATTAGAGATGTACCACATGAACCGAGCTACCTTAGAGGTAGTTCATTAATAGAAATGCTCAGGCAGAAGCCAGATGACCATCTATCTGGGAGGCTAGACTTCAGGACTCTACGGGTCCATTCAACTCCAAAATCTTATGCTTGGGAAATTTTTGTCAACTGAATCAAGCTCTCTCAGTGCTCACTGGCTTTATCTTCATTCAGTTGTCTAGGGGTGGCCTTTCAACAGTAGAAACCAATGGGCGAGTCTTTTATTCTGCTTGTCTTAACAATTGTCTTTAATCAGAGAGGTTCTGAAGCTCCTTTTAAAGTCTGTGCTGATGATATGACAATTGGTTTTTCTTCTTTGCTGGGGTATGTTCAGATTGTTATCAACCAAGTGTCAGGTAGGCCCATATTGGCTTGAATGTTGCAAAAAAAACCCCAAACTTAATAGCACTTCTTGCTTTTTAGCAAGACCCTTGTTTGGTCAGATGCTGAGTTACTACTCACTCTTAGCTTTCTATAAGCTACAGGGAATATAAAAGAATAAAAGGTCAATTCTTTTGAAAATACTTTTCATTGTGACGCTTGTCTCTGTCAACAACAACCAACATGGAGTAGCTCCTTAAACATTGAGCATACTTAGAGTTCTTCTGCCTGCCAGAAAGTCACTCCAACTGTATTTGAACCCAGGACCTCCTGACTCTAGGCTTGATTTTCAATCCATTCAGCAGCCCCTATGACTTTATGTTCTTTTTTTCCAGAATATTTTAGTTGCTTTATTTGCATAATTTGTCATTGCTTTTCAAAATGGCAGAGCCACACAATTCAATCGGTAATGAACTAGTATGTCCATCTTCCCACAAAGTGTCCAACATGCCCTATTGCCATATTTTGTGTGACCCTACATTCTTGATGACACTGACTATAACTGATGGAGTGTAAACTCTGACAAATTTTACCTTGCTGGAAAGGCTTTGAGCATTGGCTTCTGTATGCCTAGCCAGATTTGAAAGGTCTTAGCAGTCTAATAGAGGATGAATTTTTTGGCCACTTATCTTTTGGAGACTGAACTGAGAAGTGGAGGTCTTTGACAATATAATAATATCAAAATCTCAGGTATTTGAAGTAGATTGAAGTAGGGCTGCACATCTTCTATAGTACATTGGTGCCCTGTCTATACTCAGTATGTCAATATGCTCAATTTGTAGCACTAGGACTTTTAACACTAAGAGGACCAGGTGTGTCAACTGACATAAAAATAGAATTTCCTTTTAAATAAACATTTTCATCTTACTCTATTTTCTTCACATACACTGTGTAAATCTTTGCCCTTGGAGATATTCTTTTTTTAAAATTTTAAACCCTTAACTTCTGTGCATTGACTCATAGGTGGAAGAGTGGTAAGGGTAGGCAATGGGGGTCAAGTGACTTGCCCAGGGTCACACAGCTGGGAAGTGTCTGAGGTCAGATTTGAACCTAGGACCTCCTGTCTCTAGGCCTGGCTCTCAATCCACTGAGCTACCCAGCTCCCCCCTTGGAGATATTCTTAAGTTCTGATCTTTCTAATGTTAAATAATAACTATATTTTTATTTGATAGATGTTTTAGTCATATACATGCATCCAAAATCTTATTATGGTAATATACATGGCAACTAGATGGCACAGTTGACAGAGTGCCGTGTCTGGGGTCAGGAAGACCTAAATCCAAATTCAGCCTCAAATATGTACTAGCAGTTTGACCCTAGGAAAGTAATTTAGACCTATTTACCTCAATTTCCTTATCTGCAAAATGAGCTGGAGAAGGACAACTCCAGGATGTCCATCAAGAACACCTCTATTGGGGTCATGGAGTTGGATGTGACTGAAATGACTGAGCAGCAAAGTTTGGGAATATACAGTTCAGTTTATGGAATGGCATTGCTTACAGGAAAAAAGGGTGAAAAATAGAGACTTCCTGAAAGATTTTCTTAAAACTACATAAACCTAAAGGGAAGCTGGGTGGCTCAGTGGATTGAGAGCCAGGCCTAGAGACGGGAGGTCCTACGTTCAAATTTGGCCTCAGACACTTCCCAGCTGTGTGATCCTGGGCAAGTCACTTGACCCCCATTGCCTACCCTTACCACTTTTCTGCCTTGGAGCCAATATTCAGTATTGACTCTAAGATGGAATGTAAGGGTTAAAAAAAAACTGTTCTAGAACTGTGATGGCAAACCTATGGCATGCATGCCAAAAAGGGCACACACACACAGAGACCTCCGTGCAGGTACGCCTGCAGTAGACCACCAATGTTCATTACTAGAAAGCCATAGGGACTTGGACAGAGCTGTTCCCCTCCTCCTCTCCATGGGCCTGAGGACATTCCTCACTTCACCCACCCCTCTGCCTAGCAGTCCTCCCCTGTCTGGGGTAAGGTGCTCGGTGCTCGGGCAGGGGGCTCACATGCTGTGTGAGGGTGCAGTGCAGATGGTAGCTTGTTGAATCTGTGGTGAAGGTGATTCCTGTGGTGGGCTTGGAGAGGAGCTAGGATTGAGGGGAGCAGAGTTCACAGTATACCACAAAGTTGTAAGGGAGCAGAGTCCTTGGCTACTCTCCTCCCCCTCTCCACAAGCGCCTCTCATCACCTGTCTTTCTGCCCAGCAGCCCAATGGGAGTGCTTCCTCTCTCTCTCTGGGGTAAGAAAGGGGCAGCAGGTGAGGCGGGTTGGGATGGGATGTAGCACCCCATCTCTGGTGGGGATGGGCATGGCACTTGGTCTGGAGGCTGCAGTGGGGGTGGGGCCTGGCACTCTGTCTTTAAAATATCTGTTCTAGGATCTAGTTTTTCTGTAGAACTTTTTAGAAATTCTTTAAATGTCTTCTCACACTGTGTAGCTTCTTAGGTATCTCAGTAGTAATCAAAACATCTTTTGCTGTAAGTTAAGAACACAAACTTAAATATATACATTTAAAATTGAATATCAAACCTAGCATAGTTTGATATTGAGGGTTCCCAAAAGATAACTCTTTAAAAGTATTTCTTAAAGATTTCAGATTTAGATGCAGCGAGTGCAATTTGGCCCAGCTAAGATGATAAGTATATCTCAGGCTGTCTAGAATAGGGCTGAGTTTCATCTTCTTTCAGGTAGCGAGATGTGAATAATCAAGTAATAATGGAGGGAGGGGAAGAAACCAAGGATAAATTATATGCATTTCTTTTTTTACGAGTAGGGACCATCTTACTTTTTCTCAGTAGCCAGGGAAGCTTTAGTACAGGAAGAAATAAATGGAAATTGTATTAGCCATTTCAAGGCTGAACTTTCAGCAATTTTCGTAACATTTAAACAACATTAGCTCATTTTAAAACATGGAATTTTTGAGTTTTGAGTTGCCTGAAATTCTGAGTTCATCTAGTCCTGAGATGTCAAATTCTTCCATAGCACTGAGTGTTGCCAGACCTGGTTAAAATTTAATTAGGAAATGTTTAACAAAACTAATAAAAATACAATAAAACATAGATAACATTCCATTTTAAAACTAAGTCAATATGCAGTCTGGCAGGGATCCTTTTGAGTGATCCCCATTCCTTTTTTCAGTTTGACACCACTGGCCCTGACCCATTTATCTGCTTCTCCAAAATATCTGTTATTATCATCATAACATCCCTCCAACCTCACTGACTGATGGTCATGCTGGAGCATTTCTCGTGTCGAACAATCTTAGGATCTCTCTCATCTTTAGAATTCTTTCCTCTGAGCCAAAATTTTCCTCATTTTAAATTTTCTCTAGTTCTGCTTCTTGGAGCTTCCCTAAACAAATCCCAAATCCTTTTTTACATAACTGCCATTTCTTATGTGTCATGGTTTCTTTCATCTTCTTGGTGAGTCTCTTCTGGACACACTCTGATTAACCAATGCCCCTCTTAAAATGTGGCACATAATGCTGAATATAGTACTTGAAATGTGCTCTGACCAGTATAGGGTTCAATGGGCCTTTGGTTTGTTTTGGTTACTGTAGAAGCAGGTTGCACTAAGGCAGCTAGATGGTACAGAGGCTAGAGCCTTGGACTTGGAATCAAAAAGCCTCATTTTCATGAATTCAAATCTGACCCCAGACGTTTAATATCTGTGTGACCTGGGAAAGTCACTTAACCTTATTTGTCTTAGTTCTCCATCTATAAAATGAGCTGGAAAAGAAAATGGCACGCCACTACAGTATTTGTGCCTAGAAATCCCCCAAATGGGTTCACAAAGAGTCATACACAACTGAAACTACACAATAGGCTGTATTGTGTGTTTTGGTACATTTAATATGTACACTTTTAATATAATTTCAAGTAATCATTGCCTTTTAAAAAAATCTCAACTGCTAATGCATGTCTCTCCCATCCTGTTATTCTACAGAGGATATTAACAAATCAAAATCAGGAATTCTTAACTTTATTGTGTCATAGACTCCTTTTGAAAACCTTTGGACCCCCTTCTATGAATAGTGTTTTTTAAATAATTGAAGGTAATATTAAGTGAGGCAGAGTCATACAAAATCTTCAGCCTCATTTTCAGTTAGAGTTTAGCAAAAATAAGGATGTATTTTTTTTAACCATCCAAGTTCAAGATCAGATTTCCCCATGTTCCCTTTAGGAGTCTGTGAATATGAGGGTAAGAGACTCAGATCTAAATCTAGGATTTTGCATTTATCTCTATTATACATCAGCTTAGTAGTTACAGACATTTCAGCCTGTGGAATTTTTTTAATATGGATTTTGCCCTTAAATCTATTAGTAATCCCTCCTAACTTTATGCTATCTATAAATTTGGTAACTGTGTCTTCTATGGTCTTCAGTCAAGGCATTGCTAGAAATTGTAGAATAAAAGAAGACTGAGGACAGCCACGTCACACTCCATTTCATTCTTTCTTCCAAGAACAACGGAAACAATAATCACAGTGTCATGGGATGTGATCATTAAGACAGCTGCAGATTCATTTTCCTGTGCTCTCATCCAGTCCCTCTACCTTTTCAAGTCCTTTGAAGAAGTAAAAATATGTATGGTATTCCCAGCTCTACCTAGTATACTTATCAAAAAAGGAAATGAGATTAGTTTAAAATGATTTGTTCTTAGTGTGGCTATATAGGCTTTGGGTATATTTCCCTTTCTAAATATTTGCAAGTCTTATATCTAATAGGCTGTAATTTTTCTGAGGATAAATTTCAATGCTTTGGTCTTCCGAAGCTTCTAGAAATGGCTTTTCTTCTCCTTTCTCCAAAACTAGATTTGAAAACAGGCTGTTAACATTGTTTATACTGCTGCAGTATGTCTGCTATTCTCCATACTTCCTCAGAGATTTCTGGCAGCCCTTCCTGATCACATCTGTAAGGCTTTTTCAGTAACATGAGCTGTAATTTATTTGGATCTGGAATTCACACAAAGCCTCCAGGTGTTCTCTTATCAAATTCTTTACCCTTCTTGGGCTTCAGGTGACCCTTTAATCACATCCATTCTTACCTTTTCAATAAGTGAAAAATATGGGTAGGGGGGAACACAGTCAAGAAGATATATACCTTTATCTCTATATTCAAATTTATAAATAAGTTGCTTAATATGTCTAGTTCAAATTTGATCCCTTGTTCCTACCCAGTCTTTTTTTTTAATCTTTACCTTTTGTCTTAGAATCAATACTAAATAACTGTTCCAAGGTAGAAGAGCAATAAGGGCTAGATAGTTCGGTTCAAGGGACTTGCCCTAGGTCACGCAATTAGGAAGAGTCTGAGGTTATATTTGAACCCAAGACCTCCCCTCTACCTCCTGGCTCTCTATCTGCTGAGCCACTTAGCTCTTCACCCCCTGGATCCAGTCTTAAAAAAAAAGTGAGTCATAAATGCAGATCACTTTAAAAGTATGTGTACTCTGAATTAAATTCCTCACCTTAGAAACACTAAAGCAAATTGGGCTTGTGTAAAATTAAGGCATTAGACTACATACCTTCCAAAGTACTTCTCAGCTCTAGAACTGTGATCCTTTCCTCTCAACTCCTTACTCTGTTGTTGGTTGATGGAAAGAAGTAACAGTTTCTTTACATAAAAGACAGACAATGATGATCCTGTTTTATGAAAGTTTTTAGAGAACAGGAATAGAAGACAAAGGTCATGAGATGGCTTAGGGTAACTTTGGTTGAACCTTTGTTGTGTCAGAAGTCACAAGCTACCCATCCATAGTTGCACTTTTTAATCCTTTTGCAAAACCATTTCCTTTTCACTTCTTAAAAATTGTCTGAAATGTTGAAGGCGTTGCTAGGTAAGAAAAATCCCCTAATGATGTGATTGATATAAAAATTTGTGGTCCCTTAAAAAGCACCAACTAAAAATTAAAGTTATTTGAGCATGGATCAGGCCTCTAGACCTGTGATTTCTTTGGTGTTGAGAAGCTCCCAAATGAGGAAATTCCATTTACCCTTGATGGTTGACACATTCTCTATAATTTCAACTTGTAAAATTGAAAGTGGTGGGGTCAAACTAAAATAGAAAAGAGTCTACTATACTGTACTTAAGGATCCCTATAGACTACATATTGACTTAAAAATACATATATGTAGGTATTCTTTTTAAAATTAATACATCAACACATTAAAATCAGATTGGAGGGGCAGCTAAGTGGCTCAGTGGATAAAGTAACAAGCCTGGAGTTGGGAGGTTCTGGATTTCAGGATCCAGATACTTCTTTCCTGTGTGACCCTTAACAAGTCATTTAGCCCTATTTCCCTAGCCCTTGCCCTTTTGTCTTAGAATTATCACTAAGACAAAAAGTAAGTTGTTTTTTTTTTTTTAAATCTGATAGGAACTACATTTTAATCTGGCTACAGCCATGCTCTGGAGTTTATGGGCTGCAGGCAGCCTTTGATACTTCTGGCCTAGAGCATTGAGAGATTAAATCACTTGACCAGGTTCACAGAGTCAGATGAGAGAGAACATTAGAATGCAGGGATTTCTGGATTCTGGACCATCTCTCTTTCCACTATGCCGTGCTACTTCTATTGTACTGTTCGTGGAAGCTGATAGAAAGAACCATGAAGGAGTCTTCCCTGGCAACTCAACTTTTCATTGATCTGCTTCTTCACTGAATTCTTACAGCATTTGTGGATCAAACTATATGTTTTATTTCTTATTACGAATTCAGCAGCTATCCACAAAAAGATATTTCACTATACAGGTAATAGGAAAAAAGACTTGTATATGAAATAATTTCTCTTGCATAGTTCATATTTTTAAGAATGTATTAAATTTAAATGATGTTACTCAAACTGCTATTTTTTGCCTGTTGCTTTTCAAAGCATTTTCTTATCTACTGTTTCCTTTTATTCTTTTTATAAAAACATTTAAATATAATTCTGAACTTAGCAAACACCAAATAAAATTAGTATTTCCATATACAAAAGCAAACAGTAAAAGAAGCTTATACTTGAAATTATTAATCTATATTATCTATAGCTTCCTAATAAAATGCAATGTGTAATTTTTAAAGCTGCCCTAATACCTGTGTTTCCTTCTGGACTTTTATTCTCTCTCTCGAACATGAAAACATGCTCACTGGCCTTATTTTTTTTAAATTTTTCTATTTCCTTTTTTGAGGGGAAAGAATTTCCTCCTCCTTACTTCCAAGTCCTTCAGTATTTATTGTGCAACCTAGTTACTTCTGTGAAATGGCTCTCCTTTGAGAAGAGGTAGCATAAAATGAATGAATAGTGGATGGAAGCCCTGAATCTGATCTCAGGCACACGTTAAATGTATGACCTTTTTACAGAATCATTTAACATCTCATTTCCCCAAGGAAATCTCTTAAGACTTTAAGTGACTTAGGGAGTCGACTTTAAGTTACCTCCATTGATGGAAGAAATTTCCACATCAGTTGTTCACTATTTGTTACAGTCAAGTCTTGCTTAAAATAAAACTGTGCAAGAGACTATATGTTAGGTAACAGGCAAAGATACCTTTAAAAGAACAGACCTCTTGTGCTCTGGAAGCTTACATTTCCCTGGGGGGGTGGGAGGGGGAGGGTTGTAGATTGTTAGCTCTTCTGTTTTAAAGAGGGCCAATGGCATCATAAAGGTGACATCTTGACTTGCTCATGAATCAGATTTAAGTGAGGCAGAGTTGCACAAAATCTTCAGCCTCATTTCGTCTTCCAGACTCTTCAACAAAATTCTGTGGCAGCACAAAAGTCAAATAGATGGTTGATGGCCCAGGATGTGGTAGGTGACTTTGGCATCTTCAATGTCTGACTAAGCTCTAAGGCAGGGGTCAGCAATGTATGGCTATCAAGCCATATCTGGCTCTTTCTGCAGGAGCCATAAAGTTAATTTTTTTCAGGCACTGTTACAGGAGCGCACTGTGAGCACTGTACGGCTCTCACGAAATTACATTTTAAAAAATGTGGCGTTTATGGCTCTCATGGTCAAAAAGGTTGCCAACCCCTGATCTAAGGGTTCCTCAGCACTTGTTTCAGTTGCCTTCATGGCCATTGGAATATATCATTCTAATCTGCCCATTTTGCTGGGGAATGTCTTCACATGGTTAGGGTAGATACCTCCATAACTCAAAAATGGGTTTGAGGCTTCTCTGTTACCCTCAATCTGGTTTAACCTTCTGATGGTTTTATCATTATGCTACAGCTTCTTGGAGCCAGAGGTGAGAAAAGGGTGAAAGGCAGACTCCAAAGGTAGATAAACAGCTCTGAAAAAAAGTTCAACGAATCCTCATACCAGAAGTCCTGATGCTTCCTGAACATACCATGTAATCTTAGGGGGCATAGGATCATAACTGTCATTTTTTCTTTTATTGTAATTTTCTTTATACATAGTCCTAGGGGGCATAGAGCAACACATAAAGAAAATTATGATAAAAGATAGAGAAAAAATGACAGTAATGATTTAATAGCTTTTTTTTTGTTTTTTATATGTCGATGCAATTTTTAATAATGATTTTCTGACATTTTTCCATCCATGTTCTCTCCCTCTTTTCCTCTTCTCCCCCTTCCCCATGATGGCCAGTAATATGATATGGGTTGTACATGTCTTATCATAGAATACATATTTCCATGTTCATCATGTTGTGAAAGAGAACACATCACACTAGCGAAAATCCATGGAAGAAATATAATAAAAGCACTTTTTGTAATGCTTTAAATTTTGCAAAGTGCTTTACCTGTTATCTCATTTATTCTTTACAATAACCCTATGAGGCAGATTCTATTATTTTCCTCATTTTACAGTTGGCTTGGAGAGATTAAGTGATTTGCCCAGGGTCACAGAGCTGGTAAGCATTTGAGGGCAGGATGCTGCATTTTCCTAACTCCAAATCCAGGACTCCATCCACGATGCCATCCAGATGGCATATTGGAATGGAATCCTTGAAGGCAGACACCATGTTTAATTCTTCTATATTCCCTGCAGTACTAGGCAAAGGGCCATTATATTGCAAGGGATCAGGTCTTTGGTTATTGGTCAATTTGGGCTCTCTAGTTGGTGGGTGACTCTATTTTATTTCCCAGCACATTTGTCATTGAACTATTTTTGCTGTAAGACACCTCCCTTTGGATCATTGAATTTCTTAGCAATTTTAATAATCTTCATTACATATCTTTTCTAATATCTCAGTCCCATCTTTTATATATGGTTCTCTGACTTAGAAGTTGTGCCCAGACTAGCCAGTTAGGTACTAATAGAGAGGATTGCTTTTATTTGTTGAAGTTTATTTATCCTGTAAATTCATCTTATTCTTTCCTGTGATGCTTCTCAGGAAGTGTACATCTGAGAGCCATAGACATGAGTTAAGCTAGACAGATTTTTTTTTTACTGTCAAATTAGTTTGACATTTGAATATTCAGATTGGTGATGAAAAGTGATACAGAATTGGAATAATTTTTTAAAAAGCTGTACATTTTCACCTATGTCAAAGTGGTGTTATTGGAAGATTTGCATTTTAAAATAAAAATTCAGCTGTGAGTTCAATTTTAGACATATTTATTAAGTACCTACTGTGTGCTATCCACTTTGCCAGGCCCTGGGAAACAAAGGAACAAATAGATCTTACATGCTACTGGGAAATTTCCTCTTACATGTGATTAACTAGCTAATCATGTTGGGGTGTGGAGGGAGGTTATGGTGTAGCTGGAAAGAGCCTTGCTGTAAACAACTTTATTTTAGAGGCTTATGAGTGAGCTGTGAATCAGGACCAGCAAAATGCCCCATCCAGAGAAATATCTAAGGAGACCATTCCTTCTTGGTTTTTTAATTATACCTCTTCTTTAACCATATTCCACAGTTGCTGTTACATCATTGCCCATTTTCTCTTCCTCGTCATTCAGATCTAATTAAGTCTTCTGATTCTTTTTTTAGAAAACATATTGCTCCCTTTTTTTCTTTTCCATTGTCACTAATATAGAGAGAAAGTTATCAATTTGTACTTAAGATTTCCTTAGTTCTCTTTGGAGGTGAATAGCATTTTTCATCATGAGCCCTTGGGAATTGTCTTGGATCACTGAATTGATCAAAGTACTCACATCTTTCATGGTAAATCATCATTATAATATTGCTATACTGCTGTGCACAATGATCTCCTGATTCTGCTCACTTCACTTTGTATCAGTTTATTTAGGCCTTCCAATATTTTTCTAAAACTATCCCCCTAATGATTTTTTTATAGAACAATAGTATCCTATCACAAATCATATGCCATATCTTGTTCATACAGTCCCCAACTGATGGACTCAATTTCCAATTCTTTGCCACCATAAAAATAGCTGCTATAAATATTTTTGTACCAGTAAGTCCTTTCCCCTATTTTATGATCTCTTTGGGATCCAGACCCAGTAGCTATATTACGGGATCAAAGGGTGTGCACAGTTTTATAGTCCTTTGGGCATAGTTCTAAATTGTTCTTCTGAATGATTGGACAACTCCTCCACCAGTTTATTAGTGTAACTATTTTCTCTTATCCCCTCCAGCATTTGTCATTCTGATAGGTGTGAAGTGGTACCTCAGAGTTGTTTTAATTTGCATTTCTCTAATCAACAGTGATTTAAAACATTTTTTATAACTATAGGTGACTTTAATTTCTTGTTCTGAAAACTGCTTTTCATATCCTTTGACCTTTTATCAACTGGGGAATGGATGAATTCTGTTTCAACCATAATAGACTACTAGATCTTTCCTGAATAAGGCTTTTCCATTTCTGTCTCTAAACTTCCCCCTACCTAAAATGATCTGACTTTTTGAAACTTATCTAAATCCTATTCTATCCTTCAAAGCAGAGCTCAACATTTTTTTTAAATAACAAATTTGCACATAAGTTTTCTGAAGTTATATGATCCATATTGCCTCCCTCCCTTTTTCCTTCCCCCCTCCTGGAGCTGGCAAGTAATTCAGTCTGGGTTATGCATATATTATCAAACAAAGCATATCAACACATTTAGATGACTTTCCTGTGCAATTCTACCCTGAAGTGATTTTTAAAACTTCTTTTAATTCTATTATAACCTATTCCCTGTATCTCTCACTTGATAGTTATAATAGTAATATTATCTTTTTATCATATATTTTACAAAGTATTATGCCCTCATTTGAACCTCATAAGAAACTTATGGGGTGCTCTGCCAGGTTCTGTGATATAGATATAGACAGTGAAGTATTATCGTTCAGATATCTTCAAAATGCAGAGGATTTCTTGCAAATTTTTCAGTCCAAATACTTTAAAATTTTTTTGTCTTCTTTTATTTAGAAAATTTTTCCGTGGTTGCATGGTTCATGATTCCCACCCCCCTTTCATCTCCCCTCTCAAAGCTGACAAGCAGTTCCACTGGATTATGTATCATTGTTCACAACCTATTTCCATGCTATTCATATTTGAGTGATCTTTTAACATCAAACCCCTAATCATATCTGTGATATGTAGAAATGGGCAGTCATTTTCTGTAGGTACAAAATAGCAGTTTGCCACTTTGGAACACAGAACCTGGCAGAGCACCCCAGGGCATGTGCCAAGGTGACAGTTAAGGACAGGGTATAAATTAAGGTCCACAAACCCCTGAGGCTTCACTTCTTTCTCTTATCTCCTTGGGTTAGGGAGGAGGTGATGGCAAACTGGGCCCAGGGAGGTTTGGGAGATTGGATTAGGCAGGCAGGTAGGGACACCTTTCATTGCTAGCCAAATCAGTACCTTATTGGCATAGCCAACAACCTTTAAATCAAGCAGGAGTGAACACCTAACTTCAAAAAACAACAGCATCTGACACAGGGGCCTGACAGCCTCTGGGCTCAGCAACAAATAGCAACTTAGTTGGGGAGAAAGCCAAAAGATCTCTGCACCTTAGGGACAATTTGTGTTTTAATATTTATTTTAGTCTTAAATACTTAGGCAAGATCATTTAGGGTACCTTCACCCATTTTCCTTTTCCTCAGTTTGATACCCTCAGTTTGATAACAAATAAACCCAGTTTGATCCTAAAGCCTAATAATCTTTGAAAGCCAACTTCATACCTTAGTAACAGTAACTAGTTTCAAGCAGTCAGATCTGGGTAACATCTCTATGACTATAGCCATTTCCAAGCCAGTGATTATCCTTCATTTCAACCTAAGGTTTCAGGAACTTACATTCTACTTCGTGGATACCCTTACCAACTGCCTGCCTGGATTGGTTACTAGGCTTTGTAGTTTAGCAAAGAATCTTGACTCTTAAAGGAGGCTTATCCCAGCTGGTGTGGGAACAAAACCTGTACTCACATCTAACTGTGGTTAGGATCTCTCTCTCTCCCTATTGAGCAACCATCTGCTGTATGAGCCCCCCACTGCTCATAACATATCCATATTGAACTATGTGATCTATCATGTTTTTCTTCTGTGTTTTTGCTCCCATAGTTCTTTCTCTGGATGTGGATAGCATTCTTTCTCATAAGTTCCTCTGAATTGTCCTGGATCATTGCATTGCTGCTAGTAGAGAAGTCTATTATATTCCATTGTGCCATAATGTAGCAGTCTCTGTGTACAACATTCTCCTGGTTCTGCTCCTTTCAATCTGCATCAATTCCTGGAGGTTTTTCCAGTTCATATGGAATTCTTCCAATTTATTATTCCAAAGACCAAATACTTTTAAAAGGCCATATCCTATTTTAAACATAATAAAATTAGTTTTGCTATTTAGATAATCCTATATTCATGGCTTTTCTCCTATCCTCCTTAAAACCCTCCTTTCAGGGTACATATCACATTTCTAGTTTTTCCATTTATTTCTTGTTTTTTGTTTATTTTTAGAGAAGTAGGCTGTAGTTCTGATTGTCTTCTCTTTGATTATGATTTCATTCTTGCAAGATTTTCCCCTTGTCATTGTACATTTTTAGTTTGTCTATAATATGTTTAGGGAGAGTTCAGTTAAAGTTATTCCATAATTAGAATATTGAATATTCTTTGTAGTTGTTGATTATCGCTTGTAATTCTTTTTCTTATTTTTTTCAGTTTTTAGACTTTTTCTTCAAAGATTGCCTGAAATATTGGACTCCATTTCTTCCATTTCCCCCTTAAATCTTCCAAGATGTCAATAAATCTGAGGCTATTGCATCTTGGAACTATCCCTTTGTCCATGTTCTTTTAAAACTGTTTTATGAACTTTTTTTAACATCTAAATCATGAATTCTTTTTTTGAAGATGTTTATTTATTTAATTAATTTAGAATATTTTTCCTTGGTTACATAATTTATATTCTTTACCTCCTCTCCTCCCACCCTTCTCCCATACCCAATGAGCAATTCTACTGGGTTAAATCATGAGTTCTTAAAGTTACTCTCTGGGGATCCCTTCTCAGTAAAATGTTTTTAAGTGAATATATAAAATAAATAGTATTGCCAAGTAACGTGATTATATTGAATTTTGATGGCCAAAATGGTAAGTTTATAGGTTAAGAACCTCTCATCTAAAAACTGTCTTGTTTCTTTTATATTTGCTACATGGGCCTTTTTTATTATTATATCCTCCACATTTTAAAATATATTTTAATTTTTAAGTTCCTCTTTTAATTTTTCATTTCTATTAACTGTTTGTTCCTTTGATTTTTTTGCATGTATTAAATCTTGACTAAGTGTCCTATAAATATCATTTATCCATTTGAGAATATTTAGGGGGATATCTTGTGTTATTTCCTTTTCTTTCTTTGCTTCTGGTACTTTAGATTTTTAAATTGCCCTGAGGGCTTTTAAAAATACTCTTGTAATTGTTTTCTTTTTAGGAAGATTATTAGCTTGTGCTTTCTAAAAAATTGTCTTATTTTCTTTGGTGTTTCCATCAGGGAGAATGATGTTGAGGGACATATGAGACTTATTCACTTGGAACCCTTCACTGTGGATTGAGTGGAAAACTGTAAGATAATATTATTATGCTTAATTTACAGATGAGGAAGTTAAATTAAAGCAAAATTAAGTGACTTGCCCATGGCTATACAGCTAGTAAGAGTTTCAGGTGGGTCTCAAACCTGGGTATTTTTCTTGCTACTTTTATGTTGTCCATTTATTCTGTACACAACTGCTCATGAACTTTATGAATGACTTGCAGGTGTTATTTCAACAAATAAAGTATTTTCTAACATTTGACCTATTCTTACCTCAGACCTTCAACTACATTGTAAATTCCTACAGATCTGAGACAGCAATTATATGTCATTGTGTCTTCCTCAGTAGGATTCTGTTTGTGGACTGTCTATGTCCTCACATTCCTATAGAATGAAAGAGATTATTTATAAAGCTTTTGGCATGTTATGTTTTTTAATACTATGTGAAAAGAGATAATTATGGTATAAAAATGATGGGAAACATATATGTGTGTGAAAAATAATGGGAAACAGGTGTTTGGAAAAGAGTAGATAAAATTAACCTTAGTCAAGAAAATTAAGTAACTTGATAACTAAGATGTTCCTTATGTGCATCTATATTAAATTTATTACTGGACTTAAACTAAAATTTCTACTTGTTTTCAATATCCCTGGGTATCAGTAATTTTGAGATTAAGGAGAAATTTCTTTATCTTCTTAGCCATTATTATGTGGTCAGAATAGGTGACTGAAAGCTACTGGTGTTATGAATAAAACTTGAAGTTGATGGGTTTTTTAAAGGTTTCTTGGGCCAAACCAGTATATTTCTCTGAAAGACTTCCATTTAATATAATCTTAGCTTTTTCTGTATCCCTCTTTGGTTACCTTCATTAGAACATGCCCTAGAATTTTATCTCAATTTCTAATTGCTTTTGATATAATGGAATTAGACATTTTCTTAGCTTGAAATTTTCACATTTTTATGGCTAATAAATCAGTCTGAACCAGTTAGTACAGACAATTAAAGCTAGATACTGAAGAGTCAGTTAGCTTTACAGAGAAAAAAAAAATCTATTTCCATCCATCTTAAAAATTTGAACAGTTGGCCATGAGGAGTACCAGATAAATGAGGTGTTTTAGATTAAATTGTCTGTTTGTAGAGTTGATGTCCTCCTGATGCGTTATCATGATCTCGGCATATTTAGAGAATGATTAATCAAGACAGCTACCCTTATTTTTACCTCTACCAATTAAATGAAATAGTCTTCCTCATTTCTTTCATATTCTCCTATGTAAAAATTATGGTTTTACACCAAGCTTTTACTACATTGCATTTGTCAGACCCTGAACAAAACTCTGGGAATACATATAGACAGCCCTAGAGTTCACATTCTATCAATATTTACATCTCATGGGTTTTTGATTTGTTTGTTGTTTGGTTAAATCTATGATTGTATTGGTTTAAAGAGCTCTGATTGGGAAATTGCCTCTACCATTCCTCCTTGACAGCCTAGGAGCAGTGATGGGGAACCTTTTAGAGATGGAGTGCCAGGCCATGCCCCCCACCCCTCCCTTACCCCACACAGGGGAGGGAGGAAGTTCTCCCATTGGGCTGCTACTGGGCAGAGGGGTAGGTGAAGTGAAAAAAATTTCATAGACATGGTGGAGAGGGGGAGTGGAAAAGCTCCGCCCAAGGCCCCCTGCCTTTCTTTTCATAAATGAGAAAACAAATGGTTGCTTTGAGTCATCTAAAACTCTTAAGTCTTTTTGTGTGAATTTCTATTAAGCCAAGGTACCCCACACATCCTCTCTATATTTGATGTTTTAAAAACTGTGTGGATCTTTTTATTTGTTGCTATTCAATTTCATTTTGTTAACTTCATTTCTTTGTTGAAGCCTGCCAAGATCTTTTGGAATTCTAATTGCCCTATCTAATGAATTAGCAACCCCTTCCAGCTTTTTGTCATCTGTAATTTTGATGTGTGTCTTCAGTCAAGTTAATGATAAAAAAATACTGAATACAACAGGACCAAGATTGGAGCCCTGCAGCATGCCATTATATTCCTCACCTTCCACCATGCTGACTTCAATCTATTAATTAAGATTTCTGAATCCACTTAACTACCCAGTCTTCATTTCTTTATCTTATTTACAATATCTCATGAGACATTTTTCCAACAGTAAAGATATATCTTCAGAATTTCCATGATCTCCCTGTTCAGAAATAGTATCAAAAAAAAGGAAAAGAGCTTAATTTGTCATGAATTGTTCTCTGTGTACCCTTTTGATGCTTGCTGATGGACATTTTCCTTTCCCACAAACTATTCATTGAATAAGACATCCTAGACTTTTGCCAGAGTTCAACATCAAAGTCTATAGTTACATAGAATTTACTTTGTTTCCATTTCAAAAATGTACACTAAGAAATCATTGACAATGGCTTAGGCCAAGGATTTTCAACCTTTTATGTGTCATGGACCCCTTTAGTAGTCTGGTAAAGTCCATGGGCCCCTTCTTAGAATATTTTAAATGCATAAAATAAATAGGATTACAAAGGAAACAAATTATATGGTAATACAATTATTACAATTTTTTTAAAAGAAAAAAGTTCATGGCCCCCAGGTACTCTTGGCTTAGGTATTTTTTACATCTGTAGATATCTCGAGATTCAATTTGTCATGAAACTTGAATTCTGAACAGTTAGGTGATCCCAAATTATTGTTTTCACCCACCTTTAACCTTTTTCCCACTCGATAATTTTTGTTCTACCCATTCTTTTCTGAAGATTATTTTCCGTGACAAAAAAATGAAGAAGCAAAATAGCAGTTGAATAGTTCTGCCTTTTTTTATCTTGATAGTTGACATTTGCTATCTGACTTAAATAACAAGCTCATTTCTTTTTGTCGTTGTTCTTTTTGTTTCAAATATAGTTGTAGAAAGGCTTTTTTGGTGTTGTCCTAAGCATTTCTGAAAAACATTGCTTTGGTATTGGCCTCAAATACGTTTTTCCTTCTGTTTCTCAGTTTTTTCCCCAAGAATCTGTGCACTCTTCAAAAAATCCACATGAAGCCATATAAACCTCTTTAGATGATTTTCCCTTTTCTTCACCAGATTATTTTTAACTCTACTGTCATAGTTGTTTATTCTTCCTGAGCTATCTTCTCTCCTGGAGAATCAGATCATGGAATCTTACCATATTTTTTTGGGAAAAAATTGATATGGGATATCCTAAAGTCTAGGGTTGGTACCCAATGATCCACTATGCCCAGCATTTCTTACTTTAGTTATTAAAACATTTAACATGATACAATTATTTTTTCTCAAGATCCTCATCATTTTCCCCTTTCAGTAACCAGTTCTTCCTTGTTGAAGCTGTCAATAAAGCCAGCCAGTAAAAAGTTTTTCAGGTAATGGAATCTAACCAGTTCTAAAAATGGAAAAGGGGGACAAATGATTTATGTATTATATCATTTGGTGAAACAAAGAACGGGATGATGTTTCAGTAAGCCTAGCATTTTAAGATGAGTCTAAAAGATAGAAGGCATCCAAGAAAAGATCCTCTTCCTGAGTTGGATCACTGATTGGCATGTGGCATTTATCCCTGGCATTAAATGGGAGCAACCCATCATTGTTGTTATTGGTGTTGTTTTAGCCTCTGCAGAGTATGATTTTAAATGTGTTTTTAAAAACCTGTATCTTATCTTAGAATAAATACTAAGTATTGGTTCCCAAGGCAGAAGAGAGGCAAGGACTAGGCAATTGGAGCCAAGTGACTTGCTCAGGGTCACACAACAGATCTGAATCTAGTAACTCCCATCTCTAGCCTCATCTCTATCACTGAGCTACCTACCTGTCCTGAAATGAATTCTTAAAATGAATCTTTCAGTTCATAAATAACATATTTCTTATTGCTCTCTAGTTTTAAACTGGTCCATTTTAAGTATGAAATTGCCAATTAGTCTGCTCTCCTAGGTGTATAGTTTTTGTTTTCCTGCATAGGATGTTGAAACTTTTTTTTTTGCAGTTGTCACCAGAGAAAACTTTGCCCCTCCTTGGAGGGGGCAGAAAGAGTTCCTTCCCAGACATTCATCTCATGACTTATGAAATTACAATGAAAACTAAAAATGTGAATCCTTTTAGCTTCTGTGTCTCTTTATTTCTGAGACCCAAGAGAAGGATTAAAGGGGTGGGCTGGGGAACAACAGTTAAAGCACCACAATCAGTATGGCAGGAATCCAAAAGTTCTGTACTTTTGTAACTTTATTCCACAGTCTGCATCTGGGGCCATGGTATACAAATTCAACTTTTGGGAAATTTATATTGTTTCTTTATGAAGTCTCTAAGTATGTACACATCCTATTTATTGAGAATTCAATTCACTATGTGCCATATCCTGGGCATACAAGACAATAATAAAAATACAGATGATAATAATATACAATGCAATATATAACATGATAAGTAATATACATCATTAATATAATACATTGTTGTCGCTTTTCATTTGTTTGTCATGTCTGACTCTTTGTGACCCAGTTTGGAATTTTTTAAGCAAAAGTACTAGAGAAGTTTGCCATTTCCTTCTCCAGCTCATTTTACAGATGAAGAAACTGAGGCAAACAGTGTTAAGTGACTTGTCAAGGATTCACAGCTAGGAAGTGTCTGAGGCTGGATTTGAATTTAGGAAGATGAGTCTTTCTGACTCCAGGCTTGACACTCCATGTATTACACCACCAAACTACCCTAATATAAGATAATGTAATATGATGTCACATCAGTTGATATGTAATTAAGATAAGATAGATAATATGTAGATATAACTGGCAACATGATTTATTAATAATAGCTTGCATTTATATATAACTTTAAGATTTGAAAAGAATTTTACAAATATTATTTCACTTGATCCTCACAACCACCCTGGAAGGGTAGGTGTTGTTATTATGCCTTTTTAAAGATGAGGAAACTGAGGCAGACAGAAGTCAAGTGGTTTGCCATGGGGTACATATCTAGTAAGTGATGCTGGCTTTGAACTCAGGTCTTCCTGACTACAGATCCAACTCTATCTCATGGGCCACCTAGCTGCCTCCATAACTGATCTTTGAAACCAAAGAGCCTGAACTCTGATATAGATCAAATCCAGAATGTATACCAAGAAAATAGTCATATTAGTGGGATTCTGGTGGTGAGGAGGGAGATGTTCATAACCAAGGAGATTAGGAAAGGCCTCATAGAGGAAGGAAGCCATGAAGAGAGTGGGGGATTCCAAGAGGTGGGAGTCATCAGGCACCAACCCTAGACTTTAAGATATTCCCAACAAATATGTGTTCAGATTCCATGATCTGATTCTCTTAACAGAGAAGACAGCTCAGGAAGGATAAGCCACTAGGACAGAAGAGTTCAGAATGATCTGATGAAGGAGGAAAGAGAACATTCCAGCCATGAGGGACCCAAACAAATGCATTGGTGAGGAGTGAAGTGTTCAGTATGGGGAGCAGCAAGTAAACGAGTTTGGCTGGAATGTCAATTGCGTGAGGTCCAGGATATGAAAAATAAATATGGCAGCACAGATTGGAGGGAGATTGTGGAAGGCTTTAAATGTCAAGTCAAAGAAGGTTGTTATCTTAGAAGCAATATGGAAGGGTTTAAGTTTTTTGATCAGGGAAGTGACATGGTCAGGCCTGTGTTTTAGGAATATCAATTGAGTAACTTAGTGATGGATTAGAAAAGGAAAAGACTGTGTACAATAAGACCATTTAAGAAGCTTTAGTGTGGTCTAGAGAGATTGTGAGTGGTTAAGAGGGTGATGCATGAACCTAGGAGAAGCCTAAAACCCTCCCTGTCCCCTAATAATGCCCAAAAAATACATCAGAGGGAACAGTGATAAATAAAACAAAAAAGAAGCAGTTTTGATTCTCCTTCCCTCCCCCCCCCCCCACCATATAGTCCAGATTTGTACAAAAAGACTGCAGGAATCCAAAGCTCTGAGTGAAAAGGGAGCAAAGGTGGATAGAAGCCAGAAATAGTAAAGTTCACGAGATGGGGACAAGAAGGGGACCCAGGCAGAGCTAATGCACTAGTTCTAGAAAAGTTTTTTATGTAAACTGAATCTCCAGGTTTTATCATATGAAGTACATAATCTAATAGACCCCCTCAAGTTAAAATTCCCATTTTTTGTCATTCTCTAACCCTGTTTTGTAACTCTGTGATATATTCACTATGTGCAAGATCTCCTCCAAGCATAGATACATAAGTTGTCTTAAAACTTTTTGCCTGCAGTGGTGAATGTCCAAATAACATTTCATATGGTGAGATATGCACCTCTCTTCTTGGTCTAGTGCAGATAGAACAGCGCTAGAGGCAAAATCTCTGGCCACTTCAAATGAGTTTTTGGGCAATAGCAGATGGAGCCAAGACAGTAGGACTAGAGAAGCCAAGTGCCTGGGATCTTTCAGGAAGCTTACCACCAACACTGTCAAGAACATCTGGTAGGGGCCTGTTAGGCTCAAAGAAAAGAATGGAGCCAACTCAGTATTTAGGACTGTGGCAGGAGAAAGAGACAGAGAAGTGAAAGCCAGAACCCAGGTGGAGCCATCAGGAGACCCAAGAATTCTTGCAGAAGGCAAGGACTAATCATAGCCATTGTTTCTAATACCAAGATGGGCCTTCCTATACCAGCCAAGAGTGAGGAAAAAAGTCAGCTCTGTTCTTATCACAAAACCCAATCCAGAAATTGCCTGGAAATAGGAGCCAACAACAATTATGAGTCAAAAATATTATCCCTACTTTACAGATGGGAAGACAGAGGCAAACCGAGGTTAAATGACTTGCCAAGAGTCACACAGCTAGTAAGATATCTTAAGATTGGATTTGAACTCAGGTTTTCCCTTCTCCAGACCCAGCACACTATTTTTTGTACCACCTAGCTTCCCATGCTAAAAGACCTCTGTTTCTTCCTATATATCTCCTAGGCAGAGAATTTTTAACTTAGTTTCTGCGTTAGGCATATATCGGTGGGAATTAAGAATCTTATTGGTATTGTAAATTTGAAAAGCCTTGGTGCTCCGAGCTAGAGTTCTCAGGGTGGGCAGGGATTGTGATTCTCATTGTTGGAAGGAGAACTCACATAAATGATTTGATCAACTAGGAGTAAAGGCAGAACATTCACTTGCCAGTATTTATAGTAATTTGGACAATAACAGGGCTTGCTGCAGTAGCTGTGGTGAAGTACTATGGAAATAGCTCTTGGACCTTTCCTCTAATTAAGGCTTGTCTCTGTCAGGCCCTATCAAGACCTTCATGTCTTTCCCCCACTGTGTCAAATGAAATTAAATACATGCTTAGGCTAGAATATATGCTGTGTGTAATTGAGATGAAAAAAAGTCATAAAAAAGACTAATTCCAAATTTCCATCCATTTGGTGTTACTTGGTACCCACTGTTGTACAAAGCTCTGTTTGAAGCTCTTGGCTTACTCTCCAGGGTACTGAAGAGTCTTGACGTCAACCCTGTGTGTGCTGCTAGATTTGAGCTACTGAAGCAGAGAGGAATTTATGTGGCCTTTGGAGTGCAAAATGATTGACAGCCTATCAAGATCTTTTTCTTCTGTTCAGGTCTAGCTTTCCAAGAACGTTCACGGAAGGCACTTTGGGCCAAAACTCATCAGCCTTAGCCCTGCTTATGTTTGTAACTTGGACTGACGTCTCAGGTCCTTTTGGACATTTCAGATGAGTAACCACGGTAGATAAACAGAAGGCAACCCAACCCATCCATAAGCTTTTAAATTTCTGCCCAATTTAACATCCATCACTATGACATTTCCAGCTGCTCCTAGGGGAGTTCTGGACCTTAAGCGAATGAATTATTCATTCAACAAACATTGATTGAAACTTCTATGTGTAAGGTACTGACCTAGATTGTTATGTTTTTGGCCAACTTTTTAATATTGGGGGAGGGTGGAATCTGACCAAAATGAGGATCAAGGTTAGTCTTGGCATACGTATGGATAGTTAGAGGTGGCAGCTGGGTGGCAGCAGACCTCAGGTGAGGAAGATTCATATTCCTCAGCTCAAATCTGGCCTGACACTTATTAGCTGTGTGACTTGAGGCAAATCTCTTAAACCTTTTGCCTCAGTTTCTTCATCTGTAAAATGAGCTGGAGAAGGTAATGGCAAACCACTCCCATACCTTTGCCAAGAAAACCCCAAATGAGCTTACAAAGAGTCAAGCATGACTGAAAAATGGAAAAAAAAAACCCATCTCATTACTATGTAGTAGACACTCTTCTATGTAAAAGCAAGAAAGCACTTACTACCTTCTACAAGAAAGCAAGACAGTCCTTGCCTTCATGGAACTTACCCTCTAGTGTAGGGTACATCACAGGGATCAAGGGAGCAACATGCAGTTTGGGAGAGGAACAAATATAAGTTTCTTTGCTTCGCTGACTATTTTGTAGTTAGGAAATGAATCTTTTTATGGAGGTGTCTTGGGGTCCTCTCTTAATACCATCTGGGAGCAAGAATAGGGCCATAGTATTCATTAGTATTATGTAGGGGATTGATAAAAATCAAAGGGCCCATGACATTTTAGCCATTTAAAAACATTTGTGATAAAAAATGTAACAAAAATCCTTGTTACTTGCTTATACATATGCAAGCACATTTATACACCACATGCTTCAGTGGATTTATGATCATTAATGTGGACCCTCTTTCCAACAAAACAGATCAGAACTCCTCAATATCTGATCATTGTATGAGACTAAGTTTTCCCTTGAATCTTCCATAGGTCTGCTCCATATGCTGGGATCCTTACTCTAGGTTTCTTATTATTTCATAGATACCTGTGGAACATGCTCATGAGTTATCCTGCACTTTGAAGTATTTTTTTCTGACTTTAAATCTACCTCCTAATAGCCTTTATGCTAATTCTGCACAGTTCCTCAATGGAGATGTATTAGTGCCTCCTCATGCCCGCGCTGTGTTTTGTGTGACCCTCAATTGTCATTTTTAAAAATTAAAATTTTATTGATACTTTAAATTTTTATATCAGTCATTTCTGGGTATTCCTTCCCCCCACATCCCATAGATCTACCTTAACAAAGAAAATCTATAAAGCAAAGACCACCAGCAATAGTATGGACAGAGTATGCCACATTTAGCACCAGCTGTCTTTCCTCTGAAGAAAGGATGGAAATGCAATTCTTCATTAAGTCATGGCATAGATGGATAGTTATAATTACACATCATTTGACTTCACTTTTCTGTTCTTTTCTTTTGTGTTATTATAGTCGTGTTTATTATTCAGCAGCAATTCATTTAAGAGTCTTTCCGTGTTTCTTCAAATTCCTCATACTTATCGTTTCTTGCAGCATAATAGTATTCCATTATGTACATATATCACGGTCTGTTCAGCCATCTCCTAACTGGTAGCCATTCACTGTGTTTTCAATTCTTTGTTAACTTAGAGTGTTGGTTTGATTATATTTTTGCATGTAGGACCATGGAAGTCAAAGAATTCCTTGGGGTAATGCCCAGCAGTTAGATCTTTGTGTCAAAGGACATGGACCATTGACATCAACTCTAATTTTTCAGAAAATGTGGAAGTCTATGACTTTAAGCCATACAGAATTAGCAAAGGAATCTTGGCATTTTTAAACCTTTATTTCAGAGAGAACTTTGGCTCATTAAAAGCATTGTGTAATTTCCCAGAGGCAGTCCTCTTTCCACTTCATGTTTCGTTTTGGGCACAGCTAATTGTCTATTTAGTGTGTTGTCCAAGATGGATTTACTGATGGATCAGTTTTATGAGCTGTTCCACCCACTGAGTACCAGAATTTACACAATAGGTTCTGCATTCATATAGGGTTTGAAACAATCACCATGTGATCTGCAGATAAGAGCATCTGGAAGACCTCACCATCTGTGGGGAATTTCTCTTCTATTGAGACTTTGCATTGGATATCCCCCAAGATGGCAGCAAATACTTTTGGCAACTACATACATCTCCCTGGTTATGCCTCACTTGATATTAATAATTAAAGTATCATTAACCAAAGCAAACTTTGATAAATCTTTCAAAGAATCTCAGATAAGAGACTTCTTAGAGGAAAGCTTAAAAGTTCCTATATCATGCTCCTCTTTGACAGTTTGGTGAAGCCTGTGAACTCCTCACAATAATGTTTTTAAATGAAAAAAATATATATAAGATCTATAGGAGGCAGCTAGCTAGCACAGTGGATAGGCTCCAGGCCTGGAGTTATGAGGATTCAGGTTCAAATCTGGCCTTGGACACTTCCTAACTTCCTGTGTAACCCTGGGCAAGTCATTTAGTCCTGGATGCCTACCCTTGCCACTCTTCTGTTTTAGAATGGATACTCAGACAGAAGATAAGGGTCTTTAAATATGTATATATATGAATATAGGTATATATGTATGTGTGAATATGTATATGTGTATTTATAAGTATGATTACAAAGGAAGCCAATAATATTGAAATAGTATTTTTTTAAACCCTTATCTTCCATCTTAGAATAAATACTGTGTATTGGTTCCAAGGTGGAAGAGTGGAAAGGGCTAGGCCATAGGGGTTGACCGATTACCCTTGGTCACCAAGCTAGGAAGTGTCTGAGATCAAATTTGAGCCCAGGACCTCCCATATCTAGGCCTGGCTCTCAATCCACTGTCCACCTAGCTGCTCTTGTCCTTGGTATATCAAAGGCAGATATGAACTACCAACTCCCCTGACTTTGGAATAAGTAACCTGAACTTCTCTAGAGCTTGAAGTTTGTATCTTACTTCAAAGTAACTTGCTATCTAGCAGAAAACATTTTATGGGTGAGAAAGTTGGTTTTGGGAAACTGATATTTCTCTAATTCTAATGTGGAACATACTTAGATATTTGTCCTAGACAGAATGGCATGTTCAGGTTGCTCATTGGCCTCCTCTTTCATTATTGACTACATTTCATCATCCATGTGAAAGCTTATTAGTATAGTATGTTCCTGTAGTATTTCTCTAAAAGTTATTACAGATATTGATGAAACTTTAAGAAAGCTTTCCCCAAAGTCAGGGGAGTTGGTAGTTCATATCATAACCTCTCTAGGGTAGTAAATAGCCCAATATATATTATACCAGTGCTTTCAGGAAATATGTATACATATATATATATATATATTTTTTTCTATGTACAATACATGCACTTTAAAAGATTCCTTACAATTCTATTGCCTAGAAATCATAAATACTGTAGTTGATTTGTATTTCAGAGTTTAGTAATAACTAAATTATTGTTTTGATTTTAGACCACATTTTCCCATAGAAATAAAGTTGTAAATTGTATTTAGGTTCATATGTCAGCTTTCTAAATGCCTGTTTAACCCACAGAATGGTGGGTATTCTACATATTTGCAATGAAAAGCAGTAGAAGAAAATACTAATTTAGTATAATTAAGTAATTAAGATAAAAACACAGCAAAGTTACATACTACATTATGTATTTTTTTGAGTGTTAGTACTAAAGAAGAACATTTTATAAAGAGATAAGAGAAGGTAGAGGTCTTGTTGAGATTCCAAAGAGAACTTCTGAGCATATTAAACTGCTTCAGACATTGAGGGCCCAGGTCTTCAAACAGAGGTTGAATGACCACTTTGAGGATCACATAATTAAAACTGGAGGAGACCTTATAGACTGTTGAGGATGTCCTTATTTTACAAGTAAACAAGCAGAAGTTAAGTGAATTGCAGTCACAAAACTAGTAAGTGTTGGAGACAGGATTTGAACTCAGGTTTTCCTGACCCTAAGCCCAACATTCTATCTACTGTACCACTTAGCTGCCTCGTACTTGTTGGAGTTATTACATTGGGGATTTTTGTTTAGGTAGAATAGATGACTATCAAGAACCTTCCTGAATTCTATAAATCTCTGCTTGATTTTTGCTGAAAGTGAATTCATTCAGCCAAATGTTCATTTAAGTCCTTTCCTGAATTGAAAGAAACAGAAGAGTGAAGGAACTGATATTATTTGGGAAGTTTAGTGTCCTTCACTATGCTATCTATATGATGATCAACTCATATTTCCTATTTTATAGTTTGCAAATTTCTATCTCCTGTTAACTTAATCATGAATCTAGAATTAGATGAGACCTTAGAGGTTGTCTAGTCTAACTCCTTCATTTTGCAGATAAGTAACTGAGGCTCCAGGATGTTAGGGAACTGACTTACCCAAGTTCAGACAGGTAGTAGGTAGCCAAATTAAGATTCAAATCAGGTTCTATAGCTCTAAAAATCCAGCTCTTTTGCTGCTAGATTGGCAGCATCTTCTAAGACCAAAACTCCTTTTCCCTGCTCTCTCCCTTTACATTAATCTCTATTTCAGTTCATTGCTATCTCTCACCATTCCCTGTGCCATGTGGAACCCCAGCTCTATCCTTGTGAGCTTCCCTTAACCTTCAATATCTTCTTCTCTTACTCTTTCCATTTTCTTGTGCCCATGGCAAGCTAATCTTCTCCAAAAGATACCAAACCCCTTCAGTTCTGTGTGATCCTTTTCTCATATCCTCTGACAAACCCGACCAGGAGGAAGAGTCAATATTTTGCTGCCAACTTCCATTTATAAGCATTTCTTCTGCCATTTGTATTTTACAACCTTTCCTTTTTTAAGGGCCACTCTATCTATCTGTATCATTCTAGGAAGATTTATTTATTACTTTTTCTAGTTCCCTGGTTTTTTGTCATGTTACAGCCCCTAAATTATACTCATTCCTTTCTCTGAGAGTTCTGTATCTGGCTCAATGTATAATTTAATCATTGATTTCCATCATCCTGCCCCTCTCTATCTGTGTCTTTCCTGCCTCAGCCTTTCTCTTATTTGGAGGCTTCTGTATCCACACTGATGTCCTCTCTAACACTCAACCCTTCCAGTGATTCAACCTTTGCTATTTCCTGTGACCTATATCTCCATTTCCTCAGCCTCCACATAGCTAATCATGCCTTAGATAGTTATGTCACCCTAAATTGGGCCCCTTCCATGATGGAATTAGAAATTTCTTTCCCTGATCATAATCTCCTGATTTTACATCTTTTACCTCATCTTCTTTGTCCTTACCATTACCTCCCTTCCTCATTTCTGCTATTCTATCATACCTACTCTGATCTCACTCCCACCCCAACCTTATCATCTTGTCCCTAATTTAATCAGGTCAACACCAACCAAGTGCTCCACCATTGAGTATCATGAACCTTTAGGCATATGACTTAGCAATCGTCAACCCCTGTGATCACCACCTTCCTTCTTTTACTCTTAACCTGCCTTCCTTATTCTTACTCCTGACTTGCTAAACATGACTGGAGAAAAATCTTATAATGATATCAATTGGGTCCACTACACATTTATAATTATCTAATCTCAATTGGGCTCACGTTGCTGCACAGCAATCCGTTTGGCCTTTTCTGAAAGAATCTATGTCCTCTACTTTCCTCCTTTCTCCCAGTAGCTATGGTGTTTTCTCTCCTGAAAGCCCCTTTGGCCTCCCTCTCCTTCTCAACTGATTGTCTTACTTTCTTCTCCTTGAGGGCATCAAGTTTTCATCTATCACTTTACTTATTCTGCACCTCAAAACTCCTTTACATTTTTACCCATCTTCTCCTTTGTTCTAGTTTGTACGGGAAATGATGGCCCTTCTTGACATTACGAACCTCTTTTCTTTTGGCCTTGACCTCCTTTCTTCATGTATACAGGAGTTTCCCTGCAAAATTATAAATGCTTTCATTATGTTAGTTTCTTATTCTTTCTCCCTCATTTTCATTGTCTTTTTGTCAGCTGGCTTTCCTTCAAATGTTAGTTTCTTGTTCTCCCCCATTTTCATTGTTGCTTTGTCCACCGACTTTTCATGGCTACATACAAATATGGGTCTCCTCTTGCCATGTCCTCAAATTGTGGGCCTATATCTTGCCCTTTTCACTTCTGTGATCCTAGAAAACTGCCTTCACTTGCTGCATGTATTTTCTCACTATTTGCTCATTTCCTAACTCCCTGCAATCTGACTTAAGGCCCTTCAACTTTAATAAATATATTCTCGCCAAGATAACCTATGCTCATTTAATTGTTAAATCCAATAGATTTTTCTCAGTCTTCATTCACAGATTCTTAAATGCTTATTTCTTTTTCTATCTGTATTTTGATATGGTTTACTATTCTGTCTTCTTGAATGATCTCTTCTCTCTTGGCTTTTATCATTTCCTGGTTCTCCTTTGATCTGACTAACTTGCTTTCTCAGTTTCCTTTGTTAGACCATCATCCATCTCCCATCATCTAAAGGTGGATTTCCTGTGCCAGGGCCCCTCTTGCTGCTTGATGTTCTTTTCCTTGATGATCTCATCTCTTTGCCTTGGTTCAGTTGTCACTTCTATACAAATTCCTCCCAGGTCTATAAATCAAATCCTGATCTCTTAGCTAAAATCTATCTGCATCACCAACTGATGACTGGACCTACTTTGATTCAACCTCAAATGCGACACGTCCAGAACCTTTGTTTCCCCTCCAAACTTGTCTCTCTTCTACACTTTGCTATTTCTATTGAGGACTACACCATTCTTCTAGTCACCTAGGTTTATAATCTTGGTATCAGACCTAATCCTAGTTAGAGGATAGCATGCTGGACCTGAAGTTGGAAAGACCTGATTTCAAATCCAAGTTCAGACACTCATTAGCTGTGTGACTCTGGGAAATTCAGCTAACCTCCGTTTCTCTCTCTGCCTTGGTTTCTTCATCTACAAAATGGCAATAATAATGATGATGATGATGATGATAGCACCTGACTCACAGGGTGATTGTGAGAATCAAATGAGATATTTGTAAAGTGCTTAGCATGGTGCCTGATTCATGTGCTTAGAATCTTCTTAAGAAACTTAAAAATGCTTATTTCTTTCTCTTTCCCATCAGTCATTTACCTAGTCTTGTCTCTTCTACATCCAGAGTGGTTCTCACAAACACTAACTTTGGTTAAACCCTTACTATATCTTAGTTAGATATTTATTATTAGAGTATCCTCCAAATTGGTTCCCCTGAGAGATCCCCTGATCTCTCCTTCTCTTCATCATTCATATTGGTACTAAAATTGTCTTTCTGAGGCGTGGATAGTTGTCTTGTATAAAACTTCAGTGGCTCTTTATTGCCTAAAACAATGGACTCCAAAGTGAAACAAATGTACTCTATATAGTTCTCTAGGTGATCTGTAGGAGTGCAGGAAAAAATACTAGAATTTTTTATATTTCTTAAAAAAGAAGGAAATTAAGCTTTACTCTAATAAATAGATTGACACCAGCATCATTACCTAGTCTGTATGTCAGTTGGTCGTGTGTCACATATGGTACCTGAGAGAGATGTGGAATTTCCACAGTATGTTAAGATTGATGGTGATACCTTCACTTATTTCTTTGTTCACTTAAAAAAAACACGCTTAGATATTATTGGGGATGTAGACACTAAACGATAACTCTAGTCCAACTATCAATAAAATGATATTGGGTCTTGATCAGTGATACATGTAAAACCCAGTGGAATTGTGCGTTGGCTAAGGGGGGATTGGGGAGTTTGGGGGAGAGGGAAAGAACATGAAATATGTAACTGTGGGAAAATATTCAAAATAAAAATTAAAAAACACCCTTACCAGGGGGCAGCTGGGTAGCTCAGTGGATTGAGAACCAGGCCTAGAGACAGGAGGGCCTAGGTTCAAATCCGGCCTCAGACACTTCCCAGCTGTGTGACCCTGGGCAAGTCACTTGACCCCCATTGCCTACCCTTACCAATCTTTCACCTATGGGTCAATACACAGAAGTTAAGTGTTTAAAATTAAAAAACAAACAAAACACCCTTACCTTTTGTCTTGGAAACAATACTAAGTATCCGTTCCAAGGCAGAAGAGTGGTAAGGGCTAGGCAGTTGGGGTTAAGTGACTTGCCCAGGGTCACACAGGTAGGAAGTGTCCACTGAGCCACCTAGCTGCCCTTTGCCCACTTTTAGGGAGCTATGATGTATTTCAGTTTGTGTGTGTTGAACTAAGTATATTTATATACCTTGTTTTTAAATTAATTTTTTTTCAGTTACCAAGCATTTATTTTTTCTCCCTCCTACTTCCCCATTTTGTGGAAGAAAAAAAGAAATATGAAACTCTTGTAACAAGCATAGTCAAGAAAGTAAATTCCCCTCTTGGCCATGCCCCCAAACATGGATCTTATTCTCCATGCTGGCTCCATCCCCTCTCTGTAATGAGATGGGCAGTATTCTTCATCAGTAGTTGTGGATTGTATTATCTAGCTTTAGTGAAACTAGCATTGATAAAATAGGCGTCTGGCTTAAAAAAACATAACTACAAAAATAGCATTAATAATGGGAATATAAGCAACAAGGATATCCTACTTAGTACAAATGTTCATCAATTACATTATGAGGTAAATACAGTGTTGATCTAATCTGATAAATCAGCCAAAAAAACTTGAGATTATCAAGAAAATTACTTGAAATATATATTACTATTAACAATGAACACTGGGTGTCTGTAATGCCATGGGATATGGAATATGAAGAAGTAAACCAAGATTTTCAAAGCTAATGAAACAGAATTATATATTTCTGAAAGCAAAGAATTGTAATATTTTAGTGAAAACACTGAATTTTGTACTAGGAATAAAATGTCAAGATGCATAAAATATTGTTTATTTCATCTTGGCTTCTTATTTATTTTATTTTTTTACCAGCATCAGTTTATTGGCAAATTCTTCTTCTCAAGATGGATGCTACTTTAAGGGACAACTTCTGTTCAAATCATCCTGAACAATGATAAGCACATCATCAGTAAAGTCAGCTCTAGAGCACAACAATAATCCTTCCTAATATTGACCTCTTCTTATTTGTTTTATTTTTATATTTTTACCT
Source organism: Gracilinanus agilis (assembly GCF_016433145.1). Classification (NCBI taxonomy): domain Eukaryota; kingdom Metazoa; phylum Chordata; class Mammalia; order Didelphimorphia; family Didelphidae; genus Gracilinanus; species Gracilinanus agilis. The sequence continues at coordinate 481,080,606 of NC_058132.1, forward strand.
GTATCAGTTTATTGGCAAATTCTTCTCAAGATGGATTTTGCATTAAGGGACAACTTAATGTTCAATCATCCTGAACACTGACAAACACGTCATCAGTAAAGTCAGCTCTGGGGCACAAAGACGATCCTTTCTGATATTGACCCCCTTTTTAAAAAGTTGTGTGTGTCAAGGTAACTAGAGAGCACAATGTGATAAAACATCAAGCCTGAAATCAGAGGATCTGGGTTCAAATGCCACCTCAGATACTTCCTAGGGAAAAAGTCACTTAACTCCAGTTGCCTGGCCCTAACCACTCTACTGCCTTAGAATTGATATTTAAGACCAGAAGATAAGGATTTTTTAAAAGCTGTGTCTTTTCTTTAATAATACAGTAATGCAGTGCTGCATGTGTATGATTTATTAAAAATATACATGTATTTGGGAAGTACATCCTAACTTTGGTCTTTTAAGTTGTTTGTTTATGGTTGCTGAGTCTACACAATCCTGAAAAAAAAATGTACAAATTACTGGTTTAGAGGATGAAATGCTGACTCCTTAGCCTGGTATTTAGGTCCTCCATGTTCTGACTCTGGCTTCTCTTTCTTTGAGTTATTTCCCATCACTCCTCTTCATGCATTCTATGTCTAGTCTAATTGGTCCCCTCAGTATTTCACAGATTCAACATTCCAACCCCCACATCTTATACAAGGCCTTTCCTCTTCTCTGGAATGTGCTACCTCCTTCTCTTGCCTACCAGAATCCCTTATTCCATAGCCTGAGGCAAGGAGACTCCTTTCTTGATTCCCCCAGTTAAGTTGTCCTCTTGGTGAGGTTGTTTTTCCAAAATCACTTTAACTTCTGGTTGCCTCAGTTTCCTCTGCTGTAAAATGGGCATAATAATACCTGTCTCTCAAGGCTTATGAGAGGATCAAATGAACTAATATTTATAAAATACTTAGGACAGTGCCTGGAACACGGTAGGTGCTTAATAAATGCTTGTTTCTGTCCTTTCTTTTGAGGAGATCTTTGGAAACTGGGGTGGGTGAGTTTGAGATATGGGCATCAGTTTTACCCACCAAGATAATTGTTGTAAGTTTGTTAATTGGTCTGAGAGTGTTACAGTGAATATGACTTGCTTCATTAGGTAATTGGTGAGAAAGCTGGCAGGAAAAGAATGAATAGGAACACATCTTTTTATTGAGAAATTATAATTTTATTTTTGACTTCTGGATGGAAACCACTCTGAAAGACCTTCCTTATGCTTTTTTATTCTTATTTCCTCTATTTACAATACTCAAAATAGTCAATACTTATATGGTGCTTATAGATTTGCAAAATGCTTTACAAAGATCTCATTTTATCTTTGCAACAATGTCCATTTTATAGCTGAGGAAACTGAGGCAGATAGAGGCCAAATGCCCAGGATTACACAGCTAATATGTGTCTGAGGCAGAATTCAAACTTGGGTCTTAATGATTCCAGACCCAGTACTATCCACTGAGCCACCTAGCTATTTCTATCAGTCCTAGCCCTGATAAGAAGAATGGTTGTGATTTGGGCATGGCAGGAATGCTTAATGTGAGAAAGATATGATATTAGGATTAAGGTTTTAGATACTACTCTATTTGCTCTCTTCTTTCTCTCCTCAGATCTTTCCTCCCTCCCCACCCCCAGCCACACAGAATTATTCAAAGCCCAGGCTGGCATCTGTCCCATCTCCCCTATAATGTCGAGATGCCTGTCACTGCAATCAGCTTTTGCTTTTGGAGTTCTCAGTGTAGCAAAGCTCCTAATTGCAGCAAAATCTCAACTGAAAAAGGCTGACAAAGACTTATCAACTCTTTGTATTTATCTGACAAGACAGAATATCCCCACAATACATTTAACATTTACTGGTATTCCTCGTCATGTTGTGGGGACTTGGTGTGTTTCCTGGTATCAGTCTTACTTTTGATTGTTCCTTTTTAAAACCGAGACCAATCGTACTGGATTGTCTACAGGAAACAATCTTGCATCTAAAGAAAACAATTGTACCGGCACCTTTTCTGGCACCTTTCTTATACTTACACTGTTTCCTGGCAGCAAGGTCAAAAATCCCAGATGCCCAGGGCAACTAAAGTGTTTCAGTGCCTCTGTACCCTCTTGCTCTTCTATGGTGCCCAGTTGGTTTTGAAAAATTGGGAGTTGTGGTGGGAGAGCAAGTAAAATCAATAAACATTAAATACCTACTATGTGTCCAGCATTGTGCAAAGGGGTAAAAAGCACTTAATCCCTGACCAAAAGGAGACTTTTCTTCTCAGTTATAATATTTGGTTTCTGGGCAAAGACTTACCAATCTCTAATAGTAGTTTAATCTTTATAATCATAGAGAAGAGTTGGAAGTAATATCTGAGTTCATCTAGACCCACCCACTCATTTATACAGAAGAGGAAACTGAGGCAAGGCTTCACAGGTTCTTTTTGGAGAAGCTAATGAAGGAGTTTGTGGAGTTGGTTTCGTTACATTCTCAAAGATAAGGAGAAATATAATTTCTTTGGTGCCTTGATCATTTAATCTAACCAGGGGTGCCAAGAGTAGGAAATTGTATTCCCCGAAGCCTCTTCTCTAGCCTTGTCTATCAATTAGTTCCTTCTCTTCTGTTATTGCAGCTCAGTGACATCTTTCTCTGGCCTCTGCCATCTGTCACCTTGAATTTGGTTTTTAGTGGTATTTAGGATTTTAGAAAGGGAAATTTAAAACAACAGAGCTTAAAAAAATCCTCACTTTCTAAGTTATAATTGATCCTAAGTATTCATTCCAAGGCAGAAGAGCAATAAGGACTAGGCAGTTGGGGTCAAGTGACTTGCCCAGGGTTAAACAGCTAAGAAGTATCTGAGGGCAGATTTGAACCCAAGACCTCCCATATCCAGGTCTGACTCTCTATCCACTGAGTCACCTAGCTGCCCCTGCAGTATAGCGTTTTTGCAAAGTGTCTCTCTCCTAGCAGGCACTGTGAAAATGCAATTAATTAGGGAGTTAAAACATGGACTCTGGAAACTAGTAGGGATGGCAAGTTATAACAAGGATCCTGGTGGGTCTCCCTAAAGTGATATTTTTTATGGTTCATCATGCATTTAATTATGGCTTAAAGCCACACTGGAAAACTTAGAGCATTTGGTTTTTAGATTACTTGGGTGAAAGGCATTCTTGAAATTCTCCCCTAACCTTCAAGGAAACACACATTTGATACCTTCTTTGCTTGGGATTGTGGCAGGAAGGCAAGATAAGGAACTTGCTGTGCTTTGGGGTTACTGATACAACCATTTCTCCCTCACCAAGTGCTGTGTCAGTTTTCTCAGAAAAGCCCTTTTTGCCTTTTGTTTAGACCATATCCCACTCTTCCTCCAGACACACTTCCAGTCATCTCGGCCAAGGAATAAAGAATCTATTAAAAAATTAGCAGTATCTCAAAGTTAAATTGGGTATTATTCTGATTTCTTTTCTGTTTTTTTTTGCATTTGTTTGGTTTTTGTTTTTGTTTTTTTTTGAGAGGGGATTGTTGCTTAGCCTTTTGTAAGGGTACAATACTGAGATCGTAAACATCTAGCTGGAATTTTTGTTTTATTGAAATTATGCTCAAAAGTAGCTAATGAGGTAGGGAAGTCAAAATGTCTGAAATGGCTTATAAATTATAAATCTTCTAGCTTAGAAATAATAGGTAAATCATAAACATTTAGATCTAAAAAGGACTATAAAGATCAGTCACAATAGCAGCTCAAAAATATATATATATGTATATATATATTAAAGTGCTATATATTGCACTTTGATAGTTTATAAAATACTTTCTTCCTAATGGCTCTGTGAGCTATCATTATTGTTTTATTTTCCCCACTTTACAGATGAGAAAGCTGAGATCCAGAGACTAAATGACCTGCTTACCTTCACAGTTAGCACATGATCTTAACCCAAACACAAACTATGATGATGATAATGATTAGAGGAATTCTTGATGATTTCTTTGAATACGGGAAGGTAGCAACTTGCTTGCAGAGTCTCTTCTCTGTTACAATGTTTAATTTCTTGATGAGGATTTTCTTTTAATAGTAGTTTAATCCTTAGGAGTTGGAAGAAATTTCTGAGGCCTTCTAGTCCAATCTACTAAATTTGAGAGCCAGGCACGATGGCTGTCTTTGATGAGACCAACAAAGGAGTCTTTGGAGTTTGTTGCATTTTGCTCCCCAAAGACCAGAAGAAACATAATTTCTTAGTCCCTTTGTCATCTGACATTTAGTGGCTGCGAGGAGCATAAACAAAAAAAGACCACCCTGAAGGTAATTGCTGTTTATGTGCTAGCATCTGTGGCAGAGAATTAAGAGGAAATTCTACCAATAAGTTAACAGGATCTTCCAAGTCAATGGTATTTGATATTTAGTGACCTCCGTGCTTCCATGAGCATGGAGGATGAAAGTCTGGGCTCAGGTTTGAAAAGCAAAGAGATCAAAGATCTGTAGACTTTTCAGAGCCTTTCTAATGATGATGAATGTTTTGTTCTTTTAGAAAAGACTTGGAAGGTGCTGGACCCAAAAAGCATTGAGCAACATCCCGGTAGACCAAATTGTCTTTGTCTTAATAGACAGTACATGGCAGGTTCTTGATATGAGTCATAGAAGTTGAAGCTTTCTGTGTATGACCAGGTCATCAGTCTGCTAGAGTAAATATCAAAATTGCCGTGAAATTAGATTATTATTCTTATTTTAGCAAAAATAGTAACTTTGATTATTATCATTTCCTGCCAAGCTTTGCTGAGATAAGGCAGATCAGGAATTCAAAAGAGCTCAGAAACCATCTTAGTTTGCAAACCCTTGATTTATTTTCTTTTAATTTTTTTTTTAAGTGAAAGGATATGGCAGCTAAGGGCAACACTGGTTTAGAATACAATTCTATGTATACCTTTTGTTGTGAGGAAAACTAGTTAGTTAATTAAGAATTAAGGTTCATCTAGCAGGCTGGAGCTGGAGAATTCTATGATGGAATGAAGGAGGAAGTAGGTGCCTTGTGCCCTGAGAGAGACTCCATTAGTGTGAGGAAGATAACACTTTTGACCCAGCAATACCACTATTAGGTTTATTTCCTAAGGTGATCAAGAAAAAAGAAAAAGAAACTATATGTTCTAAATCAGTGATGGGCAAACTTTTTAAAGAGGGGGGCCAAAGAAAAGGAAATGCTCATCTGTCAGTCTGTTTCTAAGGCAACTCTTTTGAAGTTTCATTGTATTGTATTACTCATTGTATTTGTCAGATTAGGAATAATGTCGTGCAGTCAGGTAAAACATTTCAGGGGGCCGTATCTGGCCTGCAACCCATCGCTGTTCTAAATTATTAATAACAACTGTTTTTTGCGGAGGCAAAGAACTGGAAACTGAAGGGTTGCCCATCAATTGGAGAATGGCTGAACAAGTTGTAGTATATAATTATAATGGAATAATGTTGTGCCATAAGAAATGACAAGCAAGATGATCTCAAAAAATCCTGGAAACACATATGAAGTGATGCAAAGTGAAGTGAGCAGAACCAGGAAAAAACCAGGACAGCTCCAAGGGAGTCATGACAAAAAAGGTTCTCCACCACCATAGGAGCAGATGAAGTCCAAATGCAGACTGAAACATACCCATTCTTCACTTCATTTCCTCTGAGGATTTTTCTCTAGTGTGGGTAATATGTGTCTTATTTCACAACCTGACAAACAGGGAAACATGTATTGCATGATTATATATGTATAACCTATATATTACCTGCCTTCTAGGAAAGGAGTAAAATTGGGAGGGAAGGAGAGAAAAAGGGAAGAAGAGAATATGTAATCTGGAAAATTTTTAAATTAAAAAAAAAAAGTTTAATGCTGTGCCCAGATGTGATAGCACATGCTGTTTTGGGAAGTTCTGAGCTGCAGCAGAGCGAAAACCAACTGTGTCCCATCAAAATTAAGTCTGACACTAATATGATTAGCCCCTGGGATTGGAGGGCCGCTGTACTACTGAAGGAGGACTGGACCAGCCCACATCAGAAAAACTAAGCTTCCATCTGGATCAGTATTCTTGTTCAATTATTTCTAACTCTTCATGACACCATTTTGGGTTTTTTTGGCAAAGATACTGCAATTGTTTGCCATTTGCTTCTGCTCATTTTCCAAATGAGGAAACTGAGGTAAGCAGGGTTAAGTGACTTGCCTAGGCTTACACAGCAAGTTAGTGCCTAAGGCTAGATTTGAACTCAGAAAAATGAGTCTTCCTGACACTAGGCCTGGCATTCTATCCATTGACCTGCCTAACTGCCTTTGTGCCACCTAGCTAATCAGGATCAGGCAACTGAGTGGCTACCATACTGTTGATATACACTGTATCTTTAGTTACAAAAAAAATCTGGAAGAAAAATGCAATGGAGAATGGTAAAACATTGCAGTGAATATTGCCTCTTAAAATAGTGAAAGCACTGGAAATAAAAACAAGTTTATTAGAAAACTGAGCAGTACAATGTCTACTGAACCTCTTCCTAATATGATTTGTAGATGAAACAAAAGGAGGACAACAAAGAGAAAAATAGAAAATATATAACCACATCTCTATATTGGTCTATCTTCATCATGGACAATGGAAACATCATGTTTGGATCTGAACACCCTGATTTGAATCTGAACAACTGATTTGTTGAAAGGGCACTTTAGAAAAGAAAATTTATTTAATTAATCAATTTAGAATATTTTTCCATGGTTACATGATTCATGTTCTTTCCGTCCCCTCTTCCTTCCCCCCTCCCTGAGCTGACAAGCAGTTCCACTGGGTTATACATGTATCATTGTTCAAAACCTATTTCCATATTATTAATATTTGTAATAGAGTGATCATTTAGAGTCAAAATCTCCAGGCATATACCCATCAAACCATGTGATTGGTCACATGTTTTAGAAAAGAAAATCTAGAAGTGGTATCTGGATCAGACCAAGTGCTTATTTGAGGAGAACTATGCTGCAAGTGATAGTTTTGAGAGCTTTTAAGGGTTGCTTTACAAGATATCTCAGGGGAGGGAAGATTCCAAAGAGTGGAATAAATCACAGATTTTATTATTTCCAAAGATGGTGATTGAGAAGCCTTAAACCAACGTACTTACTTTTTCATTTTTATAAAGCCTTTTTGAGAGGGAAATACTCATGTTATCTAGGATATCTAGGATGAAAGTATGAAAACAGAGAAGCAACAAGGTGGCTCATTCGATAGGGTGCCAGATCTGGGGTCAGGAGGTCCTAAATTCTGGCCTCAGACACTTCCCAGTTGTTTGATCCTGGTCCTGGACAAATTACTTAACCCCGATTGGAGTTACCACTCCTACCACTCTTCTGCCTTGAAACTGATACTTGTATTGATTCAAAGATAAAATTGATAAGAGAAAGGAAGAAGGAAGGGGAAAAAAAGAAAGAAAGAAGGGAAAAGGAAGGCAATGGAAAGGAATCAGTCACAGGGGACTAAAAGGTGCACAGAATATAATGACTCATTATTTTCTCATTATAGAAATATTTTGATACCCAAAAGCAATTTCATGCATATATTTAGTTCTTTAAAGTCTTGGATAGTTATAGCCACAGTAGTAATTCACTTCCCCCTACTAGTTTTTAATATCAAGTAAGGTTTAAAACAGGGAGACGTGTGCTTGTTTATGGGTCAGGTAGGTTGTTCATTGGATAGAATGTGGGCCCTAGAGTCCAGAAGAAATGAGTTCAAATCCAGTCCCAGACATATAATAGCTGTTTGACCTTGGGAAAATCACCTAACTCTGCCTCAGTTTCTTTATCTGTAAAATGATTTGGAGAAGGAAATTACAAACCACTCTAGTGTCTAGCCCAGAAAACCCCAAATGGGATCACGAAGAGTCAGGCACAAGTAAAAGAGTTGAACAACAAAAATGATTGTTTGAAAATGTTAATTCATTCATCACTTTGTCCCATTTTGTGGTCATTTTGAATGGAACTTCCTTTTCTAATATTTCCCTCTGGATTTTATTGTTTTATAGAAATAGCACTAATTTTTGTGTGGTTTTATTTTCTATCCTGCTACTTTATTGAATCGATTGTTTCTTTGCTAGTTACCAACCATTATTTTAAGTAAATCATAGTGATAGTTTTGATGACTGTTTGCCAGTTCTTATGCCTTGAATTTCTTTCTCTTTTCATGTCATCATTGTTAGCATTTCTGGAAATATGACAAATAACAGAAAGGAAAAAGGGTATTATTCTTTTGCTCGTGTTTGTTTTGAAAATTTCTAGTATAGGTTCAGAGAGAAGAAAGATTCCCTTTAAATAGTAAGGCCCTCTCTCTGCTTTATTCTGTTATTATGTAGGTGGCATCAAGGCCTAGAACATTATGGGCATCGTCAGTGAGATCCTGATTACTCAAAAAATTGGCCACCAACCATAAAAGAAGAAACTTAAGTGAATTAAAAGTGTGTACTGTTTATTTTTTGAAGAGCTTTAAAAAACTTAAAAAACCAAATGAGACCTGTCAAAACAAATCCAGAAACTACAGGAACATAATTAGAAAACACCTTTTACACAAAGTCAAAGCTAAATAATTGGAGAAATATTAATTGTTCGTGGATGGACAGAGCCAATGTAATTAAAATGCCAATCTACATCAACTAATCTAGTCAATGCAATTCCAATTAAGTTACCAAAAATTAATTGAGCTAGAAAAAATAATAAAATTCATTTGGAAGAATAATAGAATAACAAAAGAATTAATGAAAAAATTTAAAGGAAGGACGACTAGCAGTACTAGATTTTAAATTGTATTATAAAGCAGCAATTATGAAAGCTATCTAGTACTGACAAAACTACAAAGGTTAACTAGTGGAACAGGACATAAAACAAATAGTAGTAAAAGATTATAGTAACCTTATATTTGATAAAAGTAGAGATCTGTTTTTGGAGGATAAGAAATTGCTATTTGGTAAAAAGTGTTGGGACAACTGGAAATTAGTTTGGCAGAAACTAGGCATAGATCAAATATTTTACATCATTCACTAAGATCACTAAGATCAGAATGGATACAAGATCTAGACATAAAAGGAGATATCATAAGTTAGAACAGGATAATATTACACTTATCAGATTTATGGATAGGAAAGGAATTTATGAGTTAGTGAGATAGAAACCATTGTGAGATGTAAAATGGATAGTTTTGAGTACATTAAATTGAAAAGATTTTGTACAAATAAAACAAATATTACCAAGTTTAGAAGGAAAGCAGAAAATTGGGGAAAACTTTATTAGTCTCTCAGATAAAGGACTAATATCTAAAATGTATGGAGAACTTTGTCAAATTTAGGGTTATAAGAACTTTCCCAAATTGGTAAATAGGAAAAAAATGTGAACTGAAAATCTACAGAAGAAATTAAAGCAATGGATAAAAACATGAAAAAATGTTCTAAATCACTATGTATTAGAAAAATGCAAACCAAAACAGTCCTGAGATATCTCACTTCCATCAGATTGGCTAAAATGGCAAAAAAAAGTGTGCATACCTTTAGATCCAGCAGCACAATTCCTGGGTCTATTTCCCAAGGAGATCAAGAGAAAAGGGAAAGAACTTGTATGTTCCAAAAAATTTATAGCAGCTCTTTGTGATGACAAAGAACTGGGAATTGAGGGAATGTCCATCAATTGGGGAATGACTAAATAAATTGTGACATATGATTGTGATGGAATGCTACTATATTGCAAGAAATGATGAGCAGGTTATTTTTTTTAAAACTTGGAAAGAGCTAAATAGAATAATGAATAGTGAAATGAGTAGAGCCAAATGAACATTATATATACACAGCTACAGATTTAATACTTGAAGAATAAATTGTGAATGTCACCATCAGAAAATGAACTGAAAATGGAAACATGAAAGGCATTATTTACATATGCATATCTATCATCCCAATGCCTTCTGTTACGCAGGGAAGTGAGGGAGGCACTGAAATGCCTGTAAATAAATTCTATTAATTAAAATGAGAGAATTTGAGGAAAAATTAGAAAGAAATAAAAGCATTGCAGAAAAATTATGAAAGAAAGATCAATCAATGTGGGGTGGGGGGAGGAAGGGGATCCAAAAACTCACAGAAGAAAATAACACATTAAAAATTAGAATTGGGCAAGGGGAAGTTGACAATTTCTTAAGACAATAAGAAATATTAAAACTAAATAAAAAATTATAAGAGAATATAAAGCATCTTATTACAAAAATAACTGACCTGAAAAACAGATTGAGAAGAGACAACATAAGAATTCTTGGACTATGTGAAAGTTACGATTTTTAAAAGAGTTTATAGACTGTACTTTAAGACATTATTAAAGAAAATTGCCCTATAGTTTTGAAACTACAAAATAAAATAAAACTTGAAAGAATCCATTGAGATCCCAACAGGAAAACTGGCAAGAAAATTATAACTAAGTTTTGTAACTCCCAAGTTAGGGAGAAAATGCTACAAGCAAGAAGAAACAATTTAATTATTGTAGAGCTACAATTAGGATACAAAATTTAGCAACTTCTACATTAAAACAACAAAGGGAACAGAATACAGTATTTCACAGAGTAAATTTAAAAGCGTTTAAGGGCTTGCTATGTGCCAAGCAATGTATTGGATGCTGGGAGAGGGAGGAGGTAGTGTAAATATAAAGAATTAAATAATCCCTACTCTCAGAAGCTTGCATTCTAACAAGAGACATATAAATCAATGGAAGTATGAACAATAGAAGGATAAAGAGAGCAAATACAAATGAAATCAAAATAGTTAAATTCAAGGTAGTTAGTAGGAGAGAAGGCAAGTTGGTACTTGAACTTTGTCTTGAAGGAAGAAAGGGATTCCCTGAAATAGAGGAGAGTAAGTAATCCATTCCAGGCAGATAACTTATTCTACGTATTATTCAAGAGCAAAACAGAGATGCCCTCTTTGCCATTTCTGTTGTTTGGTATACTTCTAGAAATGCTAACAGTAGTGACATGAAAAGAATAGAGAAGCTTGAAAATGGAGTTTATGTGAGAAACAGAAGACTAGTTTGAATGAATTGCAATGACTGAGAGGGAAAGCAATGTGAGATGTACCTTTTACAATGAAGCTAAACTTTGATGACATGAAGTGGGGTGGCAATATATCGAGTTACTAACCCTATTTACCTGAGATAAGCTCTAGAGTTGGACAATGTTTCGGGCCCAAAATCAGATAGGAGGTGGCTTGGGCTTGCTTATGTTTGTTAAATTACAAATTGCTTCCAGTATTCTCAGTTTCCTCACTGCAGCAAAACTGTCTTTATTGCTACCACTCTCCCAATAACACTACATGACTGTGAGTCATAGAACATCATGATCTTGGGAAAAGAAATGACAAATAATCCAAACGTCATTGGAAAGATGCACGACAGACACAAAATAGGCTACAACATATTGCCAACAGTAATTGGCATGCAAGAGAGGATTTAAAATACATTATGGAGGACAAATATAACTCAAAAAGAAAAACAGGGTATATAGAGACAAATGGATAGCTTACTTGTCAAATTGATTCCTTAAACTACTAAAAAACCCACAAGAAATATTTCTAGTGCATTTCATAGAATTTCTAAAGAGGATTTATTGAAAAACACAAACAAACTTAAACAGAATGAGAAGGCATACAAAAGTTGCTGTATCTGTCAGTGAAGGGACGTGCCTATATCAAATAAGTACTTTCTTTCCTTTTTTTTTTTAAACCCTTACCTTCTTAGAATTGATATTAGTATTGATACCAAGCCGGAAGAGTAGTAAGGGCTAGGCAATGAGGGTTAAGTGACTTGCCCAGGGTCACACAGCTAGGAAGTATATGAGACCAGATTTGAACCCAGGACCTTCCAACTCCAGATCTGGCTCTCTATCCACTGATGCACCTGGCTACCCCAACCAATGAATACTTTTCAATCTGTAAAAATACTAATTCATAGTCTGGGTTAGTAAACTCTTGAGTAAGTTTGGTTATTGGGGCTTCACAAAAAGGGAAAGATAGGGGCAGCTGGGTAGCTCAGTGGAGTGAGAGTCAGGCCTAGAGACAGGAGGTCCTAGGTTCAAAACCTGGCCTCAGCCACTTCCCAGCTGTGTGACCCTGGGCAAGTCACTTGACCCCCATTGCCCACCCTTACCAATCTTCCACCTATGAGACAATACACCGAAGTACAAGGGTTTAAAAAAAAGGGGGGGGGGAAGATAGCATTGGAATACACATAGTTGAGGGATGGGACAGCTCCTTAAAGAGGTTGAGATGGGTCATGAAGAATGAGTCAGATTGGGATTGGGAAGCACCACAGCACAAGCCTAGCCATTTTAGAATTTCTTTGGGTAAAATCTGTTGTAAATTTACTGAAGCATGTTGATCTGGGAAGATGGTAGGTATCCAAAAATAACAGATGAAAACTTAATTGTTTTTCTAGTATATCCACCTAACTAAAATTTCATAGCATCCAATAAGTCTTTCTGAACTTTACACAGATTGCCTCTCCTTATGGTGAATGATGAAAGGTGATTATGGGAAACTCATCAGCATAAAAAGAGATGGCCCAACCAGAGTTTATCATGTAAAAGGCTGATATTCTTTGGGTTGGAGACATCTGGAAAAGTGACTTGAAAAATGTAAAATAATGTACTAAAAGGTAAAAATATCACTTTCTCAAAACTTCCTGGTGTTGCTAGAACCTGATTAAAATGTAATTGGCAAATGTTTAACAAAATAACAAAGAATATCATACAACATAGATAATGTTAATTTGTAGTTTTCTAAACCAGCATGTAGCTAGAAGTAATCTATTTCTATTTAAGTTTGATACCATCTATATAGTAAATACATTTTACTTTATTTACTTAGGTTCTGCTAGCTTTGACTTAATTCAGTGTTTAGTCTCTTCTTCTCTTATCACTTCAATAACATATTTAAACACTTATCCAAGGGTTCTCATTTAACATTTTAATAATGGTATTACCATCATAATAATTATAATAAATAATTATGACAACAACAGTAATTAACATTTGTATGTTATTTAAAGTTGACAAAGTAATTTTACACAAATTAAATCATTTGATCTTAACAATAGCACACTATGAGGTAGGTGCCATTATTATCTCCCATTTAACAGATGATGAAACTGAGGCTGAGAGTGACTTGCCCAGGATCATACCAGTAGTGAGTGGATGAGGCAGGATTTGAACTCCATGTCTTCCTGACTCCAAGTCCTGCCCTCTTCTCCACTATGCTACCTACTTGTCCAAGATGAGGAGATATTATACCATACTCAGTGTGTTCCACTTTAAACATTCACTTTTGTTGAAAATATAAAGAAATATTGGGACCGTTTACCATATCACCTTTCAGAATTGCCAGAAAAATAGGAAATAAGAGAACTAAAACTTTCCTATTTATAGGCATGATTGTGGAAAGTACCTGCCGGTTATTTATGCTTCTTCATTCTTAGTCTTTATGCTCCTTGGGTATCTAACTTCACTGTGAATTGTTAAGTAGTTGTCCCTCTCCAACTCATAATTGCACTATCTTTTATTTTATTTTATACTGTGCTTTATTATAGTGTGAATTGTACTATATTGTATTTAATTATTAATTTATTAATATTGAAATTTTTATCTATTGATTTTATTTTTCGATCATCTTTTCCTTAAACAAAATAATCCTACATGGAATCAAAATGGAAAGTGTAGAAAGCTGGGTAGTAGCAATTGATGGCCACAAGTAGACAGTTGCCCAGTTCTACAGTCATGCCTGCTAAATTATGTAATGTGTTGAGAGGAAGAGAGTTAATGGTTGGACTCACTAAGCTGTGTAATTAAGGCTTTTTTTCCCTCAGTTCCAAAAGGTTTGAAGTGGTTTGAGCTAAACGAGATTGTTTCTTGTTTTCCTCTGGAGCGTAACCAACATAAAGGACACTGCTGACAATTAAAAATGTGAGGGCATAGTCCAAGTTGGCAGGTAGTGATATGAATATTTTGGAGGAGTGTTGCTGGTGGGAATAAAGGAGTCATTTGGTTGCTGTTGGTCTGAGCAATCTTGGCACAACCGAGGCTGTGTTCCCCTTCCTTCAGCCTTCCCACTCTTTGTAGAACAAAAATGGAATCTTCCAAATATGAGAAAGAAATGGAAGCACTTTTCTTTCATAGCATTGTTAAAATGTATGATTTGATTGGTTTACAAATGTGTGTGATTTGGCAGGCATTAATCAAGAATGGGTACTGAAGATGATTCAGCCAATGTGACTGATGTCACTTGTGCACAAGGCACTGTGCTAGGTGGGAACTTCCAGGAATTTTTCACCTAGTAGAGGAGAGGATAAAATATTATATATGAACAAATTATTATGTATGAACAAATATAATGCAGAGTTAAGTGTTTCTAAGAGATATACAAAGAACTTCATTGAATTATGTTGATCACATCTTATAATTTTGGAAAATGTTATGTTGAAAATTGTTATTGCCTGTAATTGGTAAAATAAAATATTGAAAGAGAAGAATTATGTTAATCATATAGGTTACCTTTCTTTTGGCTTGTGTCACATTTATGATCATGTACCTTTTAAATAAGGGGAAATTGTGTCTTTACGGAGGTCCAGCAAAAGTTTAGTTAATGGAGAATTAAGCTGCACTGTTGATCAGTGCTTTGTGTATATACATCTTAATATTTGGATGAGACAGGCCCCAAGAAGGACAATCAGTAGTAGGAAATTAATTCTATACATGAGTTAAGCATAAAAATTATTCTATTTTTGTTTACAATATTAAAATGTATATTGGCAAAAATAGGTAGATTTTCAAATAAAATGCAGCTCCCACAAAACTTTTGTTACAGTAAAAAAAATACATGGCACATAGTAAGCACTTAATAAATGCTTGTTGAAGGGGCAATTAGGTGGCTTAGTGGATTGAGAGCCAGGCCTGAAGATGGGAGGTCCTTGCTTCAAATCTGGCCTCAGATACATCCTAGCTGTGTGGCTTTGGAAAAGTCACTTAACCCCAGTTGCCCAGCTTTTACTGCTCTTCTGCCTTGGAACTAATAATTCTAACATAGAAGACAAGAGTTTTTTAAAATAAATAAATGCATATTGACTGACTGACAATTGCCCTTTAGAAACTAGATTTTATCCTGAAGTAGATTCTCAGCATTTGGATGTGTCCTCTTGAGTATATGATATTTTTCTGTTACTTGACTCTGAATGTGTTTTCCCCCTTTCTTATATTTCAGGACTCATTGTGGGGGTGATTCTGCGGTACGGCATTCCTGCTACCAGTGGCCATGATAAGTCTCTCAGCTGTTCTCAAGAAGACAGACCATTCAGTACTCTGCTAGTTAATGTCAGCGGGAAGTTCTTTGAGTACACGTTAAAAGGAGAAATTAGTCCTGGAAAGATCAATAACGTTGAGCAGAATGACATGCTGAGAAAGGTCAGTTGGATTTGGCAAACCTTCACTGTTGGGATTGATTCTTGCCTTCCTCTTCTAAGTGGAGTAAAATTACCTTCGAATGGAGTAAGAGTGGTCTTCCAACCTCAGATTTAGGGTAATAGGTCCAAATTTAAGAGTAGGATGGGAACTTAAAGGACATCAACTAGAATCCCTCTGTTTTATTATTCTTATTATTGTTATTGTTATTATAACTCAGATATTTCTTATTCCAACTCCAGCATTCTTTCCAATTACAATTGGAGAATTGAGACTCACAGAGGTTAAGTGACTTGCCAAAGGTCACACAAGTAGCAATGAGCAGAGCACAGATTTGAACCTATGTGTTCTTGACTCCAAATCCAATATCTTTGCATTGGACCATGCTTTCTCTATAGTCTTCTAGAGTTCTAATGAGAAAGTTAACACCAATACATGCAGACTTTTTCTTACCCCATAGTCTGGTGTGGATGCCATTTTCCTTCCTTTCCTTCCTACTTTCTTTCCTTCCTTTTTTCCCTTCCTCTCTCCTCTCCTCCCTTTCCTTTTTCCTTCCTTCCTCTTCTTTCTCCCTTCCTTCCTCTCTCCCACTGTCTCTTTCTTTTTGCTTCTCTCTGAACCTTTCTTCTTCTCCCTTGTCCACCTAAATTCAAGTGGGATACAGATTTTCTGTTATGAATTTCTCTTCAGGAAAATAATATTAAATTGCTTTTACTTGATGACTGAGATCAAATTGTGTTTCTTGAAATGGGAAAATTGGGATTTTCTTTTTTTAGTATTCATTTATTCATTCACTCATTTGGAGATGTCAAGGCATAATAGATGGAGAATCAGCATGAGAGTCCAGAAAACCCGAGTTCATATCCATTACCTTTGCGACTCTTGTCAAGTTGCATGTCCTCATTACTCTTGGGCATCTCCAAGATTATGAATTGCAGAGAAGGTCATAGTTCACATTGTTAAAGGGAGTTGCCTCATCAGGAGTTCCTTTTATCAATGAAATCATAGGTCTGGCCCTATCCCTGTTCTTTCCTTTCTTCAGCAAATTCATTCAACAATATTTTCCATGGAAAGAACTTAGATTGAAAATTAGTTAAACTGGGTGCTAGTCCCATTTCTGCTTTAAACTATGTGATGTTGAGCACATCCCTTTCTTCTCCTCCTCCTTGTTCTTGTCTATTGAAAGGGGGTTTGATGAAATGATTTCTAAGAGCACTTTCTATCCCTCTCTGATCTTAGCAAGATGGTCCAGGGGAAGCACTGGGGAAAGCTGATATCAATGACTTAGTCTACTAAGTCACTGTTGTAAATGAAGGATAGAGAATTGATCAAACCCAAACACACTCCCTTGGCCTCTTCACCCCCACACCTTTTCAGTTGATGTTAGCTGAGTCATTCTGAGGGAAGGGTGTGTTTGTTTTTTGTTTCTCTCCATTGATGATTATCAGGGGAAGTAAGAGATATAGATGTGTTAAAACAGACTTTTTCCATTGCTTTTTTATATAAGGTTACACACACACACACACACACACACATACATACATACATACATACACCCCCCCCCCCCAAGTCGTAAATTCTCTAGCTCAGAATTTCATATTAAATTCTGGAGAGGGAAAACATGGAGAGCCTGGTTCTTCTTGGATTCCCTTAGAAAAGGGTTTCTTAACCTTTATTTGTGTTTTAGATCTCTTTGGCCATCTGGTGACACTTATGGGCTCCTTCTCAGAATAATGTTATGAAAGATAAATAAATAAAGATGTTATAAAATAATTGAAATAGAAAGAAATGCTCAATTTCAGCTGAAGGTTAATGACAACCTCATTCCCATGGGTAAGTGCAGTGGATAAATGCCAGGCCTGGAATCAGGAAGACTTGAGTTCAAATCTGACCTCAGATACCTGTTAGCTAGGTGACCCCAGGCAAGTCACTTAACCCTGTTTGCCATTTCCCTGTCCACAAAATGAGCTGGAAAAGGAAATGGCAAACCACTCCAGTATCTTTGCCCAGAAAACTCCAAAGGGGGTCACTGAGAGTCGGACAGGACTGAACAACAATGATTTCATCCCCATGGACTCTGAGGTCTATGAAATTGGATATTCTTGGCCTGTAGGAGCAGGAGCCAAAATTATTCGACTTTAGTTTTTCTAGGGAATCTTAACTTTTCCTGACTTGCGGAAAGAAAGAGGTTTTGGTTAAGACCAAGAGCTTCTTTCTTTTCCAAATCTAGATGGAGACAAGATTCCTACTTAAAAGAGGATCCCACTCAGGTAATAGATGATATGACTTCTCTAGCTCCAGTTGTCCCCAATTGTCACTTGGAACTGGATGTCCCTCAAATTTAACATCTCTAAAACATAATGTTTCTCCCCAAATTCTCCTCTCTTCCTAACTTCCTTCTACTGCCAGTGAAAGCACTCTCCTCCTTATCTGTCAGGCTTACAACCTTGTAACCATCTTCAATTCCTTCCTCACATTCATCTCACATCCCCAATTTGTTGCCTACTTTTATGGTTTCTGTTTTCACAATATTTATCATAAATATCTCTCCACTCAGACACCCACCACTGCGGTTCAGGCCCTTATCACCTCACCCCTAGACTTCTGGTTGGTCTTGTTTAAAATCTCTCCCCATCCCATTTCATCTTCCACTCAGCTGCCATGATGATGTTCCTGAAACAAAGTTATGACCATGTCATATCCCACTCTCCCTCAATAAACTAGAATGTCTCCTTATGTCACCCAAGATCAAATACAAAATTCTTTGTTTGGCTTTTGAAGTCTTTCATTATCCGGCTTCTCCCTTTCTTTGCAATGTTTTTAAAATTTACTCTTCACCCAGCACCACTGATCTATTTGCAATTCTTTGTGGGGTTTTTTATTAATTATTTTTTAAAACCTTAACCTTTTGTCTTAGAATAATTGATACTATGTATTGGTTCCAAGGCAGAAGAGCAATAATGACTAGGCAATTGTGGGGTTGTGGCTTGCTCAGGGTCACACAGCTAGGAAGTATCCAAGATCACATTTGAACCCAGAATCTCGCATCTCCAGGTCTGGCACTCTATCCGCTGAGCCACCTAGCTGTCCCTACTACTCTCATCTCCTAACTCCATGCCCTTTAATTAGCTGTCTCCCCCCCACCCCGCCCCCATATCCAAAATGCTTTCTCCCCTCATTTCTGCTTCCTAGACTCCTACCTCCCTGGCTTTTTTTGAGTCGCAGCCCAAAGTCTACATTCTCTAAGAGGTCTTTGCTGGTTTCTCTCTTTCATACCTCCCCAGCTGCTAGTACCATTCCTCTGAGATTACCTTCCTTTTATACTGAATATGTCTTATATGTACCATTTTGTGGGTTGTGTTATCAGTTAGAAGGTGAACTCTTTCAAGTCAGGGATCAGTTTTTGCACCATGTTTGTATGATTTATTTTATCCTCGGGGCTTAATTCAGTGCCTGGCACATAGTAAGATGTGTTTAATAAATGCTATTTGGCTGATCAACTTAACAAAAACTGATAAAATCTTCATTTTCTGTAAAGTGCTGCAGTAGTCAATGAATGGAGTGGACAGGTTAGAGTCATGTAACACTGTGTCCTGGTAGCGACTGGTTCTTTGATCTCAAAAAATAGCACTAAACAGTCTTTCCAGTGTGTGTGTGTGTGTGGGGGGGGATAGATAAACCACATATAATGCTCTTCTTCTCTTTATTTTTAAGGAGAAAGCTACACACTCTCAAGTTCTACGAACTCAGTTTTTTAACCTTTTTCTTTCTATAGGTAATAAGGAACAAATGTTGAATTTTAATGCATCTATTTAAATGACTCTTGGGAAATGTCGTTGTTATTGATTGTGATACTAAAAGAAGACAAAGTGATTGAGTCATGGGAGTGGGAAGGCAGCAGATGCTGCCCATACCCCTGAGGAGGATATAGAGACTGAAGTCAACATATCCAAGCTGAGAGGATCAGGGCTCATTCGTTAAGCTGGCTTGTTAGATGCTACTGTCGTAGAGTTGGCTATTTTTGAAGGGGGGATAATGAAGGAGCCAGGTGAGATCCCTTTGTGGCAACGCTATGTGGCTGTGTTCTGATGGTGAGGGGATACCCAGGTGCTCTATGTGATCCTGGGGGAGTCTTGAATACCCAGGCTGTGCTGGGATCCAGCCTGAGCTCTTGGGTCTGGAGAATCTTCAAGGGTTAGACAGCGATCAGTCTGTTTCAAAGTCAATGAAAGTTATGTTCTTGGCATTTGAGTCTTCGTTCCCTATTATTTATTCTTCGCACACTTGTTAGAAGTCATAGGACCCCAAAATACTATACATGTTATAGGAAAGAGAAATAATCTGGTTGGAAGTGGTAAAAGCATAATCCTTTGTGGTAACACAATCAACAGAATGTGAATACATATTTTTGTTTGGTTTTGTTTTTCAGGCAGCTATAAGTGGTACAGTGGATAGAGTGGTAGTTCTGGAGTTAGGAAGTCCTGAGTTCAAATGTGACCTTAGACACTTAGAAGCTGTGTGACCCTGGGCAAGTCACATAACTCTGTTTGCTTCAGGTTCCTCATCCATCAATTGAGTTGGTGGAAGATACAGGAGATCACTTTTAGTATCTTTGCCAAGAAAGCCACAAGTTTTGGTTTTATGTGGATATTCTTTTACAACAGTAGCCAATATGGATGTTATGTTTTGCATGATAATGCACGTAAAACCCAGATCAAATTGCTTACTTCCTCTGAGAGTGGGAAGGGAAGGGAGGGAGGGAAACATTTTGGATCTTATAATTTCAGAAAACATGTTGAAAATTGTTATTACATATAGTTGGGAAAATAAAATATAAAAAAAAACAGGAAAGGGAGAAAAAGAAAATGGGGTCAGGAAGAGTCAGATATGACTGAAAACAATGACAATAACAGCAGTATTTGAGGGAATATATTAAAATTTTATGTAAAAAATTTTATGTTAATAGGATATGGTTATAAGGAGGATTCAAGAAGATGTTAGAAGTTTTTAAAATAAAATCCTGTCTGTAATTAAAATCTTGTGCTTTGGATATGAATAACCGGGAGTTGAGGGGGAGAGGGAACATCCAACAGAGAGGTAATTTAAGCAATGTACTTTGGGAGAACAGTATAACTCTTTGTGTAAATATGCATGCTTATTGTTTAAGATATTTAAATGTATAAAACACTTCAGTTTTTTTCTTCATTAAGTAGGAAGAGATTGAAAGAAAGAGTCCTGGGCTCTTTTAAAGTTACAAAGCTTAGTATTAATCTTACTAAAACCTATTGTATTTGCTCCTGTTTAGCATTTGGGTTATATATAATGAGATCTAGATCTTTGGCATAATTACATATTTAGTTAATATTAGTTGAGAAGCAAAGTTGTATAGTAGACAGCCAGTCTTGTTATCAAAAGAATCTAAATTCAGTCCCTGTACATGACACAGACAGTCATGTCCAACTCTTCCTGACCCCTTCTGGAGCTTCCTCCCTCCCTTCCTCCTATTCTTCCTTCTTTCCTTCTTTCCTTCCTTCCTTCCTCCCTTTCTCCTTTACTTCTTTCCTCCCTCCCTCTCTCCCTTCAAATACTTTCTAGTTGTGTGACCTTGGGCAAGTCACTTAACTTCTGATTGCCTTAACAAAAGAATCCACTGCAGAAGGAAATGGCAAACCACTCTAGTATCCTTGCCAAGAAAACCCCCTGGAGGGAGCAGCTAAGTCAGGATTGAGAGCCAGGCCTAGAGTCAAGAGATCCTGGGTCCAGATGTGGCCTCAGATACTTCCTAGCTGTGTGACCCTAGGCAAATCACTTAACCCATGTTACCCAGCCCTTGCCATTCTTCTAACTTGGAATCAATACTTTGTATTGCAAGATTTTAAAGGTAAGGGTTTAAAAAGAAAAACAGGAAAAGAAAATCCCATGGATAGCTATGATTTAGGGGGTCACAAAGAGTTAGATACAATTGAACACCAACAACAATCTATGTAGAATCAATAGCTTTGGCCACTGATGGTATAGATATGGGGCTTGGTGAAGGAGAGAGAAGAGGATGACTCTAAGCCGGCATTGGTGAAGTGTTGGCACATGTGCAGAGTCAGCACTCAGGGAGCTCCTCCGTTCCCCCTCTTCCCAGCACCCAAGGACATTTTTTGTATGCTGGGCCCCTCTGTCCAGCTGCCCAAAGTAAGCACTCCCTTCTTCCACTGTCCAGAGGGCTCACAGGCTGTTTGAATTTGCCTTCTGGGCACTCAAACTTAAAGGCTTGCCTACACTGTTCTTAGCCTTCAAAGTTGGGGGAATAGAAGGATGATGGTGTCCTCTACACAAGTAGGGACATTAGGAAGAGGGATAGGTAGGTGGGTAGGGGGTATAGATAGTCATTTTTGGCTACGTCAAGCTGAGAGGCATATGAGCAGGCTCTCACGGTAAATGTTCACAACTGGCTTTCTAGGGGGGGAAATGTAAATAACATACTGTTCATTCATTTCATTCTTATCGTGTGTGTGTGTGTGTGTGTGTGTGTGTGTGAGTGTGTGTGTGTGTGTGTGTGTGTGAGAGAGAGAGAGAGAGAGAGAGAGACAGAGAGAGACAGAGAGAGACAGAGAGAGAGAGACAGAGAGAGACAGAGACAGAGACAGAGGGACAGAGACAGAGACACACCTCATTTGGGTTTTCTTGGCAAAGAGACCAGAGTGGTTTTGCCATTTTCTTCTCTAGATCATTTTACAGGTGAGGAAACTGAGACAATTGGGTTAAGTGACTTGCCCAAGATCACATAGCTAAAGGTGTCAGAGGCCAGATTTGAGCTCATGAAGATAAGTCTTCTGACTCCAACCCCAGTACTTTATCCATTGTGCCACCTTGCTGCCCCCAAATACTACATTATTTAGTTTAATCTGCATTGTTGACATTTTCTCCATTATTTTCTTAAGCCTAGATAAACAGCAAACCAGCAAATCAAGTCCTGATTTGCAGTATTTGCTGATTATGGGGAATAAATGCACACAGTGAAAATTTAACAATCTTCTCTACCAGTACAAGCTGGCTCAAACACACTCCTGCCTAGGTGATTATTGAATTGTGTAGGGGTGATGGCTCAGAGTCAGAGCTAGGCTGTATCCATGCCACATAAATAGTTTCTACTGCAACTGCAGCTAGATGGCACATTGGATAATGGAGTGCTGGAATTGGAATCAAGATGATCCAAGTTCAAATTCAACCTCTGACAACAATTACTTCTCTTGCCCTACCTTCTGCTTCAAGTTTTCCTCATCTATAAAAGGGGGAGTAGTAAACAGTACCTCCTTCCCAACAAGGTTTTTGTGAGGATGAAACCAGGTCATGTTTGTATGTTTCTTTACTTACTTGAAAGCATTATAGAAATGCTAGCTATTAGGATTATCATATGCCTCAGGAAAAGTATTATTTGTTCTCCTCCACCCACTGAGTAATATGCCAGACAGATATCTGGTAATTAAAATTGCCACTTTCACTGAGCCTGTCTGATAGCAGCTTTGACAGAATATCCCCCTCTGTCCCTTCCCAACACATCTGGAGCCTTTGTGAAGAAATCCAACCCAATAAAGAGGGTTCCCACTGCTAATATTGGCTCAAGTTAAATTCCTGCTGAAATGACAGCAGCGTACCTTCATACTAAAACTAGGGCAAGGGAGATTACCAGCTAGTTTTTGACTTCTGACTTTGGATCATTCAGAGAAGCCTGAGTGAAAAGACCTTCAAGATACATCTCATGCTGACATTTTTTTTAATATCCTCTGAATTGTTTTGTGCTTATATTGAATACTGACTCAGAGGTGAATAAAGCCAAGATGAAGAACGTTAATAGTGGAGAGGAAAAGGCATGGTTACACACGAGGCTTTAGGCATGGGAAATGTCCTGCCCAGAGTAGGAATTAGAATTTGTAGATCTTAGTTCTTGGCTAAACTGAGTTCATTTAGGTGGCATAGAGGATGGAGAGCTTCAGATGCTTACTAGCTGTGTGAATCTGGGCAAGTCTCAACCATTTGCCTCAGTTTCCTCATCTGTAAAATGACCTAGAGAAGGACACGGCAAACTACTACAATATCTTTGCCAAGAAAACCCCAAATGGGGTCAAGAAGAGTCAGACATGACTGAAACCACTGAACAACAAAAAACTAAACTTACTAGCCAACTCTGTGACTGCTTTCCAGGCACCTGACCTCCCTCTGGGCCTCAGAATCCTTTTCATTAAAATGAGAGAGTTAGACAAAGTGATTTATAAGCTTCTGTTCTTTTCAGAGTCATAGAATTTCCTAGCTGGAAGAGAATGCAGAAGCCATCTACGCCAACCTATCTCAGAACAGGAATTCCCCCATGCCAGAGTCATCTGGCCTTTACTTAAAGTGAAACCCAATCCTTCCCAAAGCAACCCATTTCCCCTTTGGGTACCTATAATTGTTTAGAAGTTCTTTCTTATTTTGCTTCTTTGCAGCTTTTGGAAGTATTCCTAGTTTTGTCCTCTGGGAGTCAAAGAAAACAAATTAATCACTCACTCACACGACAGCCTTTGAAATACTTGAATGCAGATAATATGTCCTGTTCATTCCTCCCCTCACCCCTAAGTCTTTTTTCCAGGGTAAACATCCACAGTTACTTCAGTCTTTCCTCATGTGCCATGAACTCAAGGTCCTTGGTCATCTTGGTTGCATGGTTGTCTGGATACTCTCCAGTTTGGGAAATGTCCTTCCTAAAATGTAAAGCCCCGAACTAAGCAGTGTGTCACTGAGGTTTCTGACAAAAGGAGAAGACAGTCCATCCATCCTGGACATGACTCTTCTTAATACACAATCTTGTATCACATTGTCAGGAGGCAGTTAAATAGCTCAATGATTATAGTGCTGGGCTTGGAGAGAGGAAGTTCTGAGTTCAAATGTGGCCTCAGATTTTCTAAATCTTGGGACCATTTTAGCTTTGTAATATAATCAAAGATGCATGACTCAAATATACTTGCCTCATGTCAAACCATGCTCTTTTGAACCTAAGACATAACTGAACTACAGCGAGGAAGAGATTTGGTCATTGTCAAGCATTTAAGGTGATTCAGCCTCTCTTGGGTTGTTGTGCTGTTAGAAGATGTTGGATTCAGATGATATTATTAATCATTGAGGCTGATTTTGAAGGAAGTCAGAGAATCTGAGAAACACAAGGGAAGACACAATGCAAAGTTATAAAAATGAGAGATGGAATGTTAGGATTGAGGAAGAGCGAATAGGCTAGCATAGCTGTATGCTAGTTCGTAAACTGTGCAGGAATAAAATCTAGGAAGACTAGATAGATAGGAAGGAGCCAAGTTATGAAGCTTCTAAAATCAGATGGAGGACCTTATATTTGATCTCAGAGGAAGCTATTAGAGTTTATTTGACATTGAAGCAAGCCATTGGAGTTTATTGAATAAGGGGGAGGGAAATCTTATATAGACACAACTAAAGCAGAGAAAATGCATTAGAGTAGAATAATGGAATTCAGGAAATTTTCCCAAGCCCAAGGCTTGATCCCTCCTTACATTTCTGCTGCCAGGAATTGACAAGTGCCCAAGGGGTAGTAGATAATCTTCCCTGAGATACATGACCACGTGGGTGAAACTAGCTTTTGCCTTAAGCATCCCCAAAGGTAGAGCATAAAGATAAAAACTAAAGTGAACAAACTGAGAAAGCCAACTGATTAAAAAAAAAAATTTCTGATAAAAGCCAAAACAGAGATTCTAATAATCAAGGGGAAAATGAACAAAATTAGAAGAAAAAATCCATTGAATTAACCAATTAATTAAACCTGGAGCTTTTTTTAAAGAACCCTATAAAATGGATAATTTATCAATTTAATTAAAAGAGAACCAGGAAACCCAGGTTGCAATATCAAAAAAAAAAAAAAAAAAAAAAAAAAAAAAAAAAAAAAGGAAAATGAAGAAGTGGTAATGGAAACTATTAGAAATTATTTTGCCCAGTTATATGTGAACAAAAAAAGACACTTCAAATGAAATAGAGGTGTTGTGTCTAAAGTGATTGAACTATATAGTTTCTCAGCTTAATACCTTTAAATTTCTAGTTTCTAAAAGGAAAATAATTGTGTTGTCAACATGGAATCTAGAAACTCCAAACTTGTAGCCTAGTAAGATCTGATGAACCCCAAGTTTTAGGACTAGCTTGTAAGTTAGCCAAGCCCCAGCCAAGTGACTCTTCTTGTCTCCAGAAGCCTCTCCCACTGTATCACGCCCTCCTTCTGAGGATCAAACTCAGGACCTTCAGCTTATGAGATTGACAGGAGTTGTGTACTGCGCTAAAGAGTCACTTGGCTTGGGCTTGGCCCCACCTGACCTGACAGGGATTGTCTTTTACCGTGGGGTCCATTATTCAGTCTGAAACTGCTAGCCTGAGATTCCCTTCAGGGTGGATTCTCACAGGAACCGGGAAACCAGTGCAATCTTTGGGATCTGTAACTTACAAGCTAGTCCTAAAACTTGGGGGTCATCAGATCTTACTAGGCTACAAGTTTGGAGTTTCTAGATTCCATGTTGACAATGTTAAGAGGTAGAAATATCAACTCTGAGAGGGGCTGGGAAGAAGGGAGAGAGACAAAATGAATCATATAACTTTGGAAAACCTAGGTGGAAATTTGTTATTAAAATAAAATAAAGATAAAACCCAATTCCAGGCCTGGCACTCTATTCACCATGCTATTCTTTTGCTGGATATATTTAAAAGGCACTGTTCTCTAATGTTTGCATTTCAAATAATTCAATAATATCAGTTGCTGAGTAGGATGATTTTTGCAGTTAACACAAACAGTTATGATCCGGGTAAGAAATGTTGTAAAGAAACCAAAACTATAGGATCAAAAGACTCCCCACTTAGGAAACAACAACTGTTTAGTGGAAACCTGTGTGCTCTGTGATAGCTGTTCTGATATAATCATGTCTAATACTTGAGGGTTCAGTGGATAGAGTCCTGGACCTAGAATCATTTTGACCTGAGTTCACATCTGGCTTCAAATATAGTTAGCATTGTCACTGGGGCCTCAGTTTCTTCTATTGCAAAATGAGGAAAATAACAGCTCCTACCTCTCGGGATTATTGTGAAGATCAAGGGAGATAATATTTGTAAAGTGCTTTGCACTGTGTCTTACATGTAGTAGGTAACATATAAATGCTTACTCCTTCTTTTGGTTACATTGTACTGGTATTTAGGTGCCACACTTTCCCCACAAAATCAAGTTTGTATAAAACCTCAGTGTAACTTTTTTTTTAAACCCTTACCCTCTATCTTAAAAGTGATACTAAGTATAGGTTCCAAGGCAGAAGAGTGGTAAATACTAGGCAACTGTGTTTACATGACTTGCCCAGTCACACAGCTAGAAAGTGTCGGCCCCAGTTTCCTCATCTATAAAATGAGCTGGAGAAGGAAATGGTCAACCACTCTGATATCGTTGCCAGGAAAACGCCAAGTGAGATCACAAAATCAGACATGACTGAAAATGATAATCATTTTTCCAGGTTACATTTGAAATATAATTAAATTATTAATGTAAATATTTACATTAAATTAAGAATTAAATTAATTAAAGGAGATTCACAAAGATGAATCAGATCAGTTGGACATGACTGAAATAAGCGAGCAGCAGCACCAACAACAATAAGATGTTTGCCAATGGCTTATGTGTGAAAACATTAGGAAGGCACTTTCCATTCATTGTCAAACCTGAATCCAATTGTCATATCTTGTTAAATACCAAAATGGTGCTTCAGGATTGGAAGCTAAAGGTATAGAAAGACTAACAGAGCTCCTCTCACCCTCTCTGAATGTTCTCTGATGGCAGTTCTCTTGCTCAAGGCAGTGGTTGTTCACATTGATGCTCTATATTCTCAATACTTTGAAAATCATTATTGAATCTCTATTTATTGAAATATTAAATTAATTATAACATCAAATGCATTTTAATGAAAAACAATTTTCTTTTCTTTTTAAACCTTTTTAGGTAACTTTTGATCCAGAAGTATTCTTCAATATTTTGCTGCCACCAATTATTTTCCATGCTGGATATAGTTTAAAGAAGGTAAGTGGTTTTAATCATCTGAAGCATGTAACATCTCAGGTGGAAATCTCCTACCAAGTAATTTTATTTCTCTATTTTTCCTTACCACCCAGTAACTACTCAGTAAGCATAGCTGAGTGATTAACAATGTATTGCATCCAAGTAACCTGATTATTTCTCCCTCAAAATCTGATAATTCCTGCATTGAAGGGGGTCATCGGAATTGGGTTAAAGCTGCTGTTTTTTATTCAACCTTTTCTTTTATTGAGAGGTATTTTTTGTTTTTTTTTTCTCATTACATATAGACAAAAATTTTTAACATTCATTACAATTTTTTAAATTCTAAATTCTCTTTCTCCCTCCCTCTCCTCCTCCAGCCTTGAGAAAGCAAACACTTTTATTAAACAAGAACAATTATGCAAAACACTTCCATATTAGTCATATTACAAAAGAAAACACAAGCAACCCAAGAATAATAAAGTTTTAAAAGTATACTTTAATCTATATTTAGATCCCATCAGTTCTCTCTCTGCAGGTGGATAACATTTTTCATCCTGAATCCTTCAGAATTGTCTTAGATGACTGTTTCTCGTTGAGAATAGTGAAGTCTTTCACAGCTGATCATCTCACGACATTGCTGCTACTGTGTCCAGAGTTGTTTTGGGTCTGCTCATTTCGCCACATAGTCCCTTCTTGAGGGAGGAGGGCTATGAGAGGGGAGCAAGGGGGCTCAGTTAGTGTGGGATGTCTGGGACTGATTTTCTGCCTCCTAACTCTAAAGCCTGGACGCAAGATTAGAGAGCTTCCTTTCGCAGGATCCCTTGGAGGAACAGACTTAGGGCTTGTTTGAGCAGTCTTTTCTGGCAACGGGTTAAAGAAAGTCCTTTTAGCCACCCCCCAGGATGTGAGCTGTTGGCTGCCAGAGGAGCTCAACAGGATTCTTGTGGATTGGGGAGCACCTGCATGTCTGACCAGTTCTGTTGGCAAAGTAGTCACTGACTTTGAACAGGACTTTAACCCCTTTGTTGCTGACTCTGGTGGGTGTGCCATGCTACATGTATTTTTAGATAGAAATCTCAATAATCTGTTGGGATTGGGGGTGTGGGCAGCTAGGTAGTGCAGAGGGCAGAGCATTGGGTCTGGATTCAGAAAGACCTCAGTTCAAATTTGACTTCAGACACTTGCTGTGTGACCCTGAGCAAACCATTTAACCCTGTTGGCCTTAGTTTCTTCATCTGTAAAATCTGTAAAATGGAGAAGGAAATGGCAAATTCTACTCTAGTCATTTTGCCAAGTAAACCCCAAATGGATTCACAAAGAGTTGGACATGACTGAAAAAATGATTCAACAACAAAAATCTCTAAGGGGTCAACTGTGTGCCTTCTGGATCTGTGTGGCTCTTCACAGAACTATGAGAAATTTCCATTACTTTATAGAGAATTCTTTCTTTACCTGAAAAGAGCATTTTGTTCTGAGGTTCTCATTAAGCTGAGATTTGTTGATGAATGTGGAGTGTTTTAAAATACTTTTTATGTGTAATCAAGTTCATAGAGACAGGGAACTAAGCCTATGATTTCATTGGTATAGGGAACTCCCAGGCGAGGATACTCCTTCTACCAATACAGCTTGACACCTTTTCTACAACTTAAGAGTGTCACCGAGAACCTGGGCGACTGAGTGGTAAAGTAGATAGAGTGATACTGTGGAGTCAGGAGGACCTTCGTGTAAATCGGGCCTCAGACACTCACTAGTGGCCCTGGGCAAGTCATTTAACCCTTTTGGCTTCAGTTTCCTCATCTGCAAAATGAGCTGAAGAAGGAAAAGGCAAACTATTCCAGAATCTTTGCCAGGAAAATCCCTAAATAGGGTCACAAAGAGTTGGACACTATTAAACAACAGAGCCCAAGAGTTTAAGTGACTTGCCCTGGGTTGCAGAACCAATATGTTTCAGAGGCAAGACTAGAACCCAGGTCTTCCTGGTTCTCTCTTTAAGACCAATTCTTTACCCACATGCCACTGTTTCTCTCAAGTGCATATTTGCAATAAAATTGAGATTTAGACAGTGACTGATGACCACACTAATTTGGGAAAAGCACCTTAATTTCTCTAGAGCCTCTCTTTGACAAACACATATTCTTAGAAGAAAAAGAAATGATAGACTTTGGTGCAAAGTTGAAACTGCTTTTTAAAAGCTAGTGTTTAGATTGTCATTTGTGCTCAGCTTAATGTATTTTCCCTTTTCAAGTAGTTTCCTGTATGGACAGTTCAGTAGTGGGCTATTGTATACATGCCAACTCATATTAAATCTCTTGTCAATTAAACCTCATAAATATTTCAACACTAACTGCTGATGTGTAAACAGATATGTTCAGGCCTCTCTGGCTTATGCCCATCTATTCATCACAAAGATGTAGTCTCATTTCTCTGACTCAGGAAATCATCATCATCTTTCTTTGTGCTCCAATACACACATTATTTGACAAAATGTTTCTATTAAAAAGTATGTCATATGCAATCCTTTTTTTCCTGTTCTTTGTGTATTGAGATATTTCTTTGTTATTTCTTTATTATTATATTTGTTGTTTATTATATTTATTTATTCAAGCTCATAACAAAAAAAAAAGAAATTTATTTTAAAATGTAAGAGTTCTGCACTCATGAGACGTGGGTGTGAATCATGCCTATGACACTTAAAGAAGCTCTTTTGACTTGGTTTAGTCACTTAATCTCTTATGATTTGAAGCAGTTATACAGGGAATTTATTGCAGTTTTCTTATCTGTAAAATGGAAATAATGCTAATCGGACCTACCTCACAGGGTCATTGTGAGGAAAGCACTTTGGAAGTCTCAAGTGCTATATCAAGGTGAATTGTCATAATTCACCTAAAGAAGTTCTTATCTGAGAAGGGAAATCTGATTCCAGACCAGTCGATCAATCAGCAACCCACATGACCAATATATGTCAGAGGGAGTACTTGAACTCAGGTCTTTTTTGTCTGAGACCATCTCCCTATTGATTATACTAAACTGCTTTTTGGGTACTCAAAGAGCAGGAAAATCAACCTAGTTTGGCTTCAGATTAGTGAGAGGAGTTATCAAGTAGTAATAACACCAATTTGGTCTTGTAGTTAGATAAGTAATAAATGCTTGCTTAATGGATTTAAATCCTCTTGGGTCTATTTTCCTTCATTTCACCACCTTCGTAATACATACACATGTTGTCTACCATTTACCCTACCCTTTTGTTGTTGTTCAGTCATGTCTGACTCTTTGTGACCCCATTGGACTACAACACATTAAGTCCTTCCGTCCTCCACTCTCTCTCGAAATCTGTCCAAGTTTGTGCTCATTGTTTATTGTTTTCATGGCACTATCTATCTCAATCTCTGTGGTGCCCTTCTTCTTTTGCCATCATTCTTTTGTATCATCAGGGTCTTTTTCAATTCCACCCACTCATCCACTTCCATTCATTAACATGGTTTTATTGACTTTATGGAAACAGCCAAAGTTACTAGCAAAATCTAGTACTGTGATCATGAGAAACAGGTGCTAAGCTTTTTCTACTTTACTTCTTCTTATCCCAACAATGCTATAGAAAGATCAGTTTTGTATTTCAAATTCTTCAAAAAATACTTGTGTGAGCTCTCTTTCTGACAGTTTCTCTTGAGATACTTTAAAGTCTAGATTATTTACAACAGTAATGACAGCAAGAAAAAATCTATATATTATATGTCTCTAAGCATACACACACATATAGAGAGTGCTTGTATTTTGAAACATATTCTCTTTCTGACAGATTTACTTTGCTATTGTGTATTGCTTTTTGGGAATATAATTTTGAGTTACTGGACTATGACTCAAGTGACAGAAAGTATGCTTAAAGCATGCTGTGGTAGTGGAAAACTAACACTAGAAGGATCCACTATATCAATTGCATCAATTGACACAAGATTTGAAAATAATTGTTTATAATTTACTATAGTTTCTCCTATATTGAAAACTCAGTTTTAATACAAATAATTATAAGCAGATAGTATTTTATTTTGAAATTAAAATTGTTATCCTGTAGCCTTTGTCTTATGATTTTTTTTTACAAAAATGTCAATTAGGGGCAGCTCAGTGGATTGAGAGCAAGGCCTGAAGAAGGGAGGTTGTAGGTTCCAATGTGATCTCAGTCACTTCCTTGCTGTGCGACCCTAGACAAGTCACTTAACCCCCATAGCCCAGCCCTTACTGATCTTTTGCCTTAGAATCAATATACAGTATTGATTCCAAGATGGAAAGTAAGAATTTTAAAAAAAGAAAGAAAAAAAATAAATTGATATAACTTGATCTTTTGAGGTATTCTTAAATTTTGTACTGTTTAACACTTATCCCCGAATCACTTACATATGGATTGTTAAGGATTCAGTGAACTGATATTACTGATTAATTCTTATTGTCCTTTTCCCTGCTGATTTCTGGGTGGAGCCAAGAGAATTAGATTCACAGTTCTCAATTTCTTTGAAATTTAATTTTAAGAAAATAAAGGGCTGCTGCTCTATAAATGAATTAATTTTTTAAGTTTAGGAAACAAACTTAATGTTCCAGAGATAAAGAAAAATAATGCCTTTTTATTATAAAGACTAATGTATAGTCAGCAAGTCATGAGTTTTGAGTTGTTTTTCTGGTAGAGCTGATGGTTTGGCAAAGATACATTGGCATGTTCTCAACATCCCACTGTGGCCAGTGTCAAGCATTTGGGAATATGGGAACAAACGCAGCCAGTGGTCGTGCTGAGACTCAGGTTTGAGCAGGTCTCAAGCCAATGGCTCCCACCCTGGCTCTTTGAATTCTCTTTTCTGTTTGACAGTAGCCTCATTGATCATTCAGGTTCTTCCTTTTTTTAAATGAGCTTTTAAAAAATCCCTAGTTATGGTTTTAATTTACTTGGTTTTGGTTTTAGTAATGGTTATTGCCTATCAAGTGAGAATGGCCCAGATATTGAACAACCCAAACCATGTCACAAAAACCCCCAAAAGAGAGCTGGTGTGACTGTGAAGATAACTCAAAAAATCTTGGGACTTTAAAAATAGGAGAATTTGCCATGCCTTTTATATGAACCCAGGAGGTGTACAGATCATGCAAAGGCCAACACCTCTTTTTGGATCATTTGAAATACATTTTACATGGTGTGAAAAATTGGTTTCCAAGATGAAACCCTATATCTTAAGATGTCTGAATAGTTGGGGGTTTTTAAATCTCCCATCTTCTCATCTCCCCTGCTCATGAGTCAAATCTTGAGATTTCCTTAGATTCATTTCAAGTGAGTGCCAACACTTGAACTGATTTCATAGTGTTCATCTATTTGGTTTTAGCCAGGAGCCTCATTAACCAATGTTTTGCTCCTTCACTTGTGACATAATTGGTGTCCATGATGTTTACTTTGAGGGTACTACAAGATGCCAAGGTGACTCTCGAATCACCCAAGACAGATCTCATTGTGTTTGGTTCGACAAATTTTTATTAAGACCTTGCAGAACTTTGGACTAATAAACACTGGGAGAGAAACCAAGTTAGATGAGGCATGATCTACCCTCTACCTTCAGGGAGCTTCATCTGGTTGGAAGATAAGACAGACAGACAAATACAGAGAGAGAGAACTTTAATTCCCAATTTTATTTTAGTGAATTAAAGTTGTTTTATGCTGTCTACAAGCATGATTCAATTCTTATTACTCAAAAGTTGATTAAAAATTAGACTGTCCAAAAAACGGTAATTAAAGGCAGAGAGCAAAAAAAAAAAAAAAAAAAAAAAAAACTGTGTGAGGCCTCAAGGGAAAGAGATCAATTCAAAAAGGAAAGTGAGGAAAAATTTCACATTTGTCTTGCCAGTGTCATTTTATTTGGGAGTATAATTCTTGGTAATTGGTCCCCCAAATATAAGTAGCACTCTTTTGTGTTTGACTAACCAGAGTATCCTCATGTGACTATTGGCTTTTCTTAGTTTTTCCTGACTTATTCTTTAGTTGGTACAACCAAGGAGTCTAGCTTTCCTTGTTATGAAATTTAATCTGACACTCAGCCATTTATAAATAAATATTTATTCATTATTATTTTATTTATTATTATTTATTAGCCAATAAATAAATCATTATTTTACCTCGTAATGCAACTGAAAATGACCTTGTAGGTAAGCTTTCTCTTTGTCTATATTGCCAAAACTCTCAAAGTGACATATTTTTCTTATTTAGAGACACTTTTTCAGGAATCTTGGGTCTATTCTGGCGTATGCTTTCTTAGGAACTGCTGTCTCCTGTTTCATTATTGGGTAAGTGAGATTTTCTTATAAATCTGAGTGAATGTTTTTCAGAAGTGCTGTAATACATGCGGGTCCAAGAACCCAATATTTGTGATTTTAGTCAAAATAATAGCTATCAAGATCTAAATATATTAAATTTGGCTTTACCTTTATGAGAAATTCTGACTTTGTCAGGATCATTTTAATTAAACTCTGGGAATTTTAGGCATTTTAAATAAACTTGTTAAGTCATATCTTTGTGAAACACTTGCATGACAATTTTTAGATTAAGCATGTTGTTGGCATAGTGGAAACAGATACTTTGAAGGGGAGAATAATGGAAAGCTAATTTCTGGCCTCTTGTAGTTCAGAACTTGTCATTTCAGATAGTTAAGTGTTTTGTGTTTTTTTTCCCCCAAATAATTTGATGGCAAGAGGCTCCCATTATTCCAGATAAATGGAACCAAGGACCTTAGCCTACTTAGTGAGCAGTGATAAAAGTCCAACATTTTTAAAACATAAAATCGTTGTCTAACAATTAGTTTTGAGAAGATAATACAATTTAACTAAGACCTAAGCAATCCAGAAGCCGCCTTCTACTCACTTTTTCTTTTGCATTGACTTTTATCCCTCAGTAATCCAACTCCTTCAATTGGATTAGGGTGGACTTAAACTATTAGACAAAAACCCAGTTACTTATGATTTGATTTGAAAGCAGCAATTCTTAAAATTTTACCCTAGAGGGGTCAGATTATTTGACTTTAAAAGTCCATTGCTGTATTTCTTAAAATTAAAAAACTAAGGCTAGCTAGGTACCACACTGAATAGAGTGCCAGGCCTGGAGTCAGGAGGTCCTGGGTTCAAATGTGACCTCAGACTCTTCCTAGCTATATGACCATGGACAAATTACTTAACCCAATTGCCTAGCCCTCATCTGTCTTCTTAGAACTGATACTCAGGGTTATTTTTTAAAAAATGCAGAAACTATTGGGAGAGATATTAAGTCCTTAATACCTTCGTGTGAATCAGTTTTCCAAGTCCTTTGAGGGAGATCCAAAGACTTAAGGTGGAGAAAAATGGTCTAAATTGGGGGACAAGGGAGGAAAGAGCCTAAAAAAGAGGTTAGATTAACTATTTCACTATTTAGTTGGAAGATGTCCTAAGCTAAAGTGTTATTTTTATATGGATATAGACTAAAACTACAGATGATAAAAGTGGACAGATAACAACTGAGTAGAAATAGGATGTCTCAGGAGGAAGTAGATTGATGCCAACACCTCCCTTCCCCCTTTCTCTCTCCCACCTAAACTTTAGTCACATTCATCTGGCGCTTTGGAACTTCCCTATTCCAAACTCTAAGACATTTTATAGCAAGTTCCTGCCCAAGGCAAGCTGAAGACTTAGAGGAAATAGTGATTAGAGGTCCTAAGAGAGAGACTCTTTCCCATAGTGGAATGAGGAAGCATTGCAATATTTTGCATAAGTCTGTGTACACTATGTGTCTCTCTCTCTGGCTGTTGCTGTTAGAAGCAACAGACTCAAAAACCAGTAGGCTTGCTCGAATGCTTTAATCATCATTTCTACACTGATATTCTAGTAGGAGAGTTTACTGAAATTTGACCCTGCTCTTGGCTTTCAAACAGCTCTTGGCCAAAGTTAGGTTTAGGCAATAGGCAAATAACTTAGTTCTCAAGTGGCTAGCCTAGTTTCCCACTTCTATTAATTTTTTTTTTCTTCTGGAAGATTTTTTTTTGAATCCTATGATTTTCCCATTATGTCATGGTGCTTTTACCCACTTTATTCCTCAGTTATTTAGTTCCTTGGCATCTTCTTTTAGAAAATGAAACTGTAACTTAGATAATAGACTCAAGTGTTAATTGAAAACCTTGTTGAACAGCTGCTCCAGTTGTTTTTCCATCACCTCTTTAAAAATAAAATGGTCAGATGACTCAGCAAAATAGTATTGACTACAAATAGTTACTGGGTGCTAATGCTCTTTTATTCTTTGTAGATTTTTGTAAAGGTTTTGGGCTAGAGACAGAAGTCATGAGTTCATATCTGTATTTAGCCACTACCTAGCTGGGTGACCCTGGGCAAGTCACTTAACCCCTATTGCCTAGCCCTTACCACTCCTCTGCCTTGGAACCAATACTTTGTATCAATTCTGAGATAGAAGAAAAGGGTTTTAAAAAATAAAATAAAAAGGTTTTAGGGTAAATGACATAAAGTATCAACTACATTTGCATTAGCCCATTTACCACAAGCCCAGCACACTGGCATCTCCCAATTTTTTCCACAAAGGGAAACTAGGTTTTCATTTAAGGATACTTTTGATTTAGAACTTCAGTCACATGATCTATTTCATGGGATCTCAAGTGAGTGAGAGCAGTGTAATCCATTTAAAATTTGGTAGAATCTGAGTGTTGGGGACCTATGTAGCTATTTTCCTAGAGTAAGTAGTACTAGTAGC
Organism: Gracilinanus agilis; assembly: GCF_016433145.1. NCBI lineage: Eukaryota > Metazoa > Chordata > Mammalia > Didelphimorphia > Didelphidae > Gracilinanus > Gracilinanus agilis. Next base: position 481,116,885 of record NC_058132.1, read on the forward strand.
TGTCAAACTCAAATGGAAATGGACGCCTCTAATCTAAACACAAAGATCTCTGCCAGCTTCCTTTTGACTTATATTTAAAATATAATGTTCTTTTTTATTGTATTTTTTAGTTATTATGTTAAATATTTCCCAAGAAATACCTCTCTTTTAAGCTACTGAAGTAAATGATTCTTTTTTCTTTTTCCCTGAGCTAATTTGATCACTTCTCTCTTTTTATAGGAATCTTATGTATGGTGTGGTGAAGCTCATGAAGCTCGTAGGACAGCTCTCTGACAAATTTTACTACACAGATTGTCTCTTGTTTGGAGCAATTATCTCTGCCACTGATCCAGGTATTTACCCACTTGGCCCTTGGTAGTAGGGGTAACCACCCTGCCAATGCTGTCTGTAGTCATCTCCATGCTTTAGTGGATGGTCTTCCTGAATTGCCATAGCCAAAAACAATCCCCGCGTGGCCAGTCTTCCAATGCTAAGCTTCTCTGTTAGTCAACAAGCATTTATTGAAGGCTAAGCCTTGTGATACCAAAAAAGGCAAAAACAGTCTCTACTCAAATGGGGAAGACGACATACCAACAACTACAAGTTAAATTGGGGACACTCTCAGAGGGAAGGCACTAATGGGAGCAGGGGTCTTGCAGAAGGTAAGATTTTAGCTGAGAATTGAGAGAAGCTGGGAGGTAGGGATGAGGAGGGAGAGTCTTCCAGGTTTGGAGGACAGCCAGGGAAAAGGCACGGTTAGAAGATGGAATGTGTGCAAACGAGTAAGGGTTGTTAGGTTATAGACTATGTGCAGGGTAGTCAAGTGTAAAAAGATAGGGAAGAGAAGGAGACAGGCTTTAGAAGCCAAATGGAGGGTTTTCTATTTGATCCTGGAGGTAATAGGGAGCCACTCCATTGTACTGAGTAAGGGAAGAGCGAATAAGATTACTCTTGCACTATCACTGGCAGTAGAAGTGGTGGATGGACTGAGATAAGGAGAGGCTTCAGGCAGAAAGACCAACCTGAAGGGTATTATTGCAGCAATTCCAGGGTGATGAGAGCCTGTGCTTGGATGGCAGCTATGTGAGTGGAGAATAGGGGACTTGTATGTTGTGAAGGGTCAGCTGGTTCTTGGACAGTCACCGTATAGTCTATCATCAAACACATATTCAAAATCATCTAAGAGATGTTCTAAAAGACCAAGATACTCTAAGTCTTTTTTCAGTAGCCTCTGCCAGACCTTGTGCTGAGCTGGTCTAGACTTAGAAAACCTAAAGTAGCCTCCCCACCATTATGAAGCATTCGAATAGAACCCAAGTGTAGGATCTTTCTAGTCACACCATTTTTAATGGCATTCAAAAGGTGAGAAAAATACAAGCTCTCATAAATTCATGATTTGTGCTTTTCTCCCTGGAGTGCCAATTGCAGGGACAGATCATCATTTCTAACACATCACTTAAAATGACATTTCTCAACTATGTTTGGTGACTTGTATTTCATCCTCTTATTTTTATTTTAACTTAAGGACATTCTCAAGTATATGGTCATACTCTGAACTCTTATCTTTTTCTTTCTCCAGTTCTCTCTTTGAGTCTCTCTGACTTTTTGTCTCTGTCTCTTTTCTAATCTCTAGTTCTTTCTCTGGCCTGGTCTGTCTGACTCTCACTATCTCTGTCTTTTTCACTTTATCTTTCTCTGTTTCTGTCTCTTTGTGCACGCGCGCACGCGCGCGCGCGCGCGTGTGTGTGTGTGTGTGTGTGTGTGTGTGTGTGTGTGTGTGTGTCTCCCTCTCCATCTCTCTTTCTCCCTCTTCCTTTCTTTCTCTCTTCCTCTCTCTCTGTCTCTCTCCCTGCCTTTGTTTCTCTCTCTTCCTCTCTGACTCTCACTTTGTCTCTCTCTGTTTCTCTGCCTCCGACCCTCTGTCTCTCTTTCTTTGACTTCCCCCACCCACTTTTGGTGTACTTAAAAAAAAAAAAAAAAACTTTTATTAATGCCTTAAAAAAAACCAAACAACACTGTTACTTTGTATGACATCCCTAATAATTTTAAATACACTTCGGCATTTAAGCAAAGTTCTTGCTTTGTACAATTAAGCAAAATAGATATTTGTCTTTCATTTCAGAAGTAAATGGTGCTTTGCTGGTTTTCCCTATCTCTGCTCTGTGGCTTTCACTCCTTCCAGGAAACAGATGTGACTTGATTGTAATAATATTGTGGAGGTTCAGCACACTAGTCTTGCATATAGTGAAGTATTAAATGTCTGTCATTACCTGGAGCAATTTCATTTTACTTCCTTAAATGCTTTTTGTCATTAATACCTGCTGTGTTTCAACTTGCGCAAGGGGTAGGCTGTAGGCTCTAAAGTGGTTTGCTGTTGATTCATCTGGTAGATCTCCTTCTTTCAAGCATGATTTGGCTATTCCTTAGAACTTGAAAAATTTTAAACTCACTCATGCACATACCTTAGCATTTAAACCTGTGATTAAATCCATCTGTATAAAATGTTTATAACTAGCCATTTCTTTATTGGCAGCTATCAATAATGGCTCTTGCTAAGGAAATAGTTTTGTAGGAGGAAAGGAAATAGTCTAATATGCTTTAGTTGAGGGGCACTTAGTTTTTTCAATCTAATTTTTTATTTTATTTGCAAACAAAGATCAGCCTTGTCCCCCCCTCTCTTCCCTCTTCATGCCCCTCATTGAGAAAGCAAGAACAAAGCCCCTATTTCAGACATGTATAGTCAAGCAAAACCAATTTTCACATTGACTGTCTAAAAAATGTCTCCATTTACACTCCATGTTTGTTACTTCTTTGTCAGGAATTGGACGGTGAAACCTCAGGAACTGTGAATGGTCACTGGGTTGTTGATCAGAAGTGCCTCTTTAAAAAAAATATTGCTTTTTTATCATCCACGATCTGTCTTTTCATCCTCCCACTCTCCTAGACCTATTGTGAACATAAGAAAAACAAGACCTATTACAAGCATGTATAGTCAATCAAAACAAAGTTCCACAGTGACTATAACCTAAAAAATATTTCTTGAGTTCCAAATTCTTCGTTTCTCTATCAGGGGATGGAAAACATTTTGCCTTTAGTCTTATGGGATCTTTTTTAGGCCTTACACTGATAAGAGTTTAGCACAACAGCGTTACATCACATTTACATACAATAACAGATTCCTGATTCTTTCCCCCTCAGAAAAAGCTATAAATATTTTTGTGCTACCAAGATTAGAAAGAAAGCAGAAAATTAGGGGAAAATTTTTACATCAGGTTCCTCTAATAAAGGCTTCATGTCTCAAATGTATAGGAAACCAAATCAAATTTATGAGAATGGGAGTCATTCTCCAATTGGTAAGTGGTCAAAGTGGCATGGGACATCATACCCCCAAATTACAGAAGTACTTCAGGCAAACTGTAAGCAGCTAAATTCCTTTGCCCCCTTACATCCTTGTGACTACTAACCCAAAGCATCTGATAACTCCATAAGACCCTGAAAAGATTACCTGCCTTGGATTGTCCTTTAGATTTGAGTTGGACATAGAGATTCAAGCTATGCATTGATACCTCCAGGTTGTATCTAAGACATCTATATGTCTCCTAATCTATGAAGGTCACCTCCTATGTCTTCAAGCTGACCCCGGTCAGATGACCAAATCCCTCACCTCCCCAACACCCTCCCCCTGTGCCTGAGTGCATACCCACATATCAACTGTTGTAAAGAGTATAAAGAACCCAGACTTGATCTCCTCTAGGAGGTAGCTTTCCATCTATACTGTCCTCCCAGCCAAATTCAACATAAATTCCAAATTAATAAATTTCTCTTTTTATTTTTAAGCTAAGTCTTGGACTCTTGCATTCTTGCAAAGGGTATCCTTCCCAAACCCAGGGGATTCACCTCAAGCCCCCCACAATAAAAGGGTATGAACAGATAGTTTTTGAAAGAAAAAATCAAAGCTACCCACAGTCATATGAAAAAATGTTTTAAATCACTAATGATTAGAGAAATGCAAATTTAAACAACACTGAGGTATCACCTCATACATGTTGGTATGATAAAAAAGGGAAATGACAAATTTTGGAAGGGATTTAGAAAAATTGGGATATTATCACTCTCTTAGGGGAGTCGTGAACTGATTCAACTATTCTGGAGAACAAATTGAGACTATGCCCAAAGGACTCTAAAACTATGCATTTCCTTTGATCCAGAGATACCACTTACTAGGTCCCTATTCAGAAGAGATCAAAGGAAAAGGACCTATATGTATAGAAATATTTATAGCAGCTCTTTTTGTGGTGTAAAAGAATTGGAATTTGAGGGGATGCCCATCAATTAGAGAATAGCTGAACAAACTGTGGTATATGATTGAGTTGGAATACTATTGTACTATAAGAAATGATGAGCAGGATACTTTCAGAAAAACCTGAGTTGTATAAACTGATGCAAAGTGAAGTAAGCAGAATCAAGGGAACATTGTATGCAGTAGCAACAATATTGCACAATGATCAACCGTGAATGACTTAGCTATTCTGTTTAGTGATCCCAGACAAATCTGAAGGACTTATGATTAAAATACTATCCATCTCCAGAGAAAGAAGTAATGGAGTCTGAATGCTGGTGAAAGCATATTTTTTAATTTTATTTTTCTCGATGTTTGGGTTTTGTTTTTTTTGTTTTTTGTTTTTTTGTTTTTTTTGGTCTGCATTTTCTTTTACAACCCAGCTAACGTGTGTTATTGGAAGTTTGGGAGTCTTAGAACTACATTTCCCATTAGTCCACTGGTCTTCTATCTTATGTGATGATGTAGACAGTTAACGTAATGACGTAAACGGGAGGATAAAAATTGAGTGGCTGGTTTTGCACTTCCTCTTTGTGATCTATCTACCACGGAGGCGGCAGGCATGGCGTGTGGTTTTATTAAACTGACTCTTAGCATGACATGTGGTTTCATTTTTCTAATGGCTACCAATAAATCTTTAAAAACCATAATATTTTAAAGCTATCCTTTTATATTCATTTTATTTCTTACACATGGAGATATATTTTACATGACTGCACATATATAATCTATATCAAATTGTTTGCTTTCTTGAAGAGAGCAGGAGAAGGGAGAGAATTCAGAATAATTTTTTTAAACAAATATTAAAAAACTTTTACATGCAATTGAGAAAAAATAAACTAAGCAAGAAAAAAGAAAAGTATGTGACCTCAGTAGAAGGAAAACATAAAAGAATATTCTAATATATTTTAATATCTACTTTTGGAATTTGTTTTACTTAGGACTAATCCCTTCCTTAATCTACTCTCTTTATAATTCCTTCCCCTCCCTTCTCCTCTTTCTCTCTTATTTCCTTGTCTTTCTTTTCCCCTGTATTTCTGTGCTAAACCATGTTTCTATATTTTCTTCCTTCTTTTGACTAATTTGGATGAGAATGAGGTTCAAGTGTCTGCTGCTTCAACTCCAACAGTTTTCCTCCTTGTTTGTATAGATCTGCCTACTTGTGCACAATCAAGGGGAGTTGTTTTTTGTTTGAGTTTTTGTGGGTTTCAGGTTTTTGAGGTTTCTTTTTAGTCCTGGGGCCCCTTTGGTAATCCAGGGAAAGCCTACAGACTACTAAGACTTTCTCAGACTAATGTATTTAAATGCATAAAATAAAATGCACGAGGTGGCAAAGGAAATATATTGGAATAGAGCTATCATTTTTTTTTAAGTTAATGGATCTCAGGCTAAGAAACCTATATTCAGACCAAAGGCTTTGTGTACAATTCAGGTTTTGAAAGCTTTAAGATCCCAACTGGTACATATGGGCTTCTATTAGCAAGTATATAATTTTCATGTAGGTAACGAGGTTTTTTTTCAAAGAATATAACTTCTTACCCCTTGATTACATTTTAAATGTGGAAATGAGACTGAATGATGAAATAGAGAGAAGACTTGACAGGGTTTGTTTTCCCTTAAAAAGAAATAAAAAAGGGAAGTCATTATTTATTTGCCTTTAGTGGATATTGGAGGGAAAAATTAAATGTCCCTAAAGAGCTCTGAAAAGGGCCAGTTATTATCCTAATGACTTACTCTCTTAGGCATATTTCAGTATTATTCAGCAGATTGAACATGGTAGACTTGAAAGGTCTTTTGTCTGGACATTGAATGCCTTAATAATACTAAAGATACCAATCTAGACAGAAGCAGTGACATCAAACTAATTAATTGGTATATTAAAGCTCAGTATTGTATTATTTTAGACCAAGAGGAAAAGTTTGAGCTAGTCCAGGTCTCATTTTACAAATAAGGAAACTTTACACTTTGATGGAAATGATTTATCTAAGATTACACAGCTAATCCCAGAGCTAGAACTGAAAACTGCATCAACCCATTTCTCATTCTAGTGTCCTTTCCACTCTACAGTGTTGTTATTCAGTCATTTTCAGACCTGTCAAATTTGTGACTTCATTTGTGGCTTTCTTGGCAAAGAGACTGGAAGCATTTGCCATTTCCTTCTCCTGCCCATTTTATAGATTAGGAAACTGAGGCAGAAAGGGTTAAGTGACGTGCCCAAGGTCACACAGCTAGTAAGTATCTGAGGCCAGATTTGAACTCACAAAAATGAGTCTCCCTGATTCCAGGCCCAACACTGCACCAAGTATAATGATACCAAATAGGCGGGGAAAGTTTTGGCTCATACCTGCATTTGTCTGAATTGAAAACTGTTGAACCCTGAAATATTCCAGTCCCTAGAAGGGTTTTGTTGTGTAGGTGAGAGAAGAGAAGGGAGGCTTCTAGTATGAACAAATGCAAGGTTCATTAGTCATTCTATTCTTAATGATTTTCTGCCAAATTTTACCAGCTTTATTAGCATTATAAAGCTGCCAATGAGATAGCCTGTGTTCAGAAATGAATATTCTGGGGAAAGATGTCTGCCTGCATATTTCACATAGAGTTTACTGTGTGATTAATCTCTTATTGCTACCTCTCGTTGTGAAATATCAAAGCCGTGCTTTCTGAAAATGCACACAGCTCAGTTGATTATATGTGTATTATGGGGGAAAAGGAGGGAGGCAGCAGCTAGCTGGCTGGCTCAGTGGATTGAGAGCCAGGCTGGAGGCTAGAAGTCCTGGATTCAAATCCCAGCCTCAGACACTTCCTAGCAGGGTGACCCTGGACAAGTCACTTAACCCCCATTGCCTAACCCTTATCCCTCTTCTGTCTTAGAACCAATACCTATTGGCAGAAGGTAAGAGTTTAAAAATTAACTCTACAGTTATCAATGATTAAATATGGGGTTCCTCTGCTCTTCTGCCTGTCCATTGAGGCCCTCTGATAACTTGTGACACTTGAGCCCCGTGTGCCCCAGCTTTGATTTGGAGTCCTGTTTGCCCTTAAGCTTTTGTGCTATAGCATATAGATTGCTCAACACTGTCCTAATTCATCAATGTTTCCTTGTCCTTTAAAGGTTTTTGTCAGATTTCTAGTTCCCCCTTTTCTGAGTCTTCTCTTTTAGCTCTGAAACTGTTGTCCTTTTGGTCTGTCAGCCACATCCTTCAGAGACCCTGGGATCACCCCACTAGCACAGACCCCCACCCCCACCCCCACAGCAGTTTCGTACAGCAAGCAGTCATGGCAATGGATTTTCTCCATCGGTGTATGCCCAATACAACTTGCTTTTCGAGATCAGATCCTTATATGCACTACTTTACATTTCATTATCCTCTCACCTTCATGGAAGTTTTGCTTCTTCCTTGACTCTCCCCAAGGGTCTCCTGGTTATGAGTTCCAGATTTTCCCCCATCCTAGCTGCTTGGGTTTCTATCTGGATTGAGTGTCCTTTTATCTTTTGGTGGTAGGTGGAATACTTTTTTTTTTCTTAAACCTTTATCTTCCATCTTAGAATCAATATAGTGTATAGGTCTAAAGCAGAAGAATGGTAAGGGCTGGGCCATGGGGTTTAAGTGACTTGCTCAGGGTCACACAGTTAGGTGAGACTGGATTTGAACCCAAGGCATCTCATCTCTAGGCATAACTCTCTATCCACTGAGTCACCTAGCTACCCTTGGTAGGCATGATTCTGTAAGGCATTGATTTATTTATTTTTGCATCCCCAGCACTGAGCATCATGTTCTTCTTTCCTCTCTGGCCCAGTTAGCAAACTTGTGAGTACATGCAACTGCATGGTTGTTCAGTGAGTACAATGTTAGGCTAGGAGTCAGGAAGCCTGGGTTCAAATCCAACATCAGACACATTAGCTGTGCGACCCTAGGAAAGTCGCTCTGCCTCAGTTTCCTTATCTGTCAAATGAAGATAATAGCACCTGCCTTTCCAGGTTAGGAGGATTAAATGAGATAGTAATTGTAAAATGCTTTGCACAGAGCTTTATTTGGTTGTTGTTTATGTAGTCGTTCAGTCATATTTGACTCTTCATATCCCTGTGGAACATACTCTCCATTGTTTTGTTTTGTTTTTTAAACTCTTAGAATTAATACCGTGTATCGGTTTCAAGGCAGAAGAGGAATAAGGACTAGGCAATGGGAGTTAAGTGACTTGCCCAGGGTCACCCAGCTTGGAAGTGTCTGAGAACAGATTTGAACTAAGGAAAATAAGTCCTTCTGATTCAAGGTCCAGTGCTCTATTCACTGCACCACCTGGCTGCCCCTATGGATACTAGAGGTGATTAAGTCTAACCTTCTCTCCATTGTACAAGACCATAAATCTACTTCTGTATGAATACTTAAGCCAACAAGCGACTCAAGACATAGTCCACAAAGTCCAAGAAATGCTTTCTTAAAGTGAGATAAATTTTAGCCCATTTGAATTTCCAAGCATTTGGCTCTTAGTTCTGCTTTCTTAATCAATGTGACTAATCTGTCTTCCAAGTAAAAGCCCTTCAAATATTTTCAATATTGCTATTGTGTCATTTCCTCCCCATCTCCCATCATGTTGCCAGACTTAACATCCTCAGTCCCTTCAGTCATTCTCACGACAAATATCTGGGTCCCCCTCAAAGTCCAGGTCACCCATTTAGATGTCCTCTAATTGGTCATTGTTCCACTAGACATGTGGCTCTCAGAACCAAGCACAGTATTCCAGATTTAATGGACTAGCACAGAGTACAATAGAGCCACCCTTTCCTTGGTTGTGACCACTTTCCTATGTTGACAGATCTGTGATGTCCCAGATATGGATGCTTCCTTCCTTTGCTACCTGTCTGCACTGTCACTTCATCCCACAAGTATGTCAGCAGGTCTGCATGTAGTTTAACAAGCACCTACTATGCAAGCACTGCGAAGAAAGGGAAAAACTCATACCCCTGCCCTCATGGAGTTTACATTTTAATCCTCCAAGGGACCTGCTTGACATGCTGGGGACTTCCTCTAGATCAGTGGTATCAAATTCAAATAGAAAATGGGGCCATTAAATCATGCATAAGGGGCAAGTAAGTGGTACGGTGGATAAAGCACTGGACTTGGAATCAGGAAGATTCCTCTTCATAAGTTCAAATATGACAGACACTTCCTAGCTGAGTGACCGTGGGCAAATCACTTAACCCCTGTTTGCCTCAGTTTCCTCATCTGCAAATGAGCCAGAAAAGGAAATGGCAAACCAGTCCAGTATCTCTGCCAAGAAAGTCCAAAATGGGGTCATGGAGAGTCAGACACAACTAAAAAATAACTGAACAAAACCATACATAATTATTTCAGTGGTCTGCAGGTTGACTAAGAAAACTACACATTGACATTATCTGTGTTTTAATATATTTCTACTTGTTTTGTTAAATATTTCCCAATTATATTTTAATCTCATTCAGGCCACACTCAGGAACATGGCTGGTGGTAATGAACATGTATGGGCTAGATCTATTTACATTATTTGTGGATTCTAGTCAAGTATGTAGACTGTCCATCTTTGGTGCTCACAACATGACTCGTTTTATCCTCTCTTCTTGTCTTACTTCCTTCCCATAATAAATTTAACTATTTTGGGTGCGTTGTTTTTAGTAATGTCAGAACCAAACATGCTCACTGTGCTTCCCTCTGTCGTTCTTTTGGAGATCCACATAGACTGTGGCACTCTTTTATGTGAAGGAATAAAGGATCACTCAAAGAAAATTGGTGTTAAAGATCTGCTTCTGTGCCAACACACTGTATAAACTTTCCCAAGTATATTCTAGCTTATTCTTATCCTCCTATGTAATTAAGGACTTGCATAGCTGCAGATTGCTTTTTCCCCCTGGGTTTTCTTTACATAATTAATAGTAATAATAGCTGTCATATAATGATAGGAGGTTCATGAAGTGCTTTACATACATCATCATTTGATTTTCCTGACAACCCTTATTATATACCCATTTTATAGATAAGGAGTCTGAGATTCAGAGAAGTTAAGGGACTTGCTTGAGATAACACAATTAGTAAATGTCAGGTGGAATATTTGAACTCATATCTTTATTTCTCCACATTCAACGCTCATTCCGATGCCCTATTATGTCTTCATAGAAAAAACTAATTAATGTTGATATCATTCATTTCTCTAGTAGGAATATTATCTCTTTAACATTTGCAAAGTACTTTATATATAGTATTTCTTTTGAGTCTCACAACAAGCCTGTGCGGTAGGTACTCAAAAGGCATTGGTTGTTGTTGACTGATGTCTGACTCTTCATGACCCCATTTGAGCTTTTCTCAGCAAAGATCCTGGAGTGGTTTGCCATTTCCTTCTCTAGCTCAATTTACAGGTGAAGAAACTGAGGCAAACAAGGTTAAGTGACTTGCCCAGGGTCACACAGCTGGGAAGTGTCTACGGCCAGTTTTGAATTCAAGTGTTCCTGACTTGAGGCCCAGAACTCTATACCATTGAGCCACTTAGCTGCCCACACGCATTATTATCATCCCATTTAACAGATGAGAAGCTCAGGATGATTCTGTAACTTTCCTGTAGTCCCCAGCTAGGAAGCATGGTTGTTAAATTCAGGTCTTCCTGACCCCAAATTGAGAGCTCTTTCCTCTATTCCAGGCTATATGTCATGGGAGCATGTCATCTTCTTGATCTTCGTATAAGGACTTTTCTCATTTGGAGTATCAACAGCTAATATTTAGAGACAAGTCTAAAATCATTCCCCTTTCCTTTTTGCCACTTTTTGCCATAGTCACTGCAGAATTAGAAGACCCTATTATATTTGTCTTTGTTTCAAGGAACACCAGGGCCATTTTCCTTGCCAAAGTTTATTCCTAAGAATTAGGTCACAATTGGAGGGAAATAAGTTAAATGCCTGTTTATGGTCCCTGGTAAAGCTGATTAGCTGAACTCTAGACCTGCCCTTAATCATTGGGATTTACCAAATTAATCCACTTGGTAGCTCATCTGGACCTTTTGGTTTTACAGCCATCTCTCCTTTTCCACCTGCTCTTCAGCTTGTTCACTGTTCTTAAGTAGAGCAATTGAGGACCTTTGATATAAGCCAGTCATCAACCCATAGCTTGCTCTGACCTTCTTGTCTTCCACGTGGCCCTTGGTTTTTCAAGTAGCAAGGAATCAGGAGAACTGCATGTTTGTGCTCTGTATCTTTATTATTTCATTTGGTGGCAATATGTGAAAAGTTCATCGAGTTGCCCTCAGCAACTTATCACTTTAAATGTCCATTTTTTTATTAAATATTTTTTCACTCCATCCCTCTTGCAGACCATTTTGTATACCTCAACACCCTCTGCATTACTTCACATCAGTTGTTCAGTCAACGAATATTTATTCAATGCTTTGTTTGTGCTAAATCTGGGTAGTTGATCACAAGGCCTTGAATGAACATAGTCCAATTGCTTACTACTCTCCAGAGTGTTAACCCCTAGACTCTTCCCCCTTACCCTATCTTTGCTTTTTCTCTCATGACCAAAGTGTTGGGTCCTAGATGTTGACTCCTAGTTCACTCCAAAGTGTTGACCCCTAGACTCTTCCCCCTTACCCTATCATTGCTTTTTCTGCCATGACCAATGTGTTGGGTCCTAGTACCCTCCAAAGTGTTGGCCCCTAGACTTCCCCCCCTTACTCTAGCTCTACCTTTTCTGCAAGGGCTTCAAGAGTTTCAGAGTAACAATGATCCTTGGAATTACCTGAATACTTTATTGGACTTGCATGGCTCTGATAGGCATCACTGGGTGGCTCTTCATGGTGTCCAGGTCTGCTGATGCTTCGGTTATAGTCCTGTATACTCAATAAACCTCACTCCTCTTACCTGGTACACAGAGTTTTTATTTCCTCTAAATTTCTTATCCCACTGTCCATATCTAGATCCTCAGGTAAATCAGACAACACTTTCGAGACTGGCTTTTTCTTTTCTCTGTTTCATTCTGAAATTTTTGTCTTATAAAATGTTCTTCAAGTCTTGGCCCACTATTAGTGCTTCCTAACACTTCCTCATCTTTATAGAACTATGATAAAAAGTTGAACAAGCACAACAAATGAAAAAGAAAAACTAAGAGCCCTGAAGCATTTCATAACCATTGGGCTATGCTATGATCCATGAAGGGGACTTTCCAAAATCATGAAGTTCAAGAATTGGAAGGGATCTCATTAGTCATCTAGTCCAACCTATACATAAAAGAAATCCCCACTATAAAATCTCCAACAGGGGGTCATCCAGACTCCATTTGAAGACCTCCAAGGAAAGGGAACCCAAAACCTCTCATGGCAGCTCATTTCACCTTGGATAGTCTTAATGAGAGGGCAGCTAGGTGATTTCTTAGATAGAATGCCAGGCCTAAAGTCATCAAGATATATCTTCCTGAGTTCAAATCTGGCTTCAGATATTTACTAGTTATATGATCCTGGGGAAAGTCATTTAACCCTATTTGCCTCAGTTTCCTTATTTGTAAAATGAGCTGGAGAAGTAAATAGCAAGAGATACTCCAGTATATCTGCCAAGAAAACCCCAAAAGAGGTCATGAAGAATCAGACACAACCGAAAAAGAACTGAAGAGCAAAGAAAAATTTCTCAATAATCATAGCTAGCCAAAAGTGAATGGAATGTTATGGGAAATTAGTTGGTTTCCCTCCCCAGCTAGTGATGTTCTGACAAAATATGAATGGCTTGTTCTAGAAGGGATATTTATTCAGATACGAGTCAAGACAAGGTGGTCTTTAAGGTCCCTCTTCCACCTCTGAGATTCCAGAATTCCATCACTGCCATTTACTATTTCATCCTTTTTTTCTGTCAGTGGGGAAAACAAACCCACAGGCAACTGAAGAAGGCATTAGAGCACAGTCTACTTAGTTTCCCTCGACTCCATCTATTGAGGGTCAAGGTCAGAGGGTAGCAGAGTGGCTGAGAATCTGGAGAAAGACTTAATACCAGTGCCTGCATGAGGGAGCAGGTGGGTTTCTATTTGACATACTTGGGGAGTGAAAAGCTTACAATGTAAGGCTAAGGTTAGAAACCCAAACAGTGTCATAAAGTCAGCAGGAGAAACACAAGGATAAAATTCAAGTGTGTCCATTATTCTATGACCAGGGTGTTAGAGTATTTGGGGGAAGAATGCCAAAGAATAATGCTTTGGTATTATTATCCTTGTCCTTCATTATCAGGATAATTTAGAGTAGATGGTATGTTACCATTAGTGCCTATAATTAGCATCACAGAAGCATGAAATTATAAGAGACCTTTGGGATCATTTAACTCAACTCTTTCTTTTTGCCAATGTGGAAACTAAAGCTTGGGGCTGTTGTAACTTTTCCAGTGATTGCAAAGAGTGATGGAGTTGGTTTAAGAGGACCTGGGTTCAAATCTTTTCTTTGCCACTCACTATAGTCACTTATTCTAGGTCTCAATTTCTTCATTTGAAACATGAAGGGGTTGGACTAGATTAAAGCTCTAAATCCATAATCCTGTGAATCCAGGAAGATTAGTGGCAGACCTAGGACTAAACCTCATATCATTTGACTCCCATGTCAGTGCTCCGTCTACTGGACTCACCATGCCACATTCACTAGAGCAATTGGCTGTAGAAAGTCAGTTCATAGGGAAAGACTTCCTCTTTGTACCTCTTATTGACACAGCTAAGAAAAAAATCTATTTTCATTTCTATTGTTAAAAGAAATCTCTCTTCCAATTTGTTATTTCTTTCTCTTCAGTGTGGTAAAAACGGACCCAGGTGGATTCAGTTTCAGCCGAAGATAAGAAACTATGAGGAAGAAAGCTCAAAGTCCACCCTTTTACCTGCTTCAAATTACTGAATTTCCAGCAGTTTGTTAGAGATACAATTTACAAATATTTTGAATTTGATTATTTTTCACATTCCTTCCCTTTCCCTATTCCCCAGTTCCCAACTGGACTGCAGAATGGTATAGGTAAAGAAACCCTAAGTAACAGCTAGTTTTGCAAAGTGATATCTCTATTTTATACTTTCAAGAATCCTCATAGGTAGGTGTTGTTATTATCTGCATTTTACAGATGAGGAAATCAAGACAGCCAAAGGGTTAGGATTAAACGGACTTGACCAGGATCACTCAGTTGTTAATTGTCTGAGACTAGATTTGAATTCAGGTCTTCCCGATTACAGACCTAGCATTCTATCCACTCTGCCACCAGCTGCTTGGAGTCATCCTTAGCTTTACGCCCAGCTCTGCCAATAACTACTGTATGCGTGATTTTCTTTGTTTCTCTAGGCCTCAGTTTCTTCATTTGTAAGATAGAAGGCTTATACTATGAGATCGTTAAGATTTATTCCAACTACATGATTATGATATTCTTACAATGTTTTAAAATGAGTCCATTAAAATTTTATTTTAGGAATTTTGTGAATACCTTTTGAGAGACTGCTGTTGGATAATATATTTGGGTATTAGTGAAGGTTTAAGTCTTATAAAGGGCACAGCTTCTCTTGAAAAGCTAAATGACAGGCAGAATGACTTCCTGATTAAATTACTATTCAGAAATTCAGGACAAGTGCTAGGCAACTCAGTAGGTGGTGGCTCCACTGGTCCTGGAAGCCAGAAAGCCTGAAGTCATTTGGCTTCAGAGCCTAGATGACCCTAGACAAATCAATTCCATTCCACTCGATAAAGATAAACGTTTATTAATCACCTACTATGTGTAGGCTTAACTGTACTAAGTCACTTAATTACTCTTTTTCTGATTTCTCTTCTGTAAAATCAATGTGATCATAATACCTACCTTACAGGATTGCCATGAGGATCAAATGAGTTAACATATGTGAAGTGTTTTTGCAAACTTTGAAGCGCTGGCTATCATTATTTTAATGGAGCTTGATTGGCACCATTTTTATTATATTGGTTTTCCTTTCTCCCTCAAGGTGTTGTAGAAAAAATTAAGAAACAAGAAAAGGTATTATTATTTTACTTCTGAGAGTAAACCAAAAAGAGCTACACTCAATAACTACTTAACATGCATTAATAAGTAGACCAACACATAAGGAACACTTTTAGGAAGAGTGTGGTGGGTGACTAAATTGTTCCCTGCTCTATCGTCCAATAAGCTCTATCAGGATGGATAGGGAAAGAGTGGCTTTTCACTGGCTGCCTGGTAATTGCTATTTGTGGTGTGAAAATGGCAAGTTCTTTGCAGAAAAGAGATCTGATTGGAATAGACCTTCTTGACATGCAATATCCCCAGGGATGTATCCAATTATCTAATGGTACATCATAAAATTCTCAAACCTAAACTGATTTCTTCTGTTCATTCTCATTTTTTTCTCCCAGTGTTTTAAAGTAGAAAGAGGCCCAAGTTGGAGTTAAGAAACCTGATTTCTAGATTTTGCTCTCTCACTAATGAGCTGTGACCTTATTTTCTTAAGCCAGTCACCAACCTTCTTTAACCAGTTTTTAAATTTGCCAATTGGTGCTGCCACTTAGTACCTGTAGGACCTTGGACAAGTCATTTAATATCTTCTAGTTTTCATATCTGAAACAAAGAGGTTACACTAACTAAACTCTATTATTTTAAATATAAGTATTTTTAATTAAAAATTAAAATATATTTTAAATATAAGTACTTATAATAGTTCCACAGTGCCATATCTCAATGGAAAGCTAGTTGGCACAGTGGATAGAGTGGTGGGTCTAGAATCAGAAAGACTTATCTTCCTGAGTTCAACTCTGGGCTCAGACACTTATTAATTGTGTGGCCCTGGGTAAGTCACCGAATGCTTTTTGACTCAGTTTCCTCATCTGTAAAATAAACTAGAGAAGGAAATAGCTAACCACCACAGGATCTTTGCCAAGAAAACCCCAGATGGGGTCATGAGGAGTCAGACATGACTAAAAATGACTAACCACCACCACAACTCATCATTTAAATGAAATGATTTGAAAGTGCTCTGAAATGATAAAAAAAAAACAGTGTATGGACATAAATTGTTGTAAATGGGCTTTGGAACATGTTGAGGTAAGAACTGAAATCTAAAAAAAGAACATAAAAACTCCAGGAAAGTTGAAAATATTTGACTTACAGTTACATAAGGCTAGGATTCTGGAACTAATTAGAAGTGCAATCTTTGGTAAATCCTCAGGATTGACCACCTACTGATGCTTTGTTATGATTATAATTGGTGGCTCAGTAGATAGGGCACTAGCCCTGTAGTCAGGGCTTAGACGCTTCTAGGCTTTGTTCCCACAAGGATAAAAACTTAACCTGTCTACCTCAGTTTTCTAATCTGTAAAATGGGGATAATCATAGTGCCTACCTCCTGATCTTGTCAGGACCAAATGTGATATTCTTAGAGTGCTTTGCAAACCTTAAAATGCTGTATAAATGCTACCTTTTGTTATTATGATGCTAGTATGACTAGTATTTCATGGAAGTTAGTAATATTATAGTGTTGTCTGCCATAGACAAGTAGAATAATATTTTGCTTCCCATTCCATAGGTAACGATTTAAAATTATAGCAAGAGATTAACTTTGGTAAAGCCGGCTTAGCTTGGTCCACAAGGGAAAGATAAAGAATTTTCCTAATGAATCCCTCTGTATCTTTTTTTTTCCCAGTGACTGTTCTGGCCATATTTAATGAACTACATGCTGACGTGGACCTATATGCCCTTCTTTTTGGAGAAAGTGTCCTAAATGATGCTGTGGCCATAGTGTTATCCTCGTAAGTAATATTACTATTTCATAGTAAGGAAAAGGCTTTTCTCGACTGATATGCTTTAGACTGAAGTACAAAAGTCTATTTGTGGGCAGCTAGGTAGGACATTGGATAGAGCACCAGGCCTGGAGTTGAGAGGACTTGGATTCAAATCTGATCTCATACAATTCCTAGCTGAATGATCCTGGGCAAGTCCCTCAATTCCAATTGCCTAGCCCTTACCACTCTTAAAAGATAAGTGGCTTATTTTTTAAAATCTATTTGTTTCTCCCTTTTTTAGATAGAACTATCACTGTAGGAAAAGCCTAAGCCTTCTACTTTGGAAATATTTCTAAACCTCCTACTTTGGGAATATTTCCTGGGATACTGAGGAGTAACATGATTAAGGTTATCCAGCTAATAGGTATCAGAAGTAGACCTTGAACCCACATTTTCCTAACTCTGAGATCACTCTTCTCTTCACTACGCCTTTTTATCTTAACAGTGTTAAATATTGAATCACATTCTTCTAAATAAGGCTTATCAGCTTTCTGATTTGTGCTTTTTCAGTGTTTAATCAACAGGACTCCGATTTCAAAAAACCAAAATGAGATACTGCTGTACTTTGAAAAAGAAAAAAAAATGGTTGAAATGCAGTATTTTTTTAATCCTCACCTGACCTTTTTTTTTTTTTTTTAATTTCCCCTCTTCTCTTCAACCCCAGGTCTATCGTTGCCTACCAGCCAACTGGATTGAATACCCATGCTTTTGACGCAGCAGCCTTCTTTAAATCTGTGGGAGTATTCCTGGGAATATTCAGTGGCTCCTTTGCCATGGGAGCAGTGACTGGAGTCGTGACAGCTCTAATATCCTTTTCTGTGCCTTTTCTGGCTTCAACTTTATGTTACTTGAGATTTTGAAAAGAAGTCTGTTGATTGGCTGGTAGAGTAGAGTTCAATCTGGCACCAAAATTGGATTAAGAACCCCCTTGAAATGTCTTGCTCTTGGAGAAGCAGGAGTAGCTCCTAAGTAGCATCCTGCTACATCCTGCTAGATGCTTATCACACAAAGATCCTTGGGAGGAGCACTTAGGATACGTGTCATCCGCCATCATCAACAGCCTTTCCATTTCATGCCTTTTTGCCTGAGAATGTCTAAATATTTGTCTGGCCTCTGTGTCCAGAACAGGCATCTGGATTGCATTTTACTCATTGAAAATTGTCTTTTTGCCTCAATGGGAAATTTATATAGACTCTTGTAGCTTATGGGAGTTATTATGTTCCTGGAAAACACGACCTGACATGTTATGTACATCAACGAGTTGCTTGGTGATTTCCCCAAAGAAATAAGGGATGTATTCCTGACCAAGGATCTCATGCCTAAGTCTTTGCTGTGACCACAAACAAACTGACTTAGCCATAGATCTGTTTGCTGGTAGAGATCCAAATCTTCTTTTCTCATAAATCTTCCGTAAGACATCCACCCAGTATCCTGGAGGTCTTCCTCTGATGGATTAATATCTAGAGCAGAGTAGGGGTGGCACACTGCACTTGGAGTCAGAAACACCTGAGTTCAAATAGAGCCTCAGACATCGTAATGTAGAGATTGCAGCATGGTTCCCTGGAATTCTAGGTGAGGCTGACCCTGTATTTTGCAGGGATTCCATGCTGCAATCTCTGCATTACAACATGTAACCACTAAGATGGGGATGATAATATTGCCTATCTCCCGGCACTATTATGAAGAAAAAATGATATGAAATTTGTAAAAGATGCAGCTAGGTGGCCCAGTGAATAGAGCATTGGCCTTGGAATCAGGACGCCTCTTCTTTCTGAGTTCAAATCTGGCCTCAGACTAGCTGGGTGACCCTGGGCAAGTTGCTTAACCCTGTTTGCCTCAGTTTCCTCATCTGTAAGATGAGCTGAAAAAAGAAAATGGCGAACCAATTCAGTATCTCTGCCAGAAAACCCCCAAATGGGGTCATGAAGAATCAGGCGTGACTGAAAACAACTGAACATCAAATTTATAAAGTTCTTTGCAGATGCCTTAAAGCACTCTATGAATTTCAATTGTTATTATTATTAGTAAAATACCATTCAGACTTTCCATCCATCATGTCTCATGCTACTTTTATTTTCTGGCATAGACCATGAATATCCTATTTGCTAGAACCATAAATGATTTGCTGCCTAATATGAAGCTTTCAAAAATGTCTATAAATCAACTGAGCAAGGCAACATAGTAAGCAAGTATGTAAAATTGTATTCATTATGATTTATCAGTGCTTATCCTACAGAATGCTTATCTTCCTAATTCCTGCTTTATTTTTACTAGCATAAATCAGTAGATAAAGTGATGCCTTCATCAGGGTCATGGAGTCCAAAAGGGTTTCTCAGGGGATATTTTCTACAGACTTTTTTGGAAATAAGGCAACATTTGGAAGAACTTAGTGGCATTTTGAGAAACTGATGAAGCCAGAAATGAGTGTTTTGCTGAATCACTGTATTCATTGCAAATCTCCCTATAATAAGCACAGATAGAGATCAAGTTGTCAGGTTTTTTGTTTCAAAACAATCTTACTCCTTCCTTGAGCCGCCATCTCACCAGTATTACCAGCTTCACTTCACCAAAAAATTGTAAAATCATTGAATTTCAGCAAGCACTTCACTTAACTCTTCATCTTCCCCATCTTACAGATGAGGAAAGTGAGGCCCAGAGGTGTTCAATGACTCATAAGCAATTTGTGTTCGATCATTTTCAGTCATTTTAGACTCTTTGTGGCCCCATTTGGAGCTTTTTTTTTGGCAAAGATACTGGAGTGGTTCGCCATTTCCTTCTCCAGCTCATTTTACAGATGAGGAAATGGAGGCAAACTGGGTTAAGCAACTTGTCCAGGTTACACAACTAGGAAGAGGCCAGATTTAAATTCAAGACAAGGGAGTCTTCCTGACTCCAGATCTGGTCCTCTATCCACAGGCACCACCTAGCTGTCCACATGAGATTACTCAATTAATCACCAGCAGTTACATGTGCATTTAAGATGCAAAAACTAACACTTGCTTATAATTATTTCATCCCAGGACATTCCACCATTTATTTCCTAATACCAAAAATACTTTGAGGCTTTGACTTCAATGGTAGCCTAATTTAAGGTCGCTGTCCTGAATTTGACCCCGAATCCAAAAAAACCTGAAGCCTTTCCAAAATTTGGACTGCAGCAGTATTAGAGCCCAGCCTTTATCAGGCATTTTAAAGGACCGAATATAGATATGTGACTATAAAATGATGAGTTTGATTTATTTTTTTAATTAAATTTTGTTTGCAGATCTTCATTTTCCCCCTCACTCCCCTTGAAAAATCAAGGGAAAATGTCTCTGTTTGAAATGTGTATCATCGCACACAAAAAATTTTCTACATTATCCAAAATATATAGACATGCATGTATATACACAACTTCTGATGAGTTCCCAAGTCTTTAAAGATTATTCATCTTTTTTTTATTTCCCTTAAACTCTTACCTTCTGTCTTAGAATCAATACTGTTTATTGATTCCAAGGCAGAATAGTGGAGGGCTAGGCAATGGGAGTTAAGTGACTTGCCCAGGGTCACACAGCTACGAAGTGTCTGAGGTCAAATTTGAACCCAGGACTTCCCATCTCTGGGCCTGGCTCTCTATCCATTGAGTCACCCAGCTGCCCCTTGTTCATCTTTAATACTGTTGTTATAAAGGGGCAAAGTAATCACCCTAGGAAGCTGTGTGGTTATCCCAGTGATGCTGCTTTATTGTATGGTGTTTTTTGGAATTATTTTTGGCAGTGATGGGCAAACTTTTTAAAGAGGGGGCCAAAGGAAAGGAAATGCTTATCTGTCAGTCTGTTTCTAAGGCAACTATTTCGAAGTTTCATTGTATTGTATCCTACTCATTGTATTCGGCAGATTAGGAATAATATCGTGGGGCCAGATAGAACATTTCAAGGGGCAGCATCTGGCCCACAAGGCTGTAGTTTGCCCATTACTGCTCTTTGGAAATCATCTGCACAGATGACTAAATAATACCAAAAAAAAATCTATCTCATTACTTTTTAGTTATTCTTTACTCTTTTTTTACTCTTCTTTATTCTTCTCTTGTTCCTTCTCTTTTCCCATCTTTCCCTATGTCACCGGCTTTGGCTCAATCCCCTCTCTCCATCTTCTGCCACTTGCATCAGATCTACCCAGAGAAGAAGGGATTTGGGGCCAGATTATGTCTGGGAATCAGGAGAAGACTTCCATGTACCATATTTGAAATCAGGCTTTTGCTGTTATGTGTTCACTTGGGTACAGCTAAGTGGCACAGTGGATAGATAGAGCACTGTACCTGGAGTCAGAAAGACTTGAGTTCAAATCTAGCCTTAGACATTTATGTGACTCTGGGCAAGTCATTTAACCCTGTTGGCCTCAGTTTCATCATCTGTAAAATGAGCTGGAGAAGGAAATGGCAAAACACTTTGCCAAGAAAATCCCAAATGGGATAGAAGAGTCAGTTATGAAGAGACTTAAATGCCATTCATTTGGCCCTAAGATGTATGCCACTTTGTACTAGCCAGTATCTTTTTGTAATGCATGTTTCTTGTAGCCCAAATGAGATGATAAATTCTTTGAGAATAGGAACTTTGTCTTCTGCTTTTACTTGTCCCTTACAATTGCTATTTAGCACAATATCCCGTACGTGTTTAGAACTCAGAAAATGCTTCATGTTTGACAGAATTGAGCCACTTTCTTGTAACAGGCTGGATCAGATCTCACAAATCCAAGCTATAAAGTTGGGAATTTAAAAGCATAAAATACTCTGTCAGACTTAGAAAGACACTGGCTTAGTGTAAAGAGAACTGACCTCAAAGCCAGCTTCAGAACCTGGGTTCAAGCCTTTGTTGTTGTTCTGCTCTTTTTTCAGTGATGTCCAACCCTTCATGATCCCATTTGGGGTTTTCATGGAAAAGATCTTGGAGTGGCTTGGCATTTTCTCTTTCCGGGTCATTTTACAGATGAGTAAACTGAGGCATAACTGACTTTTACCCACATGTGTTAAAGTAAGAAACAAAAAGGGTTAGAAAGCTATTAAGTATGGAAGAGAAGCCATCAGAATCTGAACTAAGGTGGTGGCAATAAGAATGGAAAAGAAAAGATATTTACTGCATTCCAGTGATGTATTAAATTTTTCTTTTAAACCAATTGAACTTAAAAAACAATTAAATAATATTTTATTATTTTATTATTAGGATAATAAAATAATAATAAGTGACTTGCCCTGGGTCACACAACTAGTAAATCCAGTTTGAGGCTGGATTTCAACTTATCAAAAGATGAACCTTTTTAATTCCAAGCCTGGCCCCACTATCCACTGTGCCACCAAGCTGCCCTCCCCTCCCCAACCACCCAGGATCCAGAGCCTACTTCTGACAATTTCCTGTCGGTGTGCCCTGAGGCAATCACTTAATGCCTCAGAGCCTTAAGCAACCCTGTGAGCCTCTAAATTGCAAAGAAAGTACCCACCTGCATTGGGAGAAAGAGTTTCCTTACCTGGGAGTTCTCTCAGCTGATGAAATCATTCCTATCTCATCTATCCCTATCCTGTGTCCCAGGCACTGTGTGCTGGGGATACAACAAAAATGAAAACAGTTCCCTACTTTTAGAAGCCTACTAGCCAGGGAGGAAATGACATGTCCACTGATAAGGAAATAGAAAATGCATACTTTTCCAAACCCCCTTCTGGAGGCCGGATGGAGAGAGGGGAACTACTATAAGCAAAGGCCTTTTGTAGAAAGTAGAACTTGGGCTGAAGCTTATAGAAAGAAGCTGGAGCTATCAGGAGGCACAAGATAGGAGGATAGAGAGAGAAAATAACTTTCAGATTTTTCTTGACAGTTGGATTTTGAGGATTTAAAAACATTTCTCTGGGGGCAATTGGGTGGCTCAATGGATTGAGAGCCAGACTCAGAGACAGTAGGTCGTGGGTTCCAATTTGACCTCAGATTTGTGACCCTGGACAAGTCACTTAATCCCAAATGCCTAGCCCTTACCAGTCTTCTGCCTTGGAACCAATACACAGTATTGATTCTAAGGGGGAAAGTGAGAGTTTAAAAAACAGTTTCTCAGTAGCTCAAGTAACTCTATGAATATAGTTGGGGAAGTTTGGGTTATGGGACAGGGTGTACAGAGAAGGGGAGGACTGGGGAAATATTGGAATAACAGTATATATTTCTATATAATTTCAATCCAAAGGAGCCTATAAATCAGTCCTTAACAGATGCTAACGTAACCAAGTTTACTAAGCTTCACTGCTTCCCCCTGCTGGAGACTGCTCTCTTTTTCTTAATGTCCTGGAGTACCTTCCTTTTAGCAGAAGCCTGTGGGTTTACAGGTGAGTTCATAGATTTAAGATTTGGAAGGTAATCTCAAAGGAGGATCTAATCCAGCCCCCTCACTTTACAAGTAAGGAAACTGAGGCACAGAGAAGTTAAGTGACTTCCCCAAGGTCACACAAGTAATAGAATAAGAGGAAGAATTTGAAGGCTCTCTGACTGCAGGGCCAATGCTCTTTTTCTTGAATTGTCACTTTTTGTATCTAGGCTCACAGTAACAAAAATTACTGACCTGTGAAAATTGGTAGACATGAATTTAGCTGATTACCGAGACATGAGTGCTTTTTAGGCATTGTTTTAAGAAGTTTCTAGACCATTGGAATACTTAACTGTTCCCAAAATCCTCGTCTTTTTTTTAGGTCACAACTTATTCTGTCATTTGGAGCTGTGTTAGATCCCTTCTGAATCTAATCTTTGAATATTAACTGTAAGGCTTAGTAGATGTTATTTTGTATATGAAGAGATTTCATGAGGATGTTTCCCTCCTTAATCCAAATTTTTATTACTTTGCTTTGGGAAACAGACACACACACACACACACACACACACACACACACAAATAGGCAGACATACACAGACACCTACACATAGAGAAAGTCACACACACACATACACCTTGCATAAGTTGATACAAGGGAAAGAATATTTCCTTTCTGATGTTTCTTTTCTCTTCAAATACATATGTACAGCTATGTGAATAATTCTATTATCTCTGGTCTGTTCCATCATGGATTCTAAGTGCTCTAGCATCAATCCCATCCCTCCTTCCCATGCTGTTTTGTACATGTCACCCTTGTAGTGACTGTCTGTAGACAATAGCTTCTCCATCCAAGAAGCAAAGTTACCCTCAATGTCATTAGCTTCATAAACTGAAAGAATCCAATTCTGAGCTCTGACTCTTCATTTTCTCTTTTTTTTATTGAACCCTTACCTCCTTTCTTAGAATTGATGCGAAGTATCAGCTCCAAAGCAAAAGGGGGGTAGGGACTAGGCAATTGAAGTTAGCAACTTGCCCAAGAGGTATCTAAAGCCATGACTCTTCACTTTGTAGATTTTTCCTGTTACCATGAGAAAGCCTTAGATGAAAATTAAGCACAATTTCACATGTGTAGCACGATCCAGGCAGCCCAAACAGGCTATTCTATCATATATCCTATGTGATATGTTTCTATACAGCATTATGTCCTTCCCCTTTTCTATGGGATATTTTTAGTCATGTATAAATATGTTAAGGAGACAGATGTCAGAAATGTGTCACTGTGCAAGATAGCTTCCATAGAAGAGTGAATTGAATAACCAAACTCAAATGAGTTAGAGCTAACTAAATTAAAAATAAGGTTATTGTTGAGAGAGGGGAATGAGATGAGGCTGGTCAGTTGAGTCCTAAAGTTGTCCTGTGAATAGTTACTTTTGAAATGTCAATTACAGCACTAGACCCATAGACTTTAAAGCTTTATTTGTCATCAGATCAAATGTTTGTATGTCTTGTACTTGGTGGGCTCTAAAAAATATAAAGGGAAACTGAGGCCTAGAGAGGAAACATGATTGTTCTTCAGAAATTTAATCTAATTCATACTATTAAAAATACCTCTCATTAATTGATAGCTAACAATGCAAGGCGATAATTAAATGATCAGTAAGTAGTATAGACAATAAATTTTATAGACTTTTCAGGGAGATAGATATCACATAGCTGAAATGATCAGGAAAATGGAACTTTTAAAAAATGGATGGAATTTGGATAGGAGAGAACTTTAGATGTGTACATTTCAATAAAGGTAATGGGCTTTTTTTAGTTCAGAAAAAGATCTATGACTTTGCCTAATTCACATTTTGCTTCAGTAGGGAGCTTTTTTTCATACTCCCTCTTTTTTGACTCGGTCTCTCTCCCTCCTCTCCTCCCCTCCCCATTATCTCTCGACAGGTGTTGTCGCGGTCCTCTTCTGTGGAATTACCCAAGCTCATTACACCTACAACAACCTGTCAGTGGAGTCAAGAAGTCGAACAAAACAAGTGAGTGAGATTTGAGAGAAGTGATTCTGCTAAGTGAAAAGAAATACAAATGATTTTAATTTTTGAATGAACAAAGTTAGGGAAAACTTAACACATTTTTTTTCTGTTCCTTCCCCTTAAATCTTTGTAGCTTTTTGAAGTGCTCCACTTCCTGGCAGAGAACTTCATATTCTCCTACATGGGCTTAGCCTTGTTCACTTTCCAGAAGCACATTTTCAGCCCTATATTCATCATTGGAGCTTTTGTATCTTTTTCTGTTTTTATAACCAGTTTTTCTTTTGACTAGGATTATTTAAACTTCTAGGAAGGATGCCTGCATTGAGGAGAGTGTGTTCAGGTGTATTCAATTTTTAAAGTCTCTTTTAATTCTGAGAATCCAAGAATCAATTCTCTTTCATTATCCTCCCAACAAAAGGAATCTCTGGGAGAAGTGATACAATAACTGGAATGAATGTGCCCAGATAATTTGTAACTTCTGTCTTTGTGGCAGATTTCCTTGCTGTAGTAGCAGCTTTAAGTTGATTCCCCTCTCTCCTCCCTAAAAACAAAACACATAACAATGTGGCACTGCCCACCCTCTTTACTTATTAATTATCCTTCTGGAGTGTGCTGGAGCCAGATCAAACTAGAGCCAAGTTTTAAATTTTTAGGGTGCATATTTATACCTTAGAAATTGGCAAATGCTACAAATCAGGGCTTGGATTATTGTTTTGTTGATTGTCTAAATTTAAAGTATTAATAATGTAGATTAAACTTAAAACTGTGTTGTCTGTACATTTTGGAGAGTCAGTTGTTAAGCATTTTACTGGCACACTCCTTTCAATCTGCCATTTGATCCATTACATATTTAATGTCAGTATCCCAAACTCTTGGCTGACGCAGGAGTATGTTTGTATATTTTCTTTATTAATTAATAAGATTTTATCATCTCTTTCAGTCAGCTAAACTCAGACCCCTACCCCAGTTCATCAAATGTAATTTATTTTTTAACATGAAGGAACCTCCTTCCCAGTAGTCATTACTCATATTTCTCTATCAAATCCCTTAATCTCCTAGGATTAAATAAATATTAAAGTTACTGAATGTATAATTTATTAACAATATAATCAATAGTAAAACAAAAAATATAAATTAATTATTTTCCATATTTTAGTTTTAATCTTCTGTTGCCATCTGAGGAAACCTATTTTAATTGTTCAGATATCATAATGTTCTGTGACTCAGAGTCATATAACAACATCAGCAAAATATTGGTACAGGAGGACCCCCTAATTTGCAGTTTTGCTTTTCACTGTTTCAGTTGTCTGAGGTCAACAGAAAGTACCAGAAGTCCAACTCACAGTGTGCTTAAAGTCTTCCTATGACAGTGGTCTGCTACCACCAGTGGTCTTTTCTACCTCCACTTTCACTTTTGGGGGGCTGGTGGAGGTGACAGAAGGCCACGGAGCACTGAGTGGGGAAGAAAGAACACATATATAGGGCTAGTAGGTGTTCGCCTATATCTGCAATTTCAGCCATCCATGATAGGTCTTAGAATGTATTTCCTACAGATATGGGGGCCCTACTATATTAGATAAAGATCACAGCCAGAGTCATTTTAAAGCCTCACTACAAATGACTTTTTCTTTTTCACTTCTGAGACTATAACTTAATACCATTTAGTTCATTCAGAACAACATAGTCACTTCATAGGAATCATCTTCATAAGATCAAGTTTACAATATACTTTAATACAATTAATACATTTTAAAAATGAAGATATATCCATCTTCTTTTCCTCTGCTTTCTCAGGCACGCCAGAGAAATAATCCCTTCTCTAAGTTTTATAGGAGAGACTTTTGAAGCAGGGTACACTGTGGAAAGAGTGAATTTTTTCTGTTTGGTTAATTAAGGAAAAAAGGATCATAATTCATAGGTTCAACAGTAGGTCAATAAAACATACATGTATCACAAATGTACTGAGTCATGTTAATAATAATGGACTAGCTAAGTTTATTCTGAGGACCCTTTGAGGATCTAAATTGGATTTATCTAAAGGGAGTATAGTGAAGACATAAAATGGTAGGTAAGGTGATGTGATCCTAGCAGGGTGAAGATTAATCCATTCTACTCCATACTCCAAGATGTCAGTAGCACCTCTTCTGTGCCTTTTGTTAAAGTCTTAGGTACGTTCATCCTTTCAGAAAGTGGATAGCGGCCATAATTCTGTCCAAGAGGAAGGGATGAAAGACTCTGAGAAAGATAGAAATTGGTCTTTTGTACAGTAAGAGACAGAATGATGTGGTAGAAAAAAGTAACCCTTAATCAAGAGATCTGAGAACTACTCTTAATTCTGTCACATTAGGTGACAAGTTACTTAATCTTTTTGTTTCTCATTTTCCTCATTCATAAAACAGGAAATATCATGTCTTGCCTAATGTAACTTCAAAGATAGTATTTAAGTGTGCAAGTGGGTCTGTGACATTATTTTTTTTTAAACCCTTAACTTCTGTGTATTGGCTCCTTGGTGGAAGAGTGGTAAGGGTGGGCAATGGGGGTCAAGTGACTTGCCCAGGGTCACACAGCTGGGAAGTGTCTAAGGCCAAATTTGAACCCAGGACCTCCCGTCTCTAGGCCTGGCTCTCAATCCACTGAGCTACCCAGCTGCCCCTAGGTCTGTGACATTATTGATGTGGGTATTCCCTTAATGAAGATTGTAGCCCATCTATTATTTATTTATATGTTTAATATTTTATTAAAATTATTAAAATTAAATTTAAATCTCTAGGCTTGCCACAAGAGATCCACCTGGTATTTTCTTGCTTTCAATTGACATACCAGGGGTGCCAGCTTACATCATGGATTGTCTAGTCATTATTCTTGCTCTTACCATTTGAACAACTGATCTTCTCTTTTTATCATATATTTCCCGGATGACATCCTTTATACTTATTTTTCTTTGTAGTTACTTATTTGTTTTATGATTTAGCTCTTGCCCACCACACATCTCTCTCAATGTCCTTTGAGGAAACTTAGTTCTTAGAGTTTATAGTGTTCTATAACATTTATTGACCTACAATGATACCAATAGAATGAATATTGGTAACAAATCGGTGAACCTTTGTTTTCTAAGAGAAGTTTGAAGTCATTAAAAGAACTTTGCAATGCTGCCTTTTGTATGCCACCTGTTGAAAGTGTTATGAATAAGATTAGATTAGCTGGTTATTAGGTATTGATTATATATTGATTAGGAAGTACCTAGCAGGAAGGAGCTGGAGCTGGGAATTCCAGGTTGGAATGAAGGAGGAAGAAGTCTTATCTGTGTTCTGTGTGTGGACTCCATTAGTGGTAGGTAAAAACTGTTGCCAGCCTGGGAGACCTCAGAGCAAAGGACACCTTGCATCCTGTTTTCCCCTGGGATCCTGTGTGGTGTGGCATTTAAGGAAAGAACAAGAGAAGAGGACAGTGCTTCAAGCAAACCCCTTACTGCTTGGTTCCTGAGACAACTGTAGCTCCTGGCATCCAGACATCATCAGTGAATTGCAGTGAGAAATCCCAAAGCCACAAAAGCCCCAGCTGTACTCAAGCCTGGCAGGTTCCAGGTTTGAGGCAGAAACCCAGAGACTCCAGTATAGCTCCTTGGGCCCTGTTAGTTAGATAGCTTAGATTAGTGTAGTGAATAAGTCCTTCCCTGTCCCTTTGGGTTTTGTTATTAGGTGTTAAGATTTTAGAGTAGTCACTCCTATCCCTCCTTTTAGTTGTTTCTAATTAAATCCCAATTTCACCTTGTTACCTTGTCAGTTAATTCAAGACCTCTGGCCAGAGTGACAGTTGGCTGTTATTTTTTCCGTTGGGAGTGGTGTAGCTGTACAAGACTTCAGTGTTCAGTTATAGTCTCTCTTACATCCCAGAGAGTGTTCCCACAAACCCCATAGTTGATTTTTAATATCCCTGGTGACCCCATTACTTATATTTTCCTACAAAAGTCCAGATGGTTGACTTTTCCTATCATCTGCCTGCTGTATTTGTATGCATATATTGTGCATAGGTATATGTGTGACTCTGTGTGTGCATGCATGTCTATATACATGTGTGTACATACAGGCATATGTTTGGCAAGCGATACACATGTGCGTGTGTATGTTATAGACTGTGTGTATATATTCTTATATATGATATATTGTATGTAATATATATGTGTAAAGTACACATATATAAATGATAGATGAGCCCTTTAGATTATCTATCCAACCATATGCATTATCTGGATAATTGACATTCTTTGTCCACTTGGTATTTCTTATGTGGATGGTTGGTCCAAAGATTTTGAGATAGTTATAGATATCTTCCAGGGTTTCAGGGAACTCAATGCAATTAGTACACTGTTTTCCATAAACAGGAGCAGCTAGAGGATTTCAGCAAAGTAGGAATCCCTCTTCAACTTGCACTTTGCCCTGAATCTACTTCATTAAATTAGTTTTAAAAAAGACAAAAACCTCTGGAGAAGCTGGCAAATATTTACAGATAGATCTTGACTGATATTTATAATCAAGAGATCCTTGAACAAAGTTCTTTGTTATACATTTTAAGAAATCTTGAATAAATTTAATGTATGCACAAGAAATACTTTATTAAAAAATCTTTAAGGCAGCATTTTTTTCTCCATTGAACCAAATATTTTATTATAATCAACAAACAGTAAACACAATGCAAGCTAGTATTTCCACATCTTTTAGTTAGTGATTATAAAAATGTTGTCTTTTGTAGGATATCAGTTATTAAAGCCCTCTTGCTACATATTAATGTCTTCATCAAGAATGTTCCAGATTTATGTGATAATTTTCATAAAGATTTTGTATAGATGGGAGGGTAGGCATATAGGTTTTTTTCCTGGTTGCTTTTTTTCAGTGGTAATAAGATCCAATAATTTTTCCTATGCTTTTGGTATCTTCCTTTCCTTCAGATAGCTTGGGAATCAATCTCTCCACTTCCTTATAATTATGTTACCTTCATTACTCTTTAGTCCAACTCAACTATTTTTGTTCATGTTAGCACCATTTCTACCAGCTCTGTAACTTCATCAAGGACTGTGATGTTAAAGTTCAGAGGTGAACTCTTTTGTCCTTGGCAATTTAAAAAAAATTATTTTTAAAAAATCTTTGCTGATTGTTTCCAACTTAAGTCTATTAGATTTTCTTTTTTCCATTTTTTTGTCCTTAAATGTTCTAGAGGATAACTTTACTTAGTTGAGTCTCTTGCTTTATCTTACATTTCTTTTCTCTGACTTAGAAGGTGAATGATTCTCATAATCATCCATCATTTGCCAAATTAGTTTATATTTTAAACCAGTATTGCCCCTCACTGCCATATGTTTCTGCTTGATAAGAAAGTCAAATGTTGCTAACTAAAGCACTTTTTAAGCTCTTTTGGTCTCCTTGTTAAGGCAATTGATTTGTACCTAAAACATCTCTTTGATATTACTGTAGTCAATGTCTGTGTCATTTCTTTCATCTATGTCTGATTTTTCATCATCACTACCATATTTAAGTAGGTCAGATTGATATTTTCATTGCACACCCTCTCTTCTCTCCCCACCGCCCATTCCTATTCTATCTTTGTATTCAGTCTTTATCATTGCCCTAACAAATTAGGAATCTGACTGTACACAGGCAAGTGATTCTGGAATGATTCCCACATCTGAAATTAGTCATTTCCTATCCGTTAAAACATACACTTCATTTTTTGTCGTATTATTTGGTTCCTAAAATATTATTGTCTCTGTATCCTTTTCCCAAAAGAAAATAAGTATTAGATCAGTGATTCCCAAAGTGGGTGCTGCAGCGATCCAGGAAGGCAGTGATGGTGTCAGGTGCATTTATCTTTCCTATTAATTACTATTAAAATTAAAAAAATTAATTTCCAGGGGGCTAAGTAATATTTTTTCTGGAAAGGGGGCGGTAGGCCAAAAAAGTTTGGGAACCATTGCATTAGATTCAGACATGAGGCTTCTCTGTGATATATAAGGCTTTCTCTCATTCCTTATTCCTGATCCATATTTTTCAACTAATTTCTCATTGTCCTTACTTATTCCTGCCTTTTGATTGAAGTCACAGAGTCTCTCTATCTCTCTCTCTCCCCATCTCTCTGTCACTCTCTCATTGAACCCTTGCCTTCCATCTTAGAATCAAATCTATGTATTAGTTCCAAGACAGAAGAGAAATAAGGGCAAGACAATGGGGGTTAAGTGACTTGTTCAGTATCACACAGCTAGGAAGTGTCTGAGGCCAGGTTTGAACCCAGGGCCTCAATCCACTGAGCCATTTAGCTGCCCCCAATATATTTTTTATTATAAAGATATTTTATTTTACCAATTACATGTAATAATAATTTCCACATAAATTTTCTGGAGTTACATGATCCAAATTGTCTCCCTTTTTTCTCTTTCTAGAGCTGGCAAAGCAATTCAATCTCCCCAATATATTTTTATTTAATTTGAAGTACATTACTCTCTACTTCTTCCTCCTTTGTAGCAAGTAATGGTCCATAAACTGAAATTATTTACAGAGTAGACTTTTTGCAAGTAATTATCATAATGAGTAGAGTTTATATTTAAATACCAGATCTCTGTATACCTTACTATCTATGTGACCTTGTCCAACTCACTTAATGAGCATCAGGGTGGCACAATGGATTAAATCCTGGACTTGGAGTCAAGAATACCTGATACAGATATTTTCTGTATGACCCTGAGCAACTTTTCTCAGCCTCAGTTTCTTCATCTGTAAAATGGAAATATTTTAGTGCCTACCTTATAAAAGGGTTGGTGTGAGGATCCAATGAGATAACATGTAAAAAGAACTCTGCAGACCTTAAAGGATCATATAAATGCCAACTATTATTATTATTATTCCTCAGTTTCTTCATCTATAAAATGACTAGATGATCTCTAAAGCTTCTCCATTCTCTAATGTTTTATTTTTGCCTCATATTAATTGAATTATAATTCAAGGATTTATGATTGCATTGACATAGCTGCTTCCAGACCCAGTCTCTGAATCTCCCTATAACTTTACATCAGTCAAAACAGTGAGCAACAAGCACATAGCATGTGCTAGACCCTATACCAAACTCTAGAGATAGAAAAAGAGGCAAAAATAGCCCTATCCTCTAGGACAGAGGTGTCAAACACAGGCCACACATAGCATATAACTTTTACAAGTACACCAAAACTAGATTAAAATAGAATTGGGAAATATTTAACAAAATAAATAAAAATATTTTACAACATAGGTAATGTTAATATGTGGTTTTCTAAGTCAATATGCAGGGGCAGCTAGGTGGTGCAGTGGATAGAGTGCCAGCCCTGGTATCAAGAAATCTGGCTTCAGCCCCTTACCAGCTGTGTGACTCTAGGCAAGTCACTTAACCCTGTTTGCCTTATCTGTAAAATGAACTGGAGAAGGAAATGGCAAAGGACTCTAATCTCTTTGCCAAGAAAACCCTTAAATGCCACGAAGAGTAAGCTATGACTGAAGACAACTAAACAAAAGTCAATATGCAACCCACAAGGGTCCTTGTGAACAGTTTAGTGGTCCCTATTTCCATCTGACACCATTGATCTAAGAATTTACATTCTAATAGGTCAACAAATGTGTAGGTACATACATAGTAGATGAGAGATAGCTTGAGGACAGAAGTCTTTAGTAGAGATAGCATTTGAGGACTGTTGAGTTCTCTGAACTGCATCAATCTGTGACCAACCTAACCTGGTTATGAGCATCTCTAGGTTCGTTCTCAAGCCATAGACTTGCAACGGGTCACCAGACCTTTATTCAGAGCCTTTTCAACTTGATAAGACTTACAGAGCTCATGTTCCTCTGGCATACCCTCCAGTTTTCAGGTACCATTTCCATTTTGCTGAAGTTGCCTATTCTCTAAAGGCCTAAACCCCTCAGGAGGACCATGAAAAGCGCATGATGATGCCTTTTTGGAAAGCGTAGGGAGTTGGATGCTCAGAGAAGGTCATGGCAGTCTTACAGTTTCTCTCAGTAGCCTAAATAACCAGTTTCCCATATGTGCTAGGAGCTCATTAAATTCTAGACAGAAAAAGGAAATGAAATTTGTTATCTTTGTTATGCAGAACTGATTCTCCTAAGCCTCCATCAGCAAATTCCAACTTTACTCTTCCAGGAAGGATGATGAATCGCCTCATTGACCCATCTGTGGCCAGTGGCTCAAATATGAAAGACGGTCTGCTGCAGCCATGGAACAAATCAAAGCCAGCTGTCCCCTAGCAATGCTTAGACACAGGCCTTGGCCTCATTATCACCAGGCTGGAACCAAGACAGCTAACTGGTGAATAGAGAAACACAGGGGAAGTTTCTATAAAAAGAAAAAATAAGTTGGGCCAAATGGTCAAACATTTCTACTCTTAATACAGCTGCATAGTTTTTGGAGAAACCACATTATATAGCTTTTGAGGGAAAAGGAACAGTCTACCCATGAGGATTACCATTGCACTCTGATTTTTCAATTTTCATTTGGCCTCCCCTGAATAGAACAGAGTCTAAAGACCAGAGAAATCATTTCATAAGTGAAATCTTTTTGATATCATTAGAAGAGAGATTTATTTCTCCCAGAGAAATGTCCCTTGCTTTGGGAGAGATTATCTATAGAGATAAAGCAAAACCTGGTATTCAGGAGGTAACTCTCTTCAGTTTTTTGTCCAGTTCTTTTTTTCCTCTTTTTTATTTAGAATATTTTTTCCATGGTTACATGATTCTTGATTCCCTCCACCATTCTTTCCTCCCCCTTCCCAAATCCAACAAGCAGTTCCACTGGGTTATATACGTATCATTGTTTAAAACTTATTTCCAT
This sequence comes from Gracilinanus agilis, assembly GCF_016433145.1. Classification (NCBI taxonomy): domain Eukaryota; kingdom Metazoa; phylum Chordata; class Mammalia; order Didelphimorphia; family Didelphidae; genus Gracilinanus; species Gracilinanus agilis. The sequence goes on from NC_058132.1 coordinate 481,151,196, forward strand.
GTTATTCATATCTGCAATAGCATGCTACATCAAAATCCCAATCATATCCCCATCACATACATGATGGATCACATATTTTTCTAATGCATTTGCATTTCTCTTTGTCCAGTTCTAATGAGTCAGAGGACTCCCATGACTTTGAATCTATAGCATTGCCCTATGAAGAGGACAAACATGGAGTCCTACCTTTGTCCTTTTGATTATTGTATGGAAAAGAACATATTTATCAAATCATACTTTAATGACCTTAGAAATCCCTAAGTGCCCCCCCGCAAAAAGGGAAGGAATTAGACTAGATCTTTTATAAGAGGCTCTTAATCCTTTTTGTTCTATGAAGCCTTTTGACATTCTGATGAAGCCTATGGACACTTTCTTGTAATGATGCTTTTAAACACATAAAATAAATGCAATAGTTTTTTAAATGCATAAAATAAAATAAAATACATAATATTACAACTATTAAAAATAAAACCCTAAGCCCAAACCTAGATTGCCAAAGTGACCTGTGTAGGCATGTTTATAAAATGGCTTAGGAACTCCCAAAGGGTGAAAGGTTACTTGGCTTTAAACAAAACAGAACTTAATTGTGATGAGGACCAGGAAGAATATTTGAATGTACCTTTCATTTTGTTAATCTGATCTGGGGTAAGAGAGATGGTAGAAAGCTAAGTTAGAAAAGATCATAGATATTATCTAGTCCAGCAGCTAGTTGGTATGATGGGTAGAGAGAAGGACTTGGAATTGGGAAGACCTGAATTCACATTCTACCTCAATCACTTATTTAACCTTGGACAAGTCACTTAATTTCATTGTGTCTCAGTTTCCTCATCTATATAATGGAGATAATAGTATCTACCTCAAAGTTGTTGTGAAGATCAAATGAGGTACCACCTACAGTATCTTGCAAGCCTTGGATCACTACATAAATATACTAGATATTATTATTACTGTCTAAAGTAGGAATTTCTCCATCAGATTTCCAAGATCACCACTTGAAAGCCTCTAGTGGTAGATAATTCAGTCCATTCTTAGAGAACTCAATCATTGCACTTCTAAACCATTCTCACTGGTAGGAAGTTTTTCAAACCTCAATCCTACTTAGTCCAAAGGTCTCTTAAACTTGGTTTTGGTTTTTTGAGATTAAGTGTCCTTGTTATTCAAAGTTCTAGACTATTCCTTTTATTTATTGCCCCTCATTGAGCATGCACTGAGATGACTCATTGTCCACATTTTATAAATGAAGGAGTTGTGTCTGAGTGGTCCAAGATCCTTCATGTCTGCACTGAGCCAAGCTCTGAGTGTTTGTACACTGTTCCATAGCTTCCTGACGTAGACACTTTGAGTGAGACTTCTTTCTCACTTACTCTGGAAGAGCCACCCCTCTGAGGATTGTAAAAGCTGGGAGTTAAGGGATGCAGGAAGTTCTTTCTTCCTTTCAACAGCAGCATGACTTTTTCTTAAAACCAGAAACAAATCCCAAACTCTTAAAGTGAGGTGCGCATTGAGAAGCTGATCCGGCTAACTCTTATAGCTCAGCCATAGAGTTTCCCCTTCCCACTCACGTTTCTCAAAGATGTTAACACTTGATGGCAGAAATTCTCCGTGTTACTTCTTGTGAAGACCTTTAGTATTACTTGGACTTTCACCAGAGGAAAATGATTCTCTTCCCTTTCTAATCGTATATCAATTGCTATATGTATTCAGAAGTGTTCTCTTGCTTACTACAGAAATGATTTGAGGTAACTTTCTCATACGTTTACTAAAAAATGCTAGCTATTTTATGACCTCTGCTAGTCGTTTCCATTTACTAGACACTCCTAGTTATTAGAAATCTCTGTGATGTTTACAGATTTCTCTTTTACACCCTGAACTCTTTAGCATTTGGCTTTGGGGATAATTTTTCTCTCTTAATTTTCTTCCATAAAGATGCTTCTCTGAGTCCTGCCATTTGACTTTGATCCTTTATATACTACTGGCCTTGTGCTTTAACCTAATCTAGAGCCCTATAAATAGGAGAAAGCAAGAGTTTTGCCATTGTTACATAATTATTTTAAATACTGGTTCATCTGGCATTAGCTACCAGGTGTGATGGATATCATTTTAAATATATATTTCAAAGGACATCAGAAGGCAGCTGGGTGGCACAGTAGATTGAGAGCCAGGCCTAGATATGGGAGGTCCTGGGTTCAAATGTGGCCTCAGACATTTCCTAGCTGTGTGACCCTGGGCACGTCACTTAACCCCCAATGCCTATCTTGGAACCAATACACAGTATTGATTCAAAGATGGAAGGTAAGGGTTAAAAAAAACAACTTGGGACATTGTTTATATGGGAATGGAGCTTTAGAGTCTCTGGTTAGATCTCATTGCTAACAGAAGCGTTTGGAATTGGGGTAGCATGTCATGACCAGTTTTTAGGTTGAGCTGTTTCATCACTTTTTTTTTAAACACTTTCCATTTTAGAATCAATACTGTGTACTGGTTCCAAAGTAGAAGAGTGGTAAAGGCTAAGCAGTGGGGAAACTGCCCTGTTTCATCATTTTTTCATGATTAACCTGAAAGCTACTGATCAATTGACCACTGGGTTGGGGAGTGGAGGAAGATGGGAAATCCAGTTTGACTTGTTGAATTTAGAAAAAACTAAATGACATAACCCCTTTCTCCTCCTGATCCTAATAAGGTAAGAAAGGAATTCCAAAGTTCTTTGTTTTGTTAGAAGTGCCTTGAAATGTCCTGTCAAAAACTTAGTAGATCCTTAACCTCCATGTGGCAATCAGATTGCTATCTTCCTGGGAAGAGCTGCACACATTTACCCTCTCTCATTCTTCTTGAACCTGGGCAGAAGACATAAGATTGGCTGGAACTTTCAACACATGATGATGTTTTCAGGTTAGTTGTTGTTGTTGTTGTTGTTGTTGTTGTTGTTGTTGTTGTTGTTGTTGTTGTTGTTGTTTTTAACCTTTACCTTCTGTCTTAGAAATGATTCTAAGTATTGTTCCAAGGCAGAAGAGCGGTAAGGGCTAGGCAATTGGGGTTAAGTGACTTGTCCGGAGTCACATAGCTAGAAAGTGTCAGAAGCCAGATTTGAACCCAGGATCTCCCTTCTTCAGGCCTGGCTCTCTGTCTACTGCAGGCCCCCTTACCTGCAGGTAAGTTTTTTAAAAAGTAGAATTTGAGTATTACTCTATTGATACAAATGGCATGCTTTATCTAATTGGATTTGTAAACTCTTCTAAGACAAGGACCTTTGGATTCTTCTCAATGTCACTATATAGCGGTGCCATCAGATAGTGGAAAGAGCTCTGGACTTGGAATCAAGATGATATAGGTGTGACTTCCTGCTCTGAGATAATTGTATGACTTTTGATGAGTCATTTAACTTCTCTAAACCTCAGTTTGATCATCTGTAAAATAATGAACAGAGTAATCACACCACCTACTTCGGGGATGGGGACGGGGTGTGTGTTTGGGATTCTTGGGTGGAAAGAAGATTTTATGGTTCAATATACTATGTAAAGGACAGCTAGGTGGCACAATGGGTAGAGTCCCAGGGCTGAAGTCAGGAAGACTCATCTTCCTGAGTTCAAATCTGGCCTTAGACACTAGCTGTGTGACCCTAGACAAGTCCCTTAACCCAGTTTCCCTCAGTTTCCTCGTCTATAAAATGGGCATGAGAAGGAAATCGCAAACCACTCCAATGTCTTTGCCAAGAAAATCCTAAGTAGGATCAGAGTCAGACATGACTGAAAATGGCTGAGCAACAATATAAATATGGTCTACTGCTATTATTATTTCATTCTGCTTCTTTTTCTTCTTCCCTTCTTCCTCCTTATTCTTCATCATACACCATTACATAGTGCTGGGTATGCAGTTTGAAATACCTGTTCAGTTGAACTATTAATTTTTTATGACATGAAATCACTAAAAACAAGCATTCTGTCTTAGCCTCCTTACTAGTTCTTCATTCTACTACCATTAATTATCCTCCTCCAACCACCTGCATTGTCCCTCAGTTGCCTTGGAAGACACCAATGTTGGCATGACAACCAGTGTGGTTCAGCATCCCAGGACGATGCTGCAGTACTGCTTCTGCATCCCTACCCACATCTATAGCATGTCAGAACAACTGATAAAGTCAACCCTGAATTAGAAAAATAGTGAAAATATGCACCGTTTAAGAAACATACTAAGCATATTTTAACACTTTGCCTAGGAGCCAACATAAGGTAATTTAAAGATTATTTTAGAAAGATTTTTTTAAATTTAACACCCTTAAAATATTAGGCTTTTAGTATTTAACAGCAATTCTCCGCCTGTGTGTATTTGTGTGTGTGAGATACATTTATTAAGGGAGTCTACAGACTTCCTTCTTTGAATTTTTAAAATGTACTAAGTGAAGTAGAATTAACAAGGAAACTAGGGAAGCTGGGTAGTGCAGTAGGGTGTCATACTCATCTTCCTGAATTCAAATCTGACCTCGGATACTTACTAGCTGTGGGACTTGTCCCAGGGTCACACAGCTAGGAAATGTTTGAGGTTAGATTTAAACCCAGGACCTCTCATCTCTAGGCCTGGCCCTCCATCCATTGAGCCAAAGACCCCTGTTTCATCACTTTTTCATGATTCACCTAAAAGCTATTAATCAACTGACCACTGGGTTGGGGAGTCTGTAAAATGAGCAGGAGAAGGAAATGGCAAACCACTCCATTTCTCTTCCCCAAGAAAACCCCAAACAGGGTGTCATGAACAATCAGGCACAACTGAACAACAACAAAAAAGAAACTAATTATATTGAAATACAGTTATCAAAATATTTTTTTAAAACAACTTCACAGATGCCAGGAATAGAACTTCTAATTGTAAGGTGCTAATACTCATCAATGTAGGGAAACTGAGCCATCCAGCTTGATTCATTCTTAAGGATAACAATAGCTAAAGTTTTACAATATGAATTTTTTATTAGCAAGAATCTAATTATAAGATAGAGATGCCATATTTGCTTGGTTATTATGGACCCTATTAAATTCTCCCACCCCACCTGCCAAAAAAGTTAATTTTGTGCTCTAAACATCTTCTTGGAGGCTATTTACAACTATGTTACTATTCAGAGGCTGGATAGACTTTCTAAAAAATAAAAAAAAGGATTTGCTTTGGGCAAAATACACACACACACACACACACACACGCACACACGCACACACATGGAGAATTGCTACTTTGAATACTAGAAGCCTAATAGCTTAAGTTTGTCAAATGAAAAAAAGAAAGTTTTATAAAATAAACTTCAAACTAACATGTTATAGGCAAAGTGTTAAAATATTTTCTTTAAGTGTTTAAGAAATCAAGATTCCAGTTAATTTTGCCTCTGATTTACCTCTTGAAAGAGAGAGCATCTTTGAGCTGAATCTTGAAGAGATCTGGGGAATGGGGTCCTAAGAAGCAGAAGCATTAAAAGAAATCATTCCAGGGATAGGAGAAAGGAGGAATGCACATTGTGGCACCTGCATTCCAAGCTTGCAAATAATCCCTTATCAGTAGTAAATAGCTAGTTGTTTCAATGGATAAAGCACTAAATTTAAATTCTGAAAGTCCTGAGTTCAAATTTTGACTCCAGATGCTTACTAGTCTTGTGACACTAGTCAAGTCACCTGATGTCTAAATAGGGGTAATAAAAACACTTAGACCTCAAGAGTTTTTGTGAGAATCAAATGAGATAATGTTTGAAAAGTGCTTTGCTAGCTAATATTATTATTTGATCCTTAGTAAAATCTGTGGTCTACTTTCCTGATTCCTAGGGGAATGGAAAGATTGAGTACAGGAGAAAATGAGGGAATGAGCTGATAATCTTGATACTTATTTCTTAGACATACCCATTTAAGACTGATCATATATTAGCTTTTTTTCTATTTTCTTAATTTGTTAGTGAAATTCCAAACTGCTTTGAAATTTGAGTCCTCATTGTGCTACAAACATTTGTCCATTATGCAATACTCAGGCAGAGCTCTGAGCCAAAAATAATTTTTTGAAGGGACTTGGGCCCCTTCAGCTAATAGGAACCATGCTCTCATAATCTGAGATGCCTCTCCCTCCAGGGCACAGGTTTTTATAATGCTCATGACTCAGATGAAGCAAAAGAAACAGAAGAGGCAAAGTAAAAACACAATCTCAATCGTCAATAAATCAATACCCTGACTTTTCAGAAGGGTCTGCCAAGAAGGTTGGCAGGTCAACATTAACATAGATGGGATAGGCATAGCCCATCTCTGCTGACTAAGGGCTGACTGGCAGGATGCCTTCATGTTGGGCAACCATGGGTAGAAGGCCTCCTAAAATAACTGAGGGATTTTCCACAGTATTAGAACATCTCTCATGTTGAACCTTGATGATCAGAGTCAGAGTGGAGATGACTTTGACCTTCTGCTCAGGATGGAGGTCCTCTAGTCAGCATGATTAAGCAAAGCAAAGGTACTTTATAAGTCTAATATAGGAAAGAGGATCTTTAAAATGATTTAATTATACTAAATGTAAATAATATTGATTGATTAACCTACCTGACTAAATATATGACTAACTAGATATTGATGGATAAGTATAAAAGAAATAATTACTTTCCCTTTGGAATTCCACTAAGCTGAAAAATACTGATTGGAAATAAAGTAGAGGGTAGATCAATAAATAAATCGTTTCTCATAGCATTCTAATATTTTCATTTGTAATACTGTTTCATTATAGAATTTTTTTCAGGCTCACAACAGCTATGCCCAAATTCTTGGCTAGAATTTGAGTTCCATGTTCAGAGAACTCCAGTGAATTTCCATTTTCTTAAAGAAGCAAAAGATGAACATTCTAGAGATGCTTGACTCATGCCCATGAAAAGATGGCATAGTGCTTTTTTTTTTTTTAAGTCCTAACCTTTGGTCTTAGAATCAATGCTACATATTGGTTCCAAGGCAGGAGAGTGGTAAGGGCTAGGCAATGAGGGTTTGAGTGACTTGTCTAGAGACACAATTAGGAAGTGTCTGAGGCCAGATTTGAACTTAAGACTTCCTTTCTCTAGGCTCAGTTCTCTATCTCCTGAACCACCTAGTTGCCCCATGCATGGTGCTTTTTAAAAAAATTGTAATCGTAGTAACTAGCAACAACAACAAAAAACATTTAACTAAACAGATACATTAAAAAATTATGTGCAAAATTGCAAACTCCACATTGTTTACAAAATGTAAATTATATATGTGTACTAATAGAAACATCCTCTGTTTTTGCATTCCCTTTGGATTTGTTTTACTTGGATACTTTTTTGATTTTTTTAGTGTAATTGTGATATATATTATTCTTATTATCTTTCTTTCTCTTTTCACCTCTTCATATAGTTCCTTTGTATTTCCAATATTTGTCATTTCTAATAACATAATCCCTTACATTCAAATATCACAATCTATTCTGCCACCTGGCACTTTTTTTGATGTTATTCCATTTGATCACTGTACAAAGAAAGCTTGACCGTGAAGAAGCTCCTGCCCTCTAACTAGCAAACCTCTCAGCTCCTTAGATTGAATTAGATGGTAATTGGATGATATTTTGCTGCCTGAATCAATTTTGGCTAGAGAATGCAGTGGCTCGTTCAAAGCCCTGTTGTCACTTACTCTCCATAAGTGTATGCATCACAGCCTTTGTGGGTCTCCACAGGCCTTCGAGGAGCAATGGCTTTTGCATTGGCCATCCGGGACACGGCGACTTACTCTCACCAAATGATGTTCTCCACAACTCTCCTGATTGTCTTCTTCACTGTTTGGTTCATCGGTGGAGGAACGACCCCCATGTTGTCATGGCTGAACATAAGGTCAGTCAAAGGGAAAAAAGCAATTTGAATTTTTGACTAGATAACATGTGCTAAGATAATTTTTTTAATGTTGTGTAAGTAAGCTTTTGCTTTTTTCTTTTAGAAAGTGTAACAAAGTTCTTGAGTATTTTGGACTACCCAAAAGACATGGGTTATACTCTTTTAAGGTTGCTAACATGATATTGTTATTTTTTTAAATCTGTACTCATTATCAGGGAATCTGACATTTTGAGGCATGTAATAGAGATGTGGACACAGCTTAGGTTCAAGTTTCGATCAATCAGCTTTTATTAAGTATCACCTATGTGCCAGGCATTGTGACAAACACTAGGGATACAAAAAAAAAAAAAAAAAAAAAAAAAAAAAAAAGGCAAAAGATAGTTCCTGTTCCCAAAAAACTTCCAGTCTAATGAAGAAGACAACATGCAAACAACTATGTACAAACAAGGTATAAACAGGCTAAATTAAAGAGAATCAACAGAGGGAAGACACTAGAAATAAGGGAACTTGAGTGTATTGTTACCTTTATGACAGGCAGCATTTAAATTGGATGATGTATTGTCCTTAAAACCAAGAAGACATGGGTTTGAAGCCCACCCTCCACTTCTTACCTAGTTTTATGCCCACAAGCATGTCATTTACTCTTTCTGAGCCTTAGTTATCTTTAAATGAGGATCATAATCCCAAATAAACTCATTAATGTAAAGTGCTTTGAAAAATTTAAAAACTATGTAAATGTCAGTTTTGACTATCATTCCTTTCCATACTAACATAGAAATGTTCATGTCTGATGTCCTTGGGTATTCTAATGTGATACCCTATAAACTCCTACTGTGGCTGTTACCTCCTGCTTTATAGGTGTGTTTCAGATGGAAAAGGATTCCATTTTTTTAGTTTTATATTTATTTTATTAACAAATTTACATATACATTTTCCAAAATTATGTGATTCATGTTGTCTCCCTCCCTTCTTCCCTACCCTTTTCCAACGTTGACAAGCAATTCCGTCTGGGTTGTACATGTATTATCAATCAAAATATATTCCATATTGTTCATTTTTGTAAGTGAATAATCTTTTAAAACCAAAACCCCAAATCATATATCCAAATAAACAAGTGATAAATCATACATTTTCCCTCTGCATTCCTATTCCAACACTTCTTTCTCTGGAGGTGGATAGCATTCTTTTTCATAATTCTCCAAGAATTATCCTGGATCATTATCTTCCCATTAGTAGCAAAGTCTATCACATTTGATCATCCCACAATATTACTGTTATTGTGTATAATATTCTCCTGGTTCTGCCTATTTTACTCTACATCAGTTCACATAGGTCTTTCCAGTTCTTTCTGAAATCATCCTACTCATCATTCCTTATAGCACAATAGTATTCTATCACCATCATATACCACAATTTTTTGTCATTCCCCATTTGAAGGACATCCCTATAGCTTCCAATTCTTTGCCACCACAAAGAGAGCTGTTATATTTTTATGCAAACAGGTCTTTTCCCATTTTTTTTATCTCTTTGGGACACATCCAGTAGTGGTATTGCTGGATCAAAAAGTATGCATTCTTTTATAGCCCTTTGGGTGTAATTCCAAATTGCCCTCTAGAATGGTCAAATCAATTCACAACCCCACCAGCAAAATTTTGCCGCCTTCTCTCCAACATTTATTATTTTACTTTACTGTCATATTGGTCAATCTGATAGGTATAAGGCGGTACCTCAGAGTTGTTTTAATTTGCATTTCTCTAATTAGGAGGGATTTAGAACATTTTTTTCATATGATTACTAATAGCTTTGATTTCTATCTAAAAACTGCCCATTCATATCTTTTGACCATTAATCAATTGTGAAATGACTTGGATTCTTATAAATTTGACTTAGTACCCTATATATTTGAGAAATAAGACCTTTTTTGAAGAAATTTGTTATAAAAATTTTTACCCAAATTTGTTGCTTCCCTTCTAACCTTGGTTGCATTGATTTTGTTCATACAAACCCTTTTTAATTTAATATAATTAAAATTATTGATTTTACATCTAATAATGTTTCTCTATCCCTTGTTTGGTCTTAAAATGCTTCTCTTCTCTGTAGATCTGACAGGTAAACTATTCTATGTTCCCCTAATTTACTTATAATATCACTCTTTATGTTTAAATCATATGCCCATTTTGACCTTATCTTGGCATAGAGTGTGAGATATTTGTCTAAACCTAATTTTTGCCATACCATTTTACAATTTTCCCAGCAGTTTTTGTCAAATAGTGAATTGGGAAAGGATTTCTTATGGAAAAGATCAATGTTTCATTAGACCTGTTTTACCTCTAGTATTTCCTCAGTTGAGTAAACTTGAGTTGTCAACCTCGGTTTTATTCTCTTGACTCAATGTAACAAAACTATTTTCATAATAATATTAAGATTATTTTGTCTCATAAAATATTCCTTCCTTTTCTAACTGTATCTCTATGAGGCTGAATTTTCTTTTTGTAGTTCAACCAGAAAGACATATCAAAAAAATGAATACAGAAACAGATATGAAAATTAGGTCAGACATCAAAGACACAAAAATGTGTAAAATAATGCCACTCTTCACTTTAATTTTTTATCTCAGAAGAGATATTTTTCATTAAATTATATTGTTTATATTTATATAAAATGAGTTTTTTAGATGAATTAAGATTTTACATTTATATCCATTTTATTGATAGTTATAATACATATTAAAAGCTCTTTAGAATCCTGAGTCAATTTTAGGAGAGTAAAGGAGTCCTGAAACCCAAAAGTTTGAAACCTACTTTTACAAGCATTTATTTAACACCTATTGTTTTAGATGCTGGGGATATAAAGATGAAAATGAAGCAGAACTTCCTTACAAGGCTCTTATACTTTATCAAGAGAGTTAATATATATATTTGACATATATATATCAATGATATAATGATATAATTAGTGTTAAAGTTGCAGTGCACTGAGCCTTCATCAGGAATGTCAGAGCAATCCAAAAGTTTGTTTAAAATAGCTTTGTGGGAAAATAGTAGAGACTGAGTAACCCCCAAACAAGCCATAACCCTTAGAGGGTTCTTAGTAAAGACAAGATCTTGCTAAAGGAGAAAGGGTTGTTTGGGTTATAAAGCACTTTCTTTTATATAGACATAGTTTGGGCTTATCAGGATAGCCCGCAGACATAGCTGCTTCCCTCACATTTGTGATTCAGATGTCGTAGGGTTCCCTCATTCACATACCTGCTCTGGCTATCTGGTTGGGCATTGCCTAGATGGGTTCAACTGGTTTTATCAGGGCTGCCAGGACTTCTGAAAGCCATAGGCATCTACTACTGGACTTAGCAGGGATGTGATGCCTTCCTGACAGTCACACCCTACATTATTATATTTTAAACATTCACAGTTATATCCTTATTAACATAAGTATATATGATGCTTGTTTTTCAGTCATGTTTGATTCTTTATGATTCTATTTAGGGTTTTCTTGGCAAACATACAGGAATGGTTTGCCATTTCCTTCTTCAGCTCATTTTAAAGATGAGGAAACTGAGGCAAACAGGGTTAAATGACTCGCTCAGGATCAGCCAGCTAGTAAGTATCTGAGGCCATATTTGAACTCAGGAATATGAGTGTTCCTTACTCCAAGCCTGAGACTCTATTCATCTGGCCATGTAAAATAAAAATGATGGGGAGAGAAGGCACTGATAGCTAGAGCAGTAGTGGGAACTGGAGTTGCTGGGAAGAGGAGGCAGGAATCAGGAAAGTCTAAGAAACTAAGAATTCTAAGATGCAGAGATAAGGAGGAAATACATTCCAGCCCCAGGGGAAGGCATGCAGGTAAGAGTTGGAGTGTCTTGTGTAAGGAACACAAGAGGCCATCTTGGCTGGATTCCAAGAATTTGTAAAGAGAAGTAAATGGCAATAAGATTGGAAAAGTGGATTGAAGTAGTCAAACCATAAAGGACTTTAAATGCCAGAGGTGTGTATATCCACTCTGAGAGGTAGTTTCTTCATTGGGAAACCAATGATATCTACTGAAAGTCTGGTCCAAATATTCTTTTCTAGCTAAAATTCTGACCAGACTTTCTGGGTAAACAGGGTCCAAGTGAAGTTTTGTGTTGTAGCATCTGCCATGTGAGATAGTAAACCTCCATGTGTTTAGAATGAAAACATCAGTATAGAGTTTAGGATATCTTGTGGGTATCTTTTTACTTTTTTAAGACCACATCAAATAGGAAGCTTCTAGAGTTTATTAAGTCAGAGGAATAACATGTTTATACTTGTACTTTCAAAAAATTGTTGGCAACTATGTGGGGGATAAATTGAAAGGTTAGTTGATAAGATAGCTGATCTCCAGTGACTTGCTTGACTCTGTGATTTGTAACGATTAAAAATGATAAAGGCTGATATTATGAGGAAAAGTAATATTTTAATTACCATGGCCAGGTTGGTAAAATATATAAGACCACAAGCCTGATAAAAGCTATTTCAGACCTCCCAGTATTTTCTTCCCTCCACCTGGCTGCCTAGTACCAAAAGAGACCAGTCAAAGCCTCATCTCTCCATTTAAGTCACGCTCTACGTTGGTTGATGTCATCACATCCAAAACAGGAAACCCATTGGATCACGGAAAATATAGTCTCAAAGTCCCCCATATGTCCACAGGAAGTTTGTCGTATATCTACATATCTTGAGGCTTAATACTTCTAAATAGAACCCCAGAAATTCTAAATAACACAGATTCTGAACCTTTGTTTCTCATTTGTAATCATTAGGGTTTCTAGGCATACTTTTTGTGGGGGAGGGACATGGAAAAAACACTTTTTTCTTTTAAATATTTCTTCTTAATTCTTTTTATTCCATATAACAAAGATTCTTGGAAATATCCATTGACTCACCAGTATTCTCAAGGTTGTCCTATCCCTTTCAATAAAAAAAATTAAGAAAAATACTTGATATGTTGACTTTCTGACAACATATACCACATTTTACTCTCATTTGCTTTCTCTTCTCTGTTGTGAAGAGAAGAGCATGTTTTCTTATTTATTCTACTACATTGCTTTTTTTCCCAATTCCTCAGAATTCAACTTCCTATAAATTTATTTTCTTTAAATAAGTTAAACAACACTTGGTTTCACTAAGCATTCTTTTAAAGATGCCTGATTGCCTTCATCTTCCCAGGTTGGATGGGATTCTGTTGCAGACTTTCGAGCCAGGGGAGCTGTGGGGAGTAATGTTCTCAAGAGCCAGAAGATGGCAATCTCATATGGTGAAATCATCGTGAATTCACTTGGGCCTTGCCCTTTTTTTCTTTCTATTGCTAGCCTTCAAAGTGAATTCCCTTACAAACAATAACTTCCTGTAAAGTTGTTAGCCGTCTTGTGGAGGCAAAGCACCGGACATTCTCGGCCATATTTATGGTAGTGAGAAGGAAGCAACAAGTCAAGAACACAGCTGGCCCTTGGAAGAACCATGTCCCCAGTCTGATATTTTTCTTCTTTTAAGTGTCAACATAGTTCCCATCCTAGATTGGTAGGAAATTTCTTAGCATGTTATTCCAGCTAGATAATCCTTTGATCCTTTGCCTCCTCAGTATGGCTTAATGGATAAGCAAAGTAATAAGATAAATTTATTAACCACCTACCTACTAAGTGAGGCACTGTGCTGAGTGGTGGGAATACAAATGTAAGAAAAAACAAGCAATCCTGCCTTGCTTACAGGAGCTTATGATGTAATGGAGGAAGACAACTTACCTAAGGGAACTTACAAGTGAGAAGGGAACAAGGTACCCTAGTGCCTTGCCCAGAGTCATATCACTAGTACTGGAGTTCATGCTTTTAGAATCCAGAAAAACAGAAGCCAAGTCAAGAAAGGAATTAAGAATGGCCAGCTTGGACCTTCTCCTCAAAATGGAAGCCCTGAGAGGAATAACTAATGGGAGGAGGGACTGGCATATTGGAGGGATGTGTCATGGTGAAGAGGCCCCAGACTGTGAGGCAGCTGAGGTATGGTAGCTAAGTCTGGAAAGTCAAAAACAAAGCCAGGAGGGGAAAGATAGCTAGAGAATTCACCCCAGTAAGAAATACGACCCTCTGGCTTTGTGATTCTTGGCAAAGCCCTTCTTTTCAATGTCCCCAGGCAACTCTTTAAGTCTGTAAATTATGAAGCAGATGCTGATCCACACTGAGAGGTAGTTTCCTCATTGGGAAACTAATGATATCTATTGAAAGTCTGGTCCAAATATTCTTTTCTAGCTAAAAATTCTGACCAGACTTTCTGGGTAAACAGGGTCCAAGTGAAGTTTTATGTTGTAGCATCTGCCGTGAGAGATAGTAAACCTCCATGTGTTTAGAATGAAAACATTAGTATAGAGTTTAGGGTATCTTGTGGGTATCTATTTTTTTTAAGACCACATCAAATTTCAGGATAAAAGTGTTTATACATGTGATTGTGTTGAATGTCAAAATAGATATCAAGGTATTGGCAAACAACCTTTTTTTCCTTCCTCTTTTCAGCCTTCTTCCCTTTTTTCCTTCCTCCCTTCCTTCCTCCTTCCCTTTATTCCTTCCTTCCTCTCTTACATCTTCCCTTTTTTCCTTCCTCCCTCCCTTCTTTCTTCTCTTTTTTCCTTCCTTCCTCTTTTCCTTCTTCCCTTCCTTCCTTTTTCCCTTTCTTCCCTCCATTCCTTCTTCCCTTTCTTCCTTCCTCTTCCCCTTCATTTTCTCTTTATTCCTTCCTTCTTCCCTTCTCTCCCTTCCCTTTTCTTCTTCCACCTTCCTTCCCACCTCCTCCCAAAGAGGTTAAGAACCCCTGATCTAGATCTTTGACCCAATAAAAAAATAAATACAAATATTTTCCATTATATATAGCTTGCATTTTTCCTATCAAGTCAGAAAAGTATTCCTCACATATTATTTCAGCCTAAGAGACAAAGGGAATTTGAAAACGAAAGAATTCCATAAGATCAGTGATGAAAAACCTTTACAAACCTTCTTTTTTGAAGGAAAAGCCAGTGAGACCTGATGACTTAGGGATGTTTAGATTTTAAGTACCTCCATGTACTATAGCTCTATTTGAGTGACCATTTTCTTTGAGAAAATAGTATAGTATGGATTGCTTATAAAGGAGAGCATTTTTAGAGCACTTTCTGCTACCAGGAAGTAGTTTTCCTCTAATTGCTAGTTATTTTAAAAACAAAACTTTGAATAAAAAACTATATATAGGTTTTGGGGGGGGAGTTGTTTGTTTTAGAAGAGGCAGAATGATAAAATAGAGAACTTGGCAAAGTATGGCAGACTCTGCTTTTAAATGGTACATGAGCTAAGAATAATTTGTGAGTAGGGATTTTCCACTTTTTTTATTTAGTAGGGCCCTCTTATCCATGAGTTCACTTTCTGAGATTTCACTTATCCATAGTCAACCCACAATGGAAGTCTGCCTATGAATTGCCAGAAGTATACCCAGAAGGATCAGAAGTCCTCCTTCTATGGCAGTCTCCACACACCCACCCACACACACACACCAGTGACATCTCTTCTAATTCCACCTTTTTTTTTAGTGTTTTAGGGTGGGAGGTGGGAAGCCACAGAGCACCTAGCTGAGAGGCAGAAGTCAGGAAAGATAAAACATATATATGCTCAGGGGGCAGCTAGGTGGCTCAATGGATAGAAAGCCAGAACTGGAAACAGGAGGTCATAGATTCCATTCTTACTTCAGACACTTCCTAGCTGTGTGACCCTGATTAAATCACTTAATTCCTTTTGCCTAGCCCTTACCTTACTGTCCTTCTGCCTTGAAACCAATACTTAGTACTGATTCTAAGACAAAAAGTAAGGGTTAATGGATGGATGGATGCTTGGATGCTTGGACTAATAGATAGATTGATTGATTGACCAATTGACTGATCCACTGGTTGATTTTGGGGGCCAGCAGATGTTCACTTATATACGTGGTTTCAGCCATTTGTAGTAGGTCTTGGAATGTGTCCCTTGTAGGTACAGGGGCCCTACTGTATTTGTGTTCTTATTGCCTGTCACATAGTAGGTGCTTAATAGTTGCTTCACTGATAAGTTGGAAAATAGCACTGAACTGGAAGTTGAGAAATCTGAGTCCTGCCACCAGCTAGCTTCTTTGGAAAGTTATCATTTCTCAAGCCTTATAAAATGAAGGCAGCAGATAAGACGAACTCGGTGATCTCTTTAAGTTCTGATCTTCTGTGGTTAGCCTATATAGATTCATCATCAAGGAATGGGACTTTGTCCTTAAGGGAGAATAAAAGATTGTTTCATAAAGGCAGGAAAAGGTCCATTTTATGCAAATTTCTCATACCCATTGTCTATACCCTGAATATCACCAGAACTTTATTAAAACCTCATTAAAATATAGAATTCCCCTGAAAGCGGCAGCACTTTTTGAAATGTTATCATTTATATTTTGTGAGTTCATTTCAGGGTCTTTTTGGAGTTCTGATTTTGATAGGGGAAGAATATAGCCCTTATCACCAAGGTCTTGGGGCAGAATGTAGAGAGTTAGGCAGAAAGAGAGGGTACTCCAACATAACTACCTTACACCGTTAGGGCAAATTGGTTTATCTCTTAAATTAATTACTAGCTTAATGTTGTATAATGCTATTATTGTTGAGTTGTTTCAGTCATGTACAACTCTTCATGACCCCATTTGGGATTTTCTTGGCAAAGATTCTAGAGTGTTTTGCCATTTCCTTTTCCAGCTCATTTGACAGATGAGGAGACTGAGGCAAACAGTTTTAAGTGATTTTCCTAGGGTCACTTAGCTAGTAAGTGTGAAGCTGAATTTGAACTTCAGTCTTCCTGACTCCAGGTCCAGTGTTTTATCCAGTGCACCACCTATATAAATGCTAGCTTTTCTTATTATCATATATAATTATCTCCAAAATCACATGACCAATATATGCCAGCGGCAGGACTTGAAGTGAGGTTTTTCTAACTCTGAATCTGGCTTTCCATCCATTGCTCCCTGCTACCTCTCAGTACAGGTCTTATTTACCATTTTATAAATGAGGAAACCAAGCCTTTGAATGGTTAAGTGACTTGTCCATGGTCATATTTATTACTAAGTGTTGGAACTGGGATTGAAACCCAGTCCTTCTTTCTCAAAATCCATTGTTCCTTTCACTATCCCATGCCAACATATCTCTTAGGTAGATATGTCTTATATGGACAATTTAAAGGGAGGAGATTATCTTATTTAGAAAATATAAAGGCTATTCTAGAGATGCTGAAGAAAATATATGGAGTCATCTCAAGAGAGTACCTATCAGCTGTGTCTCCTCTCCACTGAAAAAAGAACAAAAAGTGACTGAGACATATGGCTATCAGGTTATTGCTAAGAAAGAACTTGAGAGATAAATGTGTCCAGAAGTAGTATATTTGACTAGCTGATGCAGAACCAGAGAATCCTAGAGAAACATCTCAGAAGACATTTATCTCATTTGTTCCTTCTACCAATAGTTCTCAAGACTTTTTGGTCTTGGATCTCCTTTATACTCTTCAAAGTTATTGAGGAGGACTCCAAAGAGCTTTTGTTTTTGTGGATTATGTCAATTGATATTTACCATTTTGGCATCTAAAAAATTGTAAAATGTTGCTGTTTTCAGTGGTTTCTGAGTTTGCAGTCATGTTTGACTCTCCATGACCCCATTTGGGGTTTTCTTGACAGAGATACAAGAGTGGTTTGCCATTTCCTTCTCCATCTCATTTTACATATGAGGAAATTGAGGCAAGCTGGTTTAAGAGATTTGCCCAGGGTCACACAGCTAGCAGATATCTAATTTGGACTCAGGAAAATGACTGTTCCTGATCCAGGTCTGACACTCTATCTTCTACCTCTTCACTACTCTAAGTAGCTGCTCCATCACATGGCTAGAAAGTGGCATAATCAGGAATCAAACTTAGGTCTTCCAAATCTAGTCCTCTTACCCCTTACCATCCTAATCAAGTAGTAATCTAGCATCTGCTTGAACAGCTGTTTGATGACTACCTAATACTTGTGCCCTTCTAACATATACCTGAAATGGGTTTATTAGATACTTCTGCCTAATTTGGGCTGTTTAAAAATACATATCATCTTTGACTTCCTGTGCTTCTGGGAATAGGAAGCTTTAAAGTCACTTTTTCTTTGCTTGGGGTGCTACTAAAAAAGCATAAAATCATGAGTTTCTTGTTTCCTTCATCAGCAGAAATGTCTTCCATAACATACTTAGACCTGTCCAAATCACGTGTGCCCCCACTGACACCTTCTCCAAGGTTCCAGTTTTTAATGGATTGGTGTCATGGGATATGTTTTTTTGTGTGTGTGCATGTCCAGAAGGAATTGTTGACACGGCATATTCTATTTGATCTACAGAGGAATACTGGCAATAAAGGAGAGAGATTATATAATTAAGTCACCTTTTATGACTTAATTTAAGAATTAAAAAAATCTTTGAAGAGATTTCTTTAAAATCCTTACCTTCCATCTTAGAATCAATTCTGTGTATTGCTTCCAAGGCCGATGAGCAGAAAGGGCTAGGCTTTGGGGGTTTTAAGTGACTTGCTCAGGGTCACCCAGCTAGGAAGTGTCTGAGACCAGATTTGAACCTAGGACCTGCTCTCTCTAAGCCTGGTTCTCAGTCCATTAAGCCACCTCGCTCCCAGTTGCCTCTGAATAGATTTTTTTTAAATCCACATGGTGTGTATGCTCATTTAGACAAGAGGTTCACAATATCATTCATAGTCTTTAGGCAACAACAGATGCAGAGATCCCATTGCTAATTTATAATATAATATAATATAATATAA
>NC_058132.1:481170204-481229234 GCF_016433145.1 Gracilinanus agilis
AATATAATATAATATAATATAATATAATATAATATAATATAATATAATATAATATAATATAATTAATGTAACATATTACATTATAATTATACGTAATATTATATGTAACTCTATAAAAGTGTGGCATCCAAGCCTTGCAGAAGTGTCAGGAAATAATAACAGATGAGACTTTCTGTCAATTTGAGGTCTATTTTTCTGAGGGTAGTAACAATAAACAGGCATTTTCTCAAAGATTTGCTTTTACGAATAGTTCAGCATGGACATACAATGAAATTAAATCAGGCACTTTGAAAAGCTCTAACTTTTATAGCTTATGGACT
Organism: Gracilinanus agilis; assembly: GCF_016433145.1. Taxonomy (NCBI): domain Eukaryota; kingdom Metazoa; phylum Chordata; class Mammalia; order Didelphimorphia; family Didelphidae; genus Gracilinanus; species Gracilinanus agilis. The sequence goes on from NC_058132.1 coordinate 481,170,525, forward strand.
CCTTTGGTTTTTCCAGGTGCCTGTTGAATTTGGTTTATTTGTTTCTATTCTTTTTTCAAGCCAAACCTAAACTGAATTCTGGAGGGCATTCATTACTTCCCTCTGAAAGCTAGCAAGAAGTCACAGTGATAGACCAGTCTGTGTTCTGTGTCAGGTTCAGTTACAGGTCAGTTACTGGAGTAAACCAGCTGGCTGCCCCTCTGGAATTCACCACCTGGTATGGGCTTCAGGGGACCAGACAAAGAGAAGTGGGCTGGGTGAGGGTTGCATGGCAGTTGAAAAGCAGAATCAGGGGGCAGCTAGGTGGCTCATTAGATTGGGAGCCAGGCCTGGAGATGGGACATTCCGGGTTCAAATCTGACCTCAGACACTTCCTAGCTGTGTGATCCTGGGCAAGTCACTTAACCTCCATTGCCTCGCTCTTACCACTCTTCTGCCCAAAACAAAATATTAATTCTAAGATGGAAGGTGAGGGTTTAAAATTTTTTTAAAGAAAAGGAAATAAAAGCAAAATCAGCCTTGGGACCAGAGAGAAGAAAGCCAAATCATTGTAAAATAAATCATTTAAAATCAGAAATTCCTTAAGAAATCTCTCTGCATTCTTCTTTTCAACAGGAAAGGAAGATTCAAATTCTAGGGAATAGAGGTCTGGGGAAGGGAATAAGTATTTAAATAAGGTCTTCTATGTGCCAGGCTGTGTGCTAAGTGCTTTAGAAATATTATCTCACTTGGAAATAAGCAGAACAAGAGAACATCATACACAGTAACAGCAATATGGTGGAATCTGTGGAAGTCTTAGCTACTCTCAACAATTCAATGATCCAGAACAATTCTGAGGGACTTGGGACAAAGAATGCTATCCACCTCCAGAGAAAGAACTGTTGGAGTAGGAATACAGATGAAAGCATACGATTTCTCACTTTAATTTATTTAGATTCTCATTTAGGTGTTTTGGTTTTATATGATTATTCTCTTGCAAAAAAATATAGAAATACGTTTTGCATGATAATACATGTGTAACACAGATCAAATTGCTTACCATCTCTGGGAAGGGGGAGGGAAGGGAAGAAGGGCAACAGTTTGGATCAGATAACTTCAGAAAACTTATGTGGAAATTGTTATTATGTGTCATTCATAAAATATTTTACAAATATATTTGTAATATTTTCACCTTTACAAAGGCGAAACAAAAATGTTATCTCACTTGATCCTCACGGATGCTCTTATTATTCTCATTTTGCACTTGAAGAAATTGAGGCAAACAGGTTCAGTGACTTGTGGTCAGGTGTGAATTCGGGTCTTCCTAACTGTGCCTGCCTAGGGAAACAGTAGGTAGTTGACTTTGCCGAGCTTGTCATAGATGCTATTTAGTGCTGGCTCAGGCAAGTACTTGAATTTGAGCCTGAAATAATTTTGTGGTCTCCTCTGTCTTTTTTGTGGTGAGAGAGAAGAGATAAAGTTGCAAGGCGGGACCAGATTTCACACTGAGTTCCCTCCTAGAAATAATGATAGCTCAGTAAACACTTTTCCCACAACAGCTTTATGTCATGGCAGTACAAGTATTATAATTTCCACTGGATAGACAAGGAAACCTGTAGTCAGAGAAATGAAGTGACATTCCCAGAGTTGCACATTTAATGAGTGTTGGACTCTGGATTCAAATCCGATTTCCTCATTATGAGTCTAGCACAAAAAGTCAAAAGAACAGATTGTTTTTAGGGATTGCCTTCAATTCAGTGCCCATGGAATGATTCTATTCCGTCACTTATGTAGCCTCACAGAATAAAGGATGCTACAGCGGGACTTTATGGTTTCTTGACAGTTTTTAAATTATGTCATGAGTAAGCTATTGGTGGGGGGCAGCCAGGTGGTTCAGTGGATTGAGAGCCAGGCTCAGAGATGGGAGGGTCCTGGGTTCAAATGTGACCTCATATACTTCCTAGCTATGTGACCCTGGACAAGTCACTTGATTCCCCATTGCCTACCCTTATCACTCTTCTGCCTTAGAACCAATACTAAGTATTGGTTCTAAGACAGAAGGTTGAGGTTATTTTTAATAAATTAAAAAAAATTTTTAAACTAAGCTATTGGGCTATGGGACCAGCTAGGTGTCTCAGTGGATTGAGAACCAGGCTTAGAAACAGGGGAACTGAATTCAAATCTAGCCTCAGATGCATCCTGACTATGCAACCCTGGACAAGTCATTTAACCCCCATTGTCTAGCCCTTACCTACCTTGGAACCAATACGCAGCATTGATTCCAAGATTGGAAGATGAGGGTTTTAAAAAAGAAGAAGAAGAAGAAGAAGAGGCTTTTGGAACCCCACATATCACAGAATTTGAGAATAGCCCTATTTAAGTTGACGTTATTTAGCAAAAAAGTCCAGAATTCTTCAACTTGGAAGTCTGGGGTAGAGTAATAAATCTAAGAAATAGAAATGGAAATCATTATCAAATTTGAAGAGCAGGGACAGTCAGAAGGTCTTGAGCTCAAATCTGACCTTAGACACTTACTGTGTGACCCTGGGCAAGTCACTTAAGCCTGTTTGCCTAGTCCTTGCCTTTCTAACTTAGAGTCATTACTAAGACAGAAAGTATAAAAAAATTTTTTAATTGAATACTAGAAGGAAACTATTTATAGAAAAATGAGGACCTGACTCTCCGTGTGATTCAAGTTCATGCAACGTACATGATGTATTTTTTTAAAACCTCTACCTTCTATTGTAGAATCATTACTTTTAATAATTTTTATTTTAATTCTATTTTAGAGTCATTTAGGCAGAAGAGCTGTAAAGGCTAGATTTGGGGGGTTAAATGACTTGTCCAAGATCACACAGCCAGATTTGAACCCAGGTCCTCCAAACTCCAAGCCTGGCACTCTATCCACTGTGCTTCCTAGCTGCCCCCATACATGTTGTATTTTTGTAACTTTATTTCATGCTATAATTTCTCTGAGCTCATTTAATAAAATGTGTGAATGAAAAGAGAGGTTAAAATGGATCTCATGGTCATTTTATACACTAGATAGGGATCCAGCCTTGGAGTCACCACATCTGGATTCCAATCCTTCCATCCATACTTACCAGATCTATGACCACAGAAAAATCACTCATCCTCTCCCAGAATCTGCTTCTTGGGTCAAGCCTGGAGTCGGGAGGTCCTGGGTCCAAATTTGGCCACAGATGCTTACTGGCTCATGACCCTGGGCAAGTCCCTTAACCCTGATTGCCTAACCCTCTCTGTTCTCCTGTCTTAGATAATAATATGGTAAGGGTTAAAAAAAAGAATCTATTTCTTCATTTGTAATACCTATTTCATGAGAGACAGGATAGCAAAATGGATGTAGATTCTTATTGGGAGTCAGAAAGATAGGTTCAAGTCATGGAGCTCCTGTCACATACTGGTTGTGTGACCCTGGACAAATCACCTAACTTCTTGATTCCCCCTGGGATTTCCCTAAGTCTTATGTTGTGGAAGTTACCTAGTTAGATTAGTAGTGGTTATTTCCCCACTAAGAGTTCCCTTTCTCGGTGAAATCACAAATCTGGTCTGAGAAAAGTACCTGTCTTGTGGGATTGTGGTGAGGCTCAAATGAGAGTGGATAGAAAATGTTTTGCACGTAATGGACCTCTCTACTAGCAGCAATGCAATGATCCAGGACAATTCTGAGGGACTTATGAGAAAGAACACTATCGACATTCAAAGAAAGAACTGTGGGAGCAGAAACACAGAAGAAAAACATTTGCTTGATCACCTGGGTCGATGGGGACATGATTGGGGATGTAGACTCTAAACGATCACCCTAGTGCAAATAGTAATAATATGGAAATAGGTCTTGATCAATGACACATGTAAAACAGAGTAGAATTGTGCATTGGCTACGAGAGAGGAAGAGAGGGAAAGAGCATGAGTCATGTAACATGGAAAAATATTCTAAATTAAATAATAAATGATTTTTTTAAAAAAAGAAAATGTTTTGCAAACTTTCAAGAGTTATGTAAATGTCAGTTTTTGTTAGTTATTCTTCTGTTGTCTTTGTAGGCTATTAGTCAACAGACATTTATTATGCCCTTAACTGTGTACCAAGAACTATGCTGAGCACAGGGGAAACCAAGAAAAAGCAAAATAGATAAATAAGACACAAGGACCAAGTGGACATTCTAATGGAAGTATCTAAGTACAATAGTCTGCGTATCCATGGGGATATGTTCCAAGATATACCGTAGATGGTCAAAACCATGGATATGAATGAATACCTTCTAACCCCGTATATAGGTGCACTCTTGGCTCTTGCTTCTTGGTTCCATGATCCTCCCACCCCTACCCTAAAAAAAAGGTAGAAAAAGGGAAAATGAAAAAAGGGAAACTAGGAGAAACCATGGTGGGATCTCCAGTGCTTTGTGGGCTGACCTCTGTCCTTTCAAGCTTGACCACACTTGCTATATATGGAAGAGTTGTCCAGAGCACTTGAAAGTAACCTGTTAGAAGGCTTTTGCAGCTTAGGAAAAAGAGGGAAAGACCTCCTGCAGAAGAGAGATGTGAGCTGAATCTGGAGAAAAGTTAGAGATGGAGATGATAGGGGCAGAATATTCCAAACATGAAGGATGGCTGTTTTAAAGGGATGGAGACAGGAGATAGACAGTTGTTTTGAGAAACTAGGAATAGGTCAGGTTAGCGAGATCATAGAGTGTGCAGAAGGCAGGAAGGGGTAGGAAGACTGGAAAGATAGGAAGGAACCAAGTTATAAAGAGCTTTAAGTGACAGACTTATTTTGGTTTGATTTTGTTGTTTAAACATCTGTTTGGGAATTTTATTGGGTCATTTTGACACAATCATTGCAGCCACTCGTAGCATTTTTTCTTTAAATACTTTATTTCCCTCTTAAAAATCAATACTATGTATTGGTTCCAAGGCAGAAGAGGGGTAAGGAATAGGCAATGGGTGTTAAGTGACTTGCCCAGGATCACACAGTTGGGAAGTAGCAGAGACAACATTTGAACCTAGAATCTCCCATCTCTAGGCCTGGCTTGTAGTATATTTTTCTTCATCTTTCATATTTATTTGACAGCAAATAAACAAATACAAGGTATCATTCAGATTCAAAATTCTAGAATTGTTGCAGAGGGTAATAGATAATGAATTGTTTTTGCTGTCATCAATTCATTTTTATCATTTCCTAGTGTCACTCTTCATACTACAAACTTTGGATCTCTGTAATGACATATTCCAAACTCAGACCCTTATTCCCAAAGCAGCTGCTCTTAGGCAAGTAAGGGCCCAACAGACCGAATTTCTTTTCTCTAATTAATTAATTGTGGGTTTTTTAAATTAAATTAATTTTTTTATTTAGAATATTTTTCCATGGTTACATGATTCATGTTCTTTCCTCCCCTCTTCCCTCCCCCTCCTTTGTTGTAGCCAACAAGCTATTCCGCTGGGTTATACATGTATCATTGTTCAAAACCTATTTCCATATTATTAATATTTAAAGCCAAAACCCCCAATCATATACTCAACAGATGGAATTTCTAAGATACAGTTTGGCTCTGACTAACTCATATTGTGATGAAAAGTCAGCCCTGGAACAAGGTTTATGAGGTATAAGAGGAAGACTTTGTGTTTGATCCTGGAGGTGACAGGGAGCCATTGGAGCTCAAAGAACAGGAAGACTGAATGTTTATAACTTGTTATTGTTCAGTCATTTCAGTCCTATCCAACTCTTCATGATCCCATTTAGAGTTTTCTTGGCAAAGAAACTGGAGTTACTTGCCATTTCCTTCTCCGGTTCATCTTACAGATGAGAAGTAATTTGTCCAGGGTCACACAGCTAGTAAACGTTTGAGGCTAGATTTGAATTCAGAAAGAGGGGTCTTCCTGACTCCAGCCCCTGCTCTATCCACTGTGCCATTTAGCTACAGGGCAGGAATGATAGATCTGAGAATCATCTCCAGAGAGTGATCACCGAACTTGTGGGGAGGTGATGAGATCACCAAATGAAATAGTATAGGGGAGAAAAGAGAAGAGGACCCAAGGCAAGCTACGAATGGAGAATACCAAATCTCCCACTTAAAGTTTTATAGCACTTATTAAGACTTTTATTTTGACAATGAAAAAAAAATACAGGGGGCTAGGACCTCAATCTGTGATTTTATTGGTGTTGGGAACTAGTAATGATGACAACATGGAGTCCATGGCTACTCTCTTACTGTTATATAACTTGGTCTTAGAAAGTTGCCTGGAGCATTTGAGAGGTTAAGCAAATTTTTAGGTCACACCGCCCATGTCAGTGGCATAACCCAAACCCAAGTCTTTCTGACTCAGAGGCCAACTCTTTATCCGCACTTCCCCATGATTCTTTACTAACACTGAGTATTTTTAGAGTATTATTACTGCTCATGATGTCAAGACAGCATCATCCTCCCCACTTTTCCTTAATAATACGTATGGATGCTTACAGACTCAAATCTTTCTTGGTTTCTAGGCTCTCAAACATGTAATTTGAGTGGAAATGATTGTTTGACTGGGCTTTGAATGAGATTGAAATTTCCTCTGCTCAGTGGTGCTCCAGAATCTTAAAGGTTGAAATGAAGATTTGTTTCTGTCTGGCATGGTTCCTTCCAATTCATTCCACAAGATAGACTGGTACTTGTCTACCATCTTTATTTATTTTCACTTATGTTAAAAGCTTATAGTGACAGTTTTCCCAGATAATAGTTTGTTCCAAATGAAATGGCCTGTTGGAGAGGGTTCTCCAACATCTTTGTTTGTTTATCAGTTAAGGCTGTCTGACAAGCTCTCTTCCTGTCATTCCAAAAGATACCCATCCAGTCTTGTCCTTCCATGAGAAATTAATTGGGAACTGGGGAGTGGGAGCCATACAAAAAGCCATCTCTTTAATAATGAGGTGTTACCCTCATCATAATATCTGAACGGAAACTATAACCAACTCTTGACTGTTAGGATAACTCAGGAAAGCTTTCCTAGAGAGTTGGTGAGCAATAAATGCTTGTTAACAATTCAGTACATTTATTAAAATACATGCATAAACATTTAGCTAGTCCATTTTTATTTTGAAGGAAATCTCCATTTATTAAAAAATTTCCTTCCAAAGCTAGTCCCTGAAGGATAGTTATAACCATGAACTCAATAAAATCATAGCCAGATATATAAAAAGAATGATTCTCATTGCTCATGAGACTGGCAAAAGTGAGGAAATGTTTCTTCTCTCTGTCTCTCTATCTCTGTCTGTCTCTCTCTCTGTCTCTGTCTCTCTGCCTGTCTGTCTCTCTCCCTCCCTCCTTCCTTCTCCCCTTCTGCCCCCCCCTTATAAAGCAACCAACTGAAAACCTGCATAATCTAGCACCTCCTGAAAAATCAAGTGAGCTGTGTTTTATCCTACTGTTTATTTAATAGGTCATTGTTTTTTACATTCTCCCTCTCTCTCTTCCTCTCTTCTTTCTTTCTCCCCTTTCTTTCTTTCCTTCTTTCTTCCTTTCTCTTCTTCTCTCTGATCCCTATCCCATTCTCCCTTTATTTTTTAATGATTTATTTGCCTGTTCCACTAATATTCCCAGGTATCTTCCCCCCTCTCTCCCCTCCTCTTAATAGTGAAGGCATCATTTGAGCCCCCAAAATCATATATATAAAACTGCGTCTTACTTCTTTCTGTTTATCAGTTCTTTCTCTGAAGGTAGACATACACAAGTCATTCTTCAAACAATATTTCTATTGCTGTATGTAATGTTCTCTTGGATCTACTCATTTAGCCATTTAGCTCATCATAGTTTCATGTAGGTCTTTCCCTTGTTTTCCCCCTTTTTCTCCTCTCTTGCTCTCTCTTTCTTCTTTCCTCTCCTTTTACTCCTCTTATATTCTTTTTTCTTCCTCTCCCTCTTAGCTTCCTCTCTGTTTTGTCAAAAAGAACCACAGTTTTATGATTCTTTGAAAATATTACTTAAGATCTGTTCATATAGATACTGAAAGGGGACAGACTTTAATGATATAATTATTGAGACACCCAGATCTAAATCTTACATGACATAATGGTTTTTTGACTGATAAGAAAGTGAGAGAATAAAGGAGTGCTGATGAGGATGATAAACTTTGTAAATAATCCAGGCAGGTGGAGCCAAAAAGCTTATACAATAAGTAGCATTTTTGAAGATGCTTTTTTATGTAAAGTTTAAAGAAGCCACCAGTTAATGGTGCTCAGGAGCAGTAAGCTGTGCATTAGAGGAGCCAGGATATTTTTCTTGATTATATATTCAGATTTTAGGAAATGGCAGTAATCAAAACAGACTAGTTTTGTTGGCTCTAAGTTGAATTAGACTGGCTTCCCCAGAAGCACTATGGCAGTTCTCTCTCTTTCATGTTGCCTAAAGGATGCATGAGATGGCAATAGTGACTACTGGTTGGCACTATAATGAAGTTCTTGGGCATTCACTTTCCACAGTCCAGTGAGGAGTGATGGCAAGATGGCAAGAGCCCTAGTTTTGGAATCAGAACTAGGTTTGATTTCAACTCCCCTACTTGCTATGTAACCTTTGCAAGTCACTTAAATTCACTGTCTCAGTTTTCTTCTCTGCAAAATGAGGATATTAATGTTAGCATGACCTATCTGACAGGTTTGTTTGTAAATAAGCTAATATAAACTCTCAAGTACTCTTATGGGATTGTTATCAGTCCAGTCATTTGTTCATATGTCTCAAGGGAGGCCAAAAGAGACCTAGTCACTATATTCAGGTTCACACAATGAGTGGAGAAAAGAATGGAAATAAAATGTGCCAGTTAGCAGTCAGATATTTAGACCTGTGAATTTTAGTTGTCTTCTTCAGAACTAGCAGAAGGTTTTGTCTACATAAACATTACCAATAATAAACCTTTCAATAAACATTGTGCTATTTCCTTTAAATAGCAAAGCCAGTTCAACTTTGTTTCCTTTAAAAAATATGTGCTAAACAATTCATTTTTAACATTGTATTTTATTTGTTGATTTTTTTAAAACCCTTACCTGACATCTTAAAATTAATACTATGCATTGGTTCCAAGGTAGAAGAGCAGAAAGGGCTAGACAAAGGGTGTTAAGTGACTTGCCCAGGGTCATACAGCTAGGACATTTCTGAGGCCAGGTTTGAACCCAGGACCTCCCATCTCCAGGCCTGGCTCTCCCCTTCCCCACCATTCATTCTTTAATTTCCCTTCATCTGGCAGTGATTCCTAACACTGTTATATAGCCTTAAAATTTCTCTATGTCTTGACCTTTGGCTCAGTGCTTCAAAATGTGAATAATCTCCCCTCCTAATTCATCTATTTGTGTAAGAATTTTCATGGAGCCTACCTGCATTCCCATGGGTGTGGGCATTTTGCCAAGTAACTCCCTTGAATGAGTCTGTTCCTATCACGCTCACATTCCATTCTTGTACCGTACCAGAGTCGGTGTCCAGGATTCATCAGAAGAGGATCTCAGTGAAACCCGCTGGAGGTATTTCAGGTGAAGTGATGAGTTTTCTGCATCCTAATATTTAACTTGGGGCTTGGCTTTTCCAGTCTTTCTAATGCAAGGTCTCTTCTTTCACAAAGCCCCTCTCTCTCTCCTTGTCTCTCTCCCTCATTCACTACTCGAGTACAAACATAAAGGGTTACCTTCATCTTAATCCATAAACTGAGCTAAATTAAATACCATTCCCAAGATTCTCTCTTTCCCTCAACTTGAGAGTTAGCTCTTGACATACATCAGTCTGCGTGAGCTGGTGTTCCCTTGTGAAACTGAATTCTGCCTTGAGTTAAGACCACCCTCAGAAATAGAATTGCTTTTTGAAAAACACAATCTTCTAACAACCAGGCAGAGGAATCATTCTTATCTCAGCAGAGAACTGAGCTTTCCCATTTCAACGGGGATTGGCTGGTGCAGAAATGGACTGAATCATGACTACACACTGACTTTGTCTTGTGGTTTGCATTTGATTGTTTCTTTGGTGCTTTTCTTCCTGCATTGATGATTCCCAGTATTAAATGCAAAAAAACAAAGCCTCTGTCTCTTACCTCCAAACAAGCCAAAATCAGCTAACTAAAATTAATACTCTCAGAGGTTTCTCATGTCTTTTAAGTTTATCAATGTCTATCTGAAGTGTAATTGAATTATCAGGGCCATAGCCATTGGAATAACAGCATTCATGTTTTCTCTCTTCTTCTTCCTTTTTAATATGTGTGTTTTCTTGCTGCTCTGGGTTTCTTTGCTTCTAGAAGTCACTCGGCAAAATGTGGCTAGCGTCTATTTTTGGCATTCCTAAACTACCTCTTCCTTTGGGCGGCAGGAGTGTCCATCATGAACATGGCTCTCTCAATGAAATGAGGTTTTGTGTTTCATCTCTAAGAAATACACAATGGTGACCACAGAGAGTTCATTTAGAACCAGCAGGATATTTAAACTACTTCTGCTATCAAGTAGTTATTTTCATTCCTTTGCTTTTCTAACTTCAGAGGTCAGTTGGGTTTGGGAAAAAATTTCAGTCCTTGAAATCTTCTCATCTTGGAAAAATGTGGTCCTTCAATGAAATTATAAGCCATTATATATTATTATAAGTCATTACATTCAGAAAATTTCAGACCTGGGAGCCTTTAGAGATCATCGAGGAAAGCCATCTTCCACCTACCCTCCATTCTTTGATAATGTTCTCCTAATAATAAGCTTAAGGAAATTAAACTTTGGGAACTGTTAGCATTGTGGTTGCAGACTTGTGTACTGTGCCATTTATAAAAGCTCCTACGTTTATCCCCTACAAAATGAAGTCCCACGGAAACTTGAATATTTCATAATTTCTAAAACAAACTGATGGGTTGAGGTCATCTTCTATGTTCCCAGGAATGAAGAGTAAAGTTTCAGTACAGCATTTTATATGCCTTTCCTATAATATCCTTTCTGCAGATTCTCCACTGAGTTTGTATAAAAACTGACTTTTAGGACTACATTAAAAGGAGTTTATAGGGGCAGCTGGGTAGCTCAGTGGATTGAGAGCCAGGCCTAGAGACAGGAGGTCTTAGGTTCAAATCCGGCCTCAGACACTTCCCAGCTGTGTGACCCTGGGCAAGTCACTTGACTCCCATTGCCTACCCTTACCAATCTTCCACCTATAAGTCAATACACACAGAAGTTAAGGGTTTAAAATTAAAAACACACACACACACACACACACACACACACAAAAAGGAGTTTATAAATGTCTTGAAGTATTTTGTTCAAGAATAGACTCATTTTTGCTTGATGGGTTCTTTTTTTTCCAGTTGAAATCTGCTTAAGAAATTTTGACCTGTTTTTGTTTTTTCTTTTGGCATAAAGGCCTTCTCTACATTCATCTTCTCCCCTAATAAAGATTAGAGTGACCAAGAGTTTGTTTATTCTGGAGATGGGGTGGGGGGGGCAGTTCTTTCCTGGTGTTCTGATGATATTAACTTTAGTATATCAGGGGATTTGCTGACTTTTTCGGGATAATAAAACTCAGGGTATAAGGTTTCAGGTTATTGTAAATTGCTAGCTGGGGAGAAATCATTATGGCAGACAGGAAGGCAACCAAGCAAATGTCTTCTGTGAGCAATTTATCTAAAGTTACAATACTAGGATGTCACAAAATGCAAAATTAGAAAATATGCACATCCAAGGTTATTATTGAATGGTATTTAGTATTGCCCAGAATCAAAGCAGACATACCAAGGTAAGCATCTTAGCAAATGGCCTTTCCTCTTACTGTGCAAAGATGATTTGATTCAGCCTGAATTATATAGCCTTCTTGACCCCTCCATTCCTCCAAAATGTTTACATAAGTAAAATTGGGATAAGTAAATCACAGAGGAACTCTTAAGTTGGTGGAGGAGTATGTATAAAAAGGAGGACAGTAAATCCCTACCATTTTTCTTTGTCCCAGTGCAGTGAGGATGAGGTTGTTAAATTATGGACTGATGGGATGGATGAGAACTTCACATCTCTGTTTGGAAACTGGTTGTTAGAACCTTTCCCCTCCCTCTCTGAAGCTGTTGACTCCCTGAGTTACTTACCTTGCACCAAAAGAATTGGGTCCCAGGCATTTATCCCAGGGCCCCCCTATTTTAGCCCAAGGCATCAGGGCTGGAGAGCTACAGGAGGTTGGGGCATCCTTGATCTGAAGATGGGCAGAAAGCTTCAGCTGCTTCTAAAAGCCAGCCTAGGCCTAGTCAGAAATTAGCCATGCATTCATTCAGTAAACAGTTTTTACCTATTATATGCTGAGCAAGCACTGATGCTAGGCATAACAGATGCAAAGAGAAGACCATAAAAGACTCTGCCCTCAAGGATCTTAAATTTAGGTAAATAAACTATTGCACGCATACAGAGGCATTATGGTAAAATGGACAGCTAGCTAATCTAGAAGCCTAGAAGACCTGAGTTCAAGTTCTGCCTCTTACCCTAACTATAACCACAACCAAGCCATGTAACCTGTCATTCCTTTAAGCTGCTCTCAAAGATCACAAATTGCTGAGAAGGTACTGGCATTGGTAGAAGGGATTTCCTATGCCAGGAAGTCCCTTTACAGTGAAATCAAAGGTCCAGTCCCTATTTCTGTACACAGAAAATGAAATATATACAAAGTAATTGGGCGCAGAGAATGATGCTAGCAATTGAGAAGATAAGAATGGGCTTCCAAAAGAAGGTGGCACCTGAGGCAAGCTTTGTAGAGATGCTCTGAGGCAGAGGTGAGGAGGGAGAGCTTTCTAGGCATGAGAAACAGCCTATGCAAAGAAACAGACCAGAAATGGCATTCTGTGTGCTCAAACAGTTCGTCTGGAATGTAGAATGTGCAATGTGCAAAGGGGAATAATAAGCAATCAGTTTGGAAAAGTAGGCTAGACAAGCTCTCAAGGGCTTTCAAAGTTGCCTGAAGAATTCAGATTGGATCCTAGGGGCAAGAAGCAGGGGGGCACTAGTGCTTCATAAGCAACAGAGTTACATGGTCAGACATATGCTTTAGGAATATCAATTTGTCAACTGGGGATGGGGGCAGGAAAAACAAAGGCCAAAGCACAAAAATGGGTAGAGTTTCAGGAAGAGCCAGAATTAGTATAGACAACTATGGACTTTAATCTTTTGCAAAGGGCTGGTTACAGTAATATTTTTTTAAACCCTTAACTTCTGTGTATTGGCTCCTTGGTGGAAGAGTGGCAAGGGTGGGCAATGGGGTCAAGTGACTTGCCCAGGGTCACACAGCTGGGAAGTGTCTGAGGCCAGATTTGATACAGTAATATTTTAATGAAGCCTGAGCCAACTAACTAGATTTCCTCCCTCTCTCTGATTCTGAACTCTTCCATAAGAAAAAAAAATGTATATTAGGGATTATACATCCTCTCGAATCCATACAAATTCCACCCAATCTCTGTACCCCATGTTTGTGTTTCGGGGCAATTGTGTTTCTAGTCATGGTGTCCTGAAAATTGCATTCCATATTCTGTTCCCTGAGACAGGAAGGGAGATGGAAGGCATGATGAGAACTTTCAACAACAAAGATTGTTGAATTAAATGGAAATTTATAAGAAACTGAGGAATATTCCTAGTTTTTAGTATTCTAGTTAGCCAAGGTTTTCTGTATGGACTAAGAAATTTAGAAGAAAGGAAGGGAGGGAGGAAAATAGAGAAAAAAGAAAAGGAAAAGAGGAGGAAGGGGGAAAGAGAGAAGTGAAGGAGAAAGGGAAGAGCAATAGGAAGGGATGCAGGATGGAAGGAAGAAAGAAGAGGAAAGGAGAGAGAGGGATAAGGGAAGAAGAGAGGGAGGAACAAAAGGAAGACAGGAAGGGAGACAGGATGGAAGGAAGGAAAGAAGGGAGAGAGGAGAGGATAGAAATAAAGGAGGGGAGGGAAGGAAGAAAGAGAGAAGAAAAAGAAGGAAGAAAAGGAAAGGAGAGAAGAAAGAAAAGGAAAGAAGGAGGAAGAGAGAGAGGGAGAAGGGAAGGAAAGAGTGAGGGACAAAAGGAAGACATGGAAGAAAGGAAAGAAGACAAGGAGAAAAGAAAGAAAAGAGAGAAGAAAGAAAAGGAAAAGAGGAGGAAGGGGAAAGAGAGAAGTGAAGGAGAGAGGGAGGAAGAAAGGAAAGGAGAGAGGAAGGAAGGAAAGAAATAAAGGAAATAAGTACTTACAAAACACCATGCTCTAAATACCTTATAAACATTATCTCATTTGATCTTTACAACAATCCTGGGAGGTAGGTGTTGCTATTCAACCTATTCTACAGTTGAAAAAACTATGGCAGAAAGAGGTTGATAACTTTCTCAGGGTCACACAACTAGTAAGTTGTCTAAGGCTAGATTTGAACTTAGGTCTTCCTGACTGAGAGTTGGACTTGGATTCACATAAGATATGGATTTGAATCCTTACTCTGCCTCCTTCCCCTTGGGCAAGGTCCTTAAACTCTCTGGGGCCAAGTTTCCTCAGCTGTAAAATGTAAAGAATAACATCTCAGGGCCCTTCCAACTCTGTGATCCTGTGAACCTATGAATTATTTCTTTTCAGGATCTCTATAGAATTTGTAGGCAGGTACTTTGGTAGAGAGCCAGAGAGCATTCATTTGATTGGGAATTAGATTATTATGCATCCTACAAATGACATTTAATAATAAACATATATCTGAATATACCAATAACATATTGATTGTAGCTGCCTCAAAGACGGACTCAATTGACTAGAGATAGCACCCCGTGTTCTCAATGTGAGTGCAGCAGACTTGTTGGCCTAATTTGGCACAGATTTACTGTGGGTGGGTTTGTCATTCTATTAATATGATCCTTGTCCTGATGTAGTATTTGCATTCCAGACCCATAGAGGCGGGGGGGGGGGGGGGGATGAGATCTAGTTTTGCTCCTTCTCCCTAAATGAATAAGTTCCATTGACGTTTCTAGAACTGAATGAAAAACAGTCAGGCTTGACTCTTTTTTAATATAATTCAGGGGTGGAGTAGAGGGAGAGATGGTGTTTGTGAGTTTTAGTCCTTTTATTGACAGATTCGTGAACAGGAAGTGGAATAAGTGGAAGGGGGGGGTAGTATTTGGCAGCTTGTCCACTATTCGGTAATTTTTTTTCCCTCTAGTGTTCAGCAGTATTTTTCCCTACCCATAAGCTTACCATCTCAACTGGGCTGAAAAAGGAAATTCGTTTTATCTGTCTGCAATCACAGAAACCACTTGGAAAGGTTGAGAAGTTTGGGAGTTTCTTCTCCCTTCTCCTCCCCCCAGCATAAGCCGTGCAGAATAGAGAGATTGTTACTGGCAAATCCAGAGGGCTATGTTCTTGGCTGGCTGCAGCCAACAGACATGCCCTTCAGATCACATAATCTCGTTGCTACTATTTCCACAATAGCCTCTCTGTGGTTAGACCAAGACTTGCTTGTTCACCTGGCATTCTGGTGGGCAATTTGAGTGATTCTCTAGTGTAACCAAGCTCTCTGATGCTGTGTCCCTGCACCTGGAGCCGAGGAGATAATCAGTGTAAATTAATACAGCTTACGGGGGCTTGAAGACTTCTAGTGAACAGAGACTACTATTGGCTCTATAGCTGTGCATCTTATACCTCTGAGTGGAGGGCTTTCATCTCTAATCTGCATTAAGGGTTCAAAGTATAGTTTTCATAGACATGAGAGCTATGGTGTGATTGAGTGTGTTGCCATCTCTGAGATCACGTCTATACGGCAGGTGTTCTTAGATCCCAGTGTAAAGCCATCGGCATTTGGCTGCCGCTTCTCCAGGCAGCTCTGTGTCCCCTAGATTGAATTGCTCGTGCATTGAAAGAGCCACCCAAGCTCTCGTCCCTCCCTCCTTCCCTCAGTCTGTACACATTTGGATAGAGTTTAATCCCTGGCTCTGGGCTGATGTCCAGATACACTGAGTCTTTTTGATAACAAGCTCTGATAGAAAACAACCTCCAAGTGCTGCAGGAAAGTGTATCTGGTTTGAGGCACCTGTCTGATACCCACAAAGGTCTCACTATTGTTAGGAAAGCTGATGCCTCAGTGGCTTTAATATACAATCACACTTGCTTCAGAACGTAGGGGGCAAGTTGGCCCCTTTGCCTTCTGTGTGCTCCTTTTCCAATTTCTTTGGTCCAGAATAATTAGATTAATGCCGGCTGGAACCTAGGGCAAAAGAGGGAATTTGGATCTGTGAATGTATATGGGCTACTGTGACGACTTTAGCAATTGCCTTCCTCTGCCCCCTAACTAGCCTACGTACAAAAGTGACTGCAATTGCACGGGTGGCAGGAAATCATGGAAAAAAAAATACCCTATACCTATGAGCCTTTGGCTCCCCTGTTAACTCAAGGTGCCTGGTCTTACCCAGGCCAACTTCCGTCCCATCTTTTTCCACCACAGCAATGCATTCTCATTTGAATTTGGGCTTTCCTTGTGTTCCCCACTTATTTTCCTTCCTTATTTTTGGTAAATGGAGAATGGAGAGAAGAAACTTTTACAAGGCATCATCCCTCTTCTGTCCCTTGTTCCTCTCTACCTCAGTATTGCTGTGTATTGTCATTGTCATGTTTCTTTTCAAAATGAAATAAGGTAAAAAGCTTGGGTGTGGAAAGTGGTGAGTTGATATTTAAATATCCTTAGAAACTGTCTCCATGGTGTCTATAAGATTTTTTATAAGGTATGGTGAAAAGAATCTTTAACTTGGAATCAAATTCTTGGGTTTGAATCTCAGCTCTGCCCTTTATCAGCTGTATGACCTTGAACAGGCTACTTGGCTCCTCATCCATAAAATGAGGGAGTTGAACTACATGACCTCCAAGCTTCCTGCTAGCTCTAAATATATAAGCCTATGATCCTATGAGTATCATCATAATAGTCGGATTAGGGAAGGTAGAGTTTATTGTTTTTGATGGCATTGATTTTAATTTTTGAGTCATGTGCCATTGTCTTTCAGAATCCTTCATTTATTTCTTTTAACCCTTAGTCAATTATCCTAGCAACAACTCCAGACAGAAGGGCAAACAAGATCAAGTGGCTTGTCCAGGGTCATACATGCTAGGAAATGTCTGAAGTCAAATTTGAACCCAGGTCCTTCTGACACCACACCTGGTTCTCTAACTCATCAGCCACCTAGATGTTCCCAGAATCCTTCATTCTTAACTCCATAATCCACCAGTTTGGACTATGCATGCTAAGTAACTAAGTTTAGTTCATCTTTCTACCCCACATGTTTTATGGATACCAACATATTGGGGTCTCCAGGGGAGCTGAAATTTGCCTCATCCTTCGCTGCTCCCAGCACCAGAATGTGGGTCTTCTGAACAAGAAGGGAAACTGATCAGAGAGGCAAGGAGCCAGCAGAAGGAAGGTCAACCTTTGAACCAGGAGTGATGTGCTCAAGTACTTATTCAGGTCTTGCCTTTAGGGGAATAAAAATATTAAAAAACAAAAATACTTTACCAGTGTCACAGAAAGCCAGGCAAACACAGATTTGAGTGTTTAAATGCCAGTGCCAGCTTAGCATGGAGAACCTTCCAGCAGCAAAACCTCGACCTTCGAGGAAGGGAAATGGATGGTGTGTGTTCTTCCCGTCTCTCTCTCTCCCTCTCTCTCTCTCCCTCCCCCCCCTCTCTCTCTCTATCTCTCTGTCTGTCTCTCTCTGTCTCTGTCTCTGTCTCTGTCTCTCTCTCTCTCTCTCTCTCTCTCTCTCTCTCTCTCTCTCTCTCTCTCTCTCTTTCTTTCTTTCTTTCTCTCCCCTCTTCTACCCCTCCATCTTGCATGCAAGTTTTCTTGTCCTTTGAACTAACTGCTCAGACTGCTTTGGGAAAGTGATTGACATCTTGGTTGCCTTCAACCTAGAGTGCTTGGCACCATCTAAACGTGTCTCATGTTTTCTGTTTTTCTCCTTATGTTTTTCCCTGGCATGGCTACAGAGTTGGAGTTGATCCAGATCAAGACCCACCACCCAGCAATGACAGCTTTCAAGTCTTGCAGGGGGTAAGTCAACAGTGACTTTTCTTCCCTCCCTGCCAGCTTTCAAAAATAAAGAGGGAAAAAATGGGATGGTCATAGCTGTTCTTTCTTGTCTTCGAAGAACTGGTCTACCTTTACCAGCTATACTTGATTTCTGAGTTGTTTTTCCCCTCGTGCCCACTGTAGTGTTGAGAATATACTTCTACA
This sequence comes from Gracilinanus agilis, assembly GCF_016433145.1. NCBI lineage: Eukaryota > Metazoa > Chordata > Mammalia > Didelphimorphia > Didelphidae > Gracilinanus > Gracilinanus agilis. Next base: position 481,188,686 of record NC_058132.1, read on the forward strand.
ATGATGAGAGGGGGAGAGAAAAGTGCTTAGAAACTGTTATTAGGGACTCTAGCTACTGGAGACAAGATTTGGGTGGATCATCTGGCTTAGATTTGTAACAACAGATTTGTTTCTTGAACCAGGTATGTATATGTTGCCGGTAAAACTGGGCAATGTGTACTTTGTTTAAATAAGGGATTCTTAACCTGGGGTTTGTGGGTAGAGGGGGGAAAAAAGAGTGCTAATCCTGGTGTCAGGAAGATCTGAGTTCTAATCTAGTCTGAGACACTTTCCAGCTGTGTGACTCTGGAAAAATCACTTAAATTCACTCTGTCTCAGTTTCCTCATCTGTAAAATGCAGATAATAATAGCATCTGCCTCCTAGCATTGTTGAGAGCATAAAGTGAGATTAAGAAAATTGGTAAAGTACTTTTTAAACCTTAAAGTGCTATTTAAATGCTAGTTATTATTGTTGTTACTAAACTTGAACTGAAATTTATCATTTCCTTTCATTATGGATTTTTAAAAAGCATTATTCTGGGGCAGCTGGGTAGCTCAGTGGAGTGAGAGTCAGGCCTAGAGACAAGAGGTCCTAGGTTCAAACCCGGCCTCAGCCACTTCCCAGCTGTGTGACCCTGGGCAAGTCACTTGACCCCCATTGCCCACCCTTACCAATCTTCCACCTATGAGACAATACACTGAAGTACAAGGGTTAAAAAAAAAAAAAGCATTATGCTGAAAAAGACTTCTGCCTTTCATAGGCTTTGCCAGACTTCCAAAGAGGTCCAGGAAAAAAAGGTTAATGATCCCTGATTTAAATGCTGCCCCTCCTGGAACCAGCTTTGCATTGAAATGATCCCTGCATTTTCCCTGAAAGCATTCAAAGTATTTGAGACTTACTTGACACTTTTTCAATGTCTCCATCTCATAAATCTGGTTGACCTAGAGAATAGAGTACTTGGTGTATATATATATATATATATATATATGTATGTATGTATACACACACACATATATGTATGTATGTATTATTTCTATTGTTGTCTTTTCCAGTTTGAACTGAGTGGGTTTCTTTCCTATTGAAATAGTGATGGGGAACATTGACTTGCTAACAGAGAAGGTTATGGGTGACTCCTAAATCAGCTCCAGGCCCCCTGCCTAGGAGCATAGAGCAAATATGTGGAGCACTTGGACATAAAGGGAAGTCTTTTCAGAGAAGAGCTTCAGCAATGATTTGAAGACTGTGTGAATCATACTTCCCAAACTTTGTACCACATTTGGAGATTATGCTGAAAACCAGCCCCTTGTGTCCCAAAAGAATTGATTTAGGAACACTTGCTTTCAAAGATTCTTTTGAAAATCTGGCCTTTTGCTCCAATTTGGGGGCTTTAGAAAGGGAGAGAAAAGGCCTGCACCTGGAAGAGCACTTAATTGAGGAGAATAGAAGACCCTTAAATTGACTTCCAGGGAAATCTTACAAATAAGAATTCCTTTGATTTGAGACCATGAACTCCTGGAGAGCACAGAATTTCTTTTGCCTTTTCTTTGAATCCCCCACGCTTAGCACAGTGCCTGGCAATAGTTGGCCCTTAATAAATACTGACCTAGTAATTTCCTCGAAAAGAAATTCCTCCCCCATTTGGGAAATGGCCACAAAGCTTTTTGCAAAATAGGAAACTGGAGTTTTGAAGGTCTCCAGTCTGGAAAAGATAAACATTTTTCTGGGAAGACCAGCTGAAAAGCTAGGGGGCTCTTCTAATAGCCCTGTTGCTGTGAAAACAGCACAGCCCCTTTCCTACTTTCTGGGGACGTCATTATTGAATCTACTTAAAAGGTGGATTAGGGCAGCTGGGTAGCTCAGTGGAGTGAGAGTCAGGCCTAGAGACAGGAGGTCCTAGGTTCAAACCCGGCCTCAGCCACTTCCCAGCTGTGTGACCCTGAGCAGGTCACTTGACCCCCATTGCCCACCCTTACCACTCTTCCACCTATGAGACAATACACCGAAAGTACAAGGGTTAAAAAAAAAAGGTGGATTAAAAAACTAACATTATTCTTTTGGGGTTCATATGGCTGAATTCCCTATACAGCAGGCTTGAATATCCTCAAAGTGGAAGCATTCTCAGTCCTTCATATAACAGTAACTTAACTTTAAAGTAAACAGAGCCCATCCTGTCCTCTCACTCTGCCAGCACAAGGAACTCCAGAAACTTTTTTCTTTAGGCGAAATTTGAGGAGGAAGCTGCTGTTGTTCAATGCTGATTTAAGGTGCAGACAGCCTTGCAATTGGACCTGTGGTGGGAGATTACTACAACTTGTGTTCTATTCAGCACAGACATATTTAAGCCCTCTTGTGTACAAAGCATTTATTATTATTATTATTTTTAAACCCTTCCATCTAGAATTAATACTGTGAATCAGTTCCAAGGCAGGAAAGCTGTAAGGGCTAGGCAATTGGGGCTAAGTGACTTGCCCAGGTTCACCTAGCTAAGAAGTATCTGAGATCAAATTCGAACTCAGGATCTTCCATCTCTTGGCCTGGCTTTCAATCCACTGAGCCCCATAGCTGACCCCTCCCCAAAGCTTTACTTTCAAACATTCCTCATCAAAAACATGAATCATGCAACCATAGAAAAATAGTTTTTAAAAAATAAATTTAGATTTTAAAATAGTTAAATAAAATTTTAAGTTAAATTAAAATTAAATAAAATAAGAAATTATGAAAACAAACAAAAACCCATTTCCCGTCACTGTCCCTGGCCAATTGAGTCATGATTGTCACCAGTAGTTCAGAATATCATCCCTTCACTTCCCCTTTCAGTTTCCTTTGTTGGAATTTGTTGAGGTCAGGCACAGATCAGCATTAGCAGCCCTAAAAGTAATTTGTTGTTTGCATTGAGAAAAGGCTTCCAAGCTCCTTTTATAGATGTAATGAGGGGAAGTGTCCTCTGAACACAGACACATCCAAGAGCCTCTGGTCACCCATGCCTTTTAGCCAGGCCCCCAAGCCTGGGACCCACATAATGGGCCCATGGCACATGCCCAGCTACACCCAGACTGTATGGGATAAAGAGAGAAGTTGTACTTTGAGTCTCCTTGTTGTTGTTCTGTTATTTTAGTCATGCCTGATACTTCCTGACCTCATGTAGGGTTTTCTTGGCAGAGATACTAGAGTCATTTGTCATTTCCTTCCCTAGCTCATTTTACAGATGTGGAAATTGAGGCAAACAGGGTGAAGTGATTTGCCCAGTCACACAGCTTATAAGTATCTGAGGCTGCATTTGCACTCAGGTCTTCCTGACTCCAGACTTATTGCTCCATCCACTATACCACCTAGCTCTCCCTACTTTGGAGTCTTAACTCCTTCCAAATCTCTCCTACCAATGTCACTAGGAAGGGCCTTACTATTGCTTCCAATCCATTCTCAATGTTCTGATTTTTCATGGGCATGATTAAAGCAGGGGACCAGACTGACTCCCTGGGTTGAGAGGGTCTCCGGGGGCTTTGACCTCGAACGTGTAATTAAAATCACAGAATCAAAGACCATGTGGCCTGGCCCTTGCAAAGAGCAGGGAAAGTCAAAGTATCTGCTTCCCATCTGAATTTAGAAAAGTACTACAAATTCCCTTTGCCATGTATCTTCTGAATAGGTTCTTCCTGTTTTAAAAAAAAAATCACACCACATAGAGGAAAACATTTCTCGTCTACCGCTTGCAGGATTTTCCTCTCGAGTTTCAGAAACTCAAGGTTATAAACAGGGTCACTGCCACAGAAAAATATTAGCTCATTTGGGAGGAGAAAATGAGCCGTTGGCTGGAAGATTTGGCTGCCCATGAGAGAAACACAAGAATAATGCAAGCAAGACTCAAGCTTCACCTCCCTAGCAGCTCTGACTCATTTTTAAGAAAATATCTAACTTTCTTTGTTTCCTTAGACTGGCTTGGGGAAGCCTCTTCACAACCAAAATAAATAAAAAAGGTCAGCTGGAGCCCAGCTGCCTCTATCATGGGGTGATGTCCCCGTTCCATTGAGGAGTGGATTTTTAATGCTTAACACATCTGAGATTTGTGCTGCTGGGACTCCTGACTCATCATCTGCTTCCTTCCCCAAGTTCCCTTCGGTTTTTATTCATTGATGATGCAGCTTGTTTTAGCTAAGCTCTGAAACTTCTCTGTGTTGGATGGTATCAGGACTAGCCCCAGGAAGGCTTTTGACTTGAAGCAAGACCCTGATGCAGCCTGGAGGAGAAGAAACCAGACTCCCATAGTCAGGTCAAGTGTACGTGCTTAGAGAAAGCATCTTTTAGAATACTTGAAGTGTTCATGGGGAGGCTGACTTTCAAGGCAAAGATGGTGGCTGCTTTCTCTAAAAATTGTTCCTTCTTCACTCTTTGCCTTACTTGATAGGACTATGGGTCTTCCTTCTTATCCTCAGGACAGAATCACATCTCCTGTATCTGAGTTCATAAACATTTCTTAAAGCACCTCTTCTTATGTTCCAAGCACTGGGCTGTGCAGTGATGATACAGAGAAAGGCAAAAGGCAGAGTTTCTTGCCCTTGAGAATCTCACAGTCTAAAATGAGGGAGGCAACATACAAATAACTATATAAAAACAAGCTATATGCAAGAGGAATCAGTCTTAATGAACAGAGGAAGTATTTGAATTAAGAGGGATTGTAGAGAGTAAGATTTTAAAGGAGACATTAAGGAAGCCAGAAGGCAGAGATGAGGAGAAAGAGCATCCCAAGCCTGGGGGCTGTCGATAAAAATACCTTTTTGCTGGACAGCCACCGAGACTAACTTTCATACATTTTCTCTCCTCCTCGCCCCACCCACTTTGACAAGCTGCCCCACTGTAGCTGCTGCCCCTCTCCTAAGGCATGGCACCATCGATCTTTGGGTTTTCTTCTTGTCCACTATCCTGCTGAATTCTTTTCTTTCTATACCTCTTGCCTCCAGACTGACTGTCATAGCTCTTTTTGAAAAAACGTATTTATTTTTATTTTTTCAGTTACATGTAGAAACAGTTTTTGACAATTGTTTCTGGACATTTTAAAATTCAGATTTTCTCCGTCTATACCCTCCATCCCTGTGGGAGAATAGTCTGATATAGGTTATACCTGTACTTTCATGGAATACATATTTCCATATTGCTCATGTCATTTCATAGCTCTTTTAATGTTCCCTGAACTGATGGCACAGTAACTTCTAAGTAGAGTTCTATTTAAATCCGTTCCTATAAAATCCAGGAGTGTGGATCTCTTTAGTAGCTTTTCTTCACAACATAGCAAATGGACAATGGTATTCCATTAGAGGCAAATAAGTGATAGAAGCTAATTTAGGAACCATCTCAAGAAATTGGGATGATGGGTCCTAGATTTTCCACTGACAGAATAGAAGTAATGAGGTTTAGAAATCTGGAGATGGAGCCTCAGACACCTCATTTGAGGTGGCCTTAAATATTCATCAGTTTTGGTTAGTTTTGCTGAGCTGATTTTTCTCCCCCCTTTTCCTCAATCTTTTTTTTTTTTTTAACAAAAAATAGCTCACTGGATAGGAGAGAGGGGATAGATATATTTGGAAATCAAGGTTGTATTATAAAACAAAAGCTATCAAAGGAATGTAAAAAAAATTAAATATACATACATTAGGCTGAGCATTGGATGAGACCAATCTCCATCCCAAAATATATTTTTTGCTGGTTTTTTTTGTATCCTAAGCACAGTGCCTATTAAGTAGGCCCTTAATTAATGTTTGTTGATTGCTTGATGAGCATCCTGTGAAGAGGAGGAATGAGTAATCATTATACCCAACCTTCTAGATAAGAGAGTCTTAAATTCTTCTGTGTCATAAACTGGATTCCTTTAGTGGTCTGGTTAAGCCTGTGACCCCTTCTCAGAATAATATTTTTTTTAATTTATAATTGGAAGAAATATTAAATCATATTTTGAAATTCATGAAAACAAGGATGTTATCTTTTTTTCTCTCTCAACTTCACAGACTCCCCCAAAATGTCCTTGAGCTACTTGGTGGACTTTAGGGATCTGTGGACCCTAAGGGAAGATTTCCCTCCCATTTTAGAGAATTACTACCCTTCATCTCTGATTGATGATAATAGTAAACAATATTGATTTATATATTTATACACATAAATTTATGTGTATCTATACATATGCATACACACATACCTATATATACATGTCATATATACATATATAATACACACTTATATAGACATATCATAAATAGATAGATGGATGGGTGGATGGAAGGATAGACAGAAGCTAGACACACAGATGGATGGATGAATGGATAGATGGGTAGATACATAGATGGATAAACATACAGATGACAGACAAAAGAGATAGATAGATAGATAGATAGATAGATAGATAGATAGATAGATAGATNAGACAAAAGAGATAGATAGATAGATAGATAGATAGATAGATAGATAGATAGATAGATAGATAGATAGATCTTATTGGATTTCCTTTCTTTGATAAAAATTAGTGTGAATAAGATCCCTAGATCTGACCTCAGACACTTCCTAGCTTTGTGTTCCTGGGCAAGTCACTTAACCCCCATTGCCTAGCCCTTACCACTCTTCTGCCTTGGAACTGATATTTAGTATTGATTCAAAGTCAGAAAGTAAGGATTAAAAAAAAGATCCAAGAGCCAGCAAACAAATTATTTTGTTGATATGGAATTTTATTAAATGAAGTGCTCAAAACACATACCTAAACTAACCTAGAGAAGAAGATGCAACAGTGAGGCACCAAGCTTCTTTGTTACCAGAGAATGGAAGTGCTTTGTACTGAGTGTGAGAAGGAAGGACCTAACCTACCCACTATGACCCTTGCTTCCTTGATTTTTTCATCCTCATTTCTCAGAATTACCTTACTGTTAAAAGAACCAAACAAAAAATCCCATTATCCTAAATTTCTACCTCTGTTAAAGTCTCTACACACACACACACACACACACACACACACACACACACACACACACACACACACACACACACACAAGTTTGTGATACAGTATGGTTTCTCTCCAGCAATATCTATGACTTAAAATATCACCATAAAACATTCCTAATATTTATTAACCTAACATCCAAAATATTTTCTTCATTTTTCCTAAACTTAATTTAATCATATCTTCAGACTAAACTATCTTGTGCTTGGCACATAGTAGCTCTCTCTCTCTTTTTTTTTTTAACCCTCACCTTCTGTCTTAGAATCAATACTAAGTATCTATTCCACCACAGAAGAGCAGTAAAGACTAGGCAACTGAAGTTAAGTGACTTCCCCACAGTCTCACGGCTAGGAAGTGTCAGAAGTCACATTTGAACCCAGGACCTCCCATCTCTAGGCTTGGCTCTCAATCTACTGAGCCACCTAACTGCTCCATAAGCTCTTAATGAATGTCTGTTGCCTTAAAGGATGATCAGTTTAGTATTCTTGTGTACAGTGTCTTTTTAAAACATTTCTTTTATTTTGAGGCTCAGACAGGTAACATGTCTTATCCCAGGCCTTGGCTGGGGCTTGATCATTTCAATAAAGCCCCAAAAAGAAGTTGCTACACTTACCTTGAAAAGGCTATTAAAATTCATAACTGAAAACTTAACTAACTAAATAAATGAATGAATGAATGAATAAATAAATAGATAGATAAATAAATAAGTAAATAGATAGATGAATGGATGGCTGGGGAGATAAATAAATAAATACGTGGATGAATAGATGGATTCTTTAATTAATTGGTTGATTGATGAGCATTTCTTTTCTATTTACTTTTTTTTTAGGTTGTATTTTTATTTATTTTTTGTTAAACATTTCCCACTTACATTTTTTTTCTTTTTTCTTTTAATTTTTTAATCATTTATTAATATTCATTTTTAATATGGTTACATTATTCAAGCTCCTACTTTCTCCTTCACCCCCCGCTCTCCCCCCACCCATAGCCGATACACATTTCCATTGGTTTTAACATGTGTCCTTGTTCAAGACCTATTTCCAAATTGTTGTTAGTTGCATTGGTGTGGTAGTTTCGAGTCCACATCCCCAATCATGTCCTCCTCAGCCCATGCGTTCAAGAGTTTGTTTTTCTTTTATGTTTCCTCTCCTGCAGTCCTTCCCCTGGATGTGGGTAGCGTTATTTACCATAAATCCCTCAGAGCTGTCCTGTGTCCTTGCATTGCTGCTGGTACAGAAGTCCATTACATTCAATTTTACCACAGTATATCAGTCTCTGTGTACAATGTTCTTCTGGCTCTGCTCCTTTCGCTCTGCATCAGTTCCTGGAAGTCATTCCAGTTCACATGGAATTCCTCCAGTTTATTATTCCTTTGAGCACAATAGTATTCCATCATCAGCATATACCACAATTTGTTCAGTCATTCCCCAATTGAAGGGCATACCCTCGTTTTCCAGTTCTTTGCCACCACAAAAAGCACAGCTATAAATATTTTCGTACAAGTCTGTTTATCTAGGTATGATCTCTTTGGGGTACAAACCCAACAATGGTATGGCTGGATCAAAGGGCAGGCATTCTTTTATAGCCCTTTGAGCATAGTTCCAAATTGCCAGCCAGAATGGTTGGATCAGTTCACAACACCACCAACAATGCATTAATGTCCCAATTTTGCCACATCCCCTCCAGCATTCATTACTCTCCCCTTCTTTCATTTTAGCCAATCTGCTAGGTGTGAGATGATAACTCAGAGTTGTTTTGATTTTTCTATTTACTTTTAATCTTCAGGAGCTATTTCCTATTTTTAAAACTGAGAAGCCCAGTGAACCAGTCTGTCTATGCCATTCTTTTTTATAGTCAATCAATAACATGCATTTATTCAATGCTTTTTGTGTGCAGGGGAACTTGCAAAATCTTAAAGATACAAAAAACAAAAAGAATAAAAATAGTCTCTGCCCTCAAGGAGATTATATTCTCATGGGCAAAACTGTATGTAGTTAACTAGGCATGTACAAGATATATACAAATCAAGGCAGCCAGGTAGCACAGTGGATGGAGCACCAGCCCTTGAGGCAGAATTTCCTGGGTTCAAATCTGACCTCAGACACTTCCTAGCTATGTGATCCTGGGCAAGTCACTTAACCCTGATTGCCTTACCCTTACCACTCTTCTGTCTCGGAACTCATACTTAGTATTGATTCTAAGAAGGTAAGAGTGTTTAAAAAAAAAAAAAGGTTATATACAGAGTAAATGGGAAAAAATCTCAGGAGAATATTTGAACTCAAATTCAAGTTCCAGTGGAACCAGTAAAAGTCTCCTTAAAAAATGTGTCCTACTCCTTTATATACATTGAGGAGTGGGGCTGATGGCGATATTATTGGGGATGTAGGCACTAAACAATAACTCTAGTCCAACTATCAATGATATGGAATTAGGTCTTGATCAATAATACATGTAAAACCCAGTGGAACTGTGTGTCGGCTAAGGGGGGTTAGGGGGTTTGGGGGAGAGGGAAAGAATCTGAAACATGTAACTATGGGAAAATACTCAAAATAAAAATAAAAATATAAAAAATATATATACATTGAGAAGTCCTAGCTCATTTAGTCTTAGATGGCAACAAAGAAAATAATAATCTTTGACCTCAACGAGCTTATTTTGTAATGAGGGAGACAGTAAACCCATATTGTAATATATATAAGATAAATATAAAATAGATGGCACAAGGGGTGACAAGGTGGTTCAGTGGATGGAGAGCCAAGCCTAGAGATGGGATGTCCAGGGTTCAAATCTAACCTCAGATACTTCCTAGTTATGTGATCCTGGACAAATCACTTAATCCAATCTGCCTACACCTTCCCACTCTTCTGCCTTGGAAATGGTACTTTAGAGTAAATTCTAAGAGAAGGTAAGGGTTTTAAAAAAATAGATGGAACGTAACTTTAGACACTAAGGTAAAAAATAAAAATAAAATAAACACTAAGGTATTGATAACTTCTGTTTGTCTCACTTTCCTCAACAACAAAAAAAAATGGGGATAATAATAGTATCTGTCTCCTAGGGTTGTTTTGAGGATAAGGCATTTCTTCAGGTGGAATGATCAGAATTCCAATTAGTGTTCTAGTGCAGATGCTCCATGCTCTTACATAACTGACGGAGAATGAGTTTCATTTTTGCCTTGTTTTGTTCTGTTTGTTTCTAATACCCCTCCTGATAGTACCCAACATTTTTGGCTCCAACAGTAAATTATGTCATTGTCTTTGGGGAATGGCCTTCACCGAGACCTAGAGCAGAAAGCCGAGGCCAAGCACCCTCTCAGAGTAATTTGGAGCATTCTCCCCGTGGATGGGTGATCTTCAACTTGCCCCCTTTGGAAACTCTTTGTGTTTCTTGCTCACTCCTATAGTTTTCTGAGTTCTTTCTACATTTTATTCCCATTCACTTGGCATTGAATTCCCTTTCAAAACTTAATATTATCAGCAAAGGTTAAAAAGATTTTACTGGGTACTCTTTGTTCCAGATGTTTCATAAACATGTAAAAAACTGGTCCTTGGAGTACCCTCAGGGTTTACATTGAACCATTTGGAAAAGTGCCTTAAATTTAACCGCACTTGTTACTGACTCTAACCCAGTTCCACAGGGATCGAACGAAGGCTAGAATTATGCGATGTCCAAGCAGTGCAGTGGATAGAGAACAGACCCTGGAGTAAGGAATACCTGAGTTCAAATCCAATCTCAGACACTTACTAGCCTTGTGACCCTGGGCAAATCCCTTAGCCCTTTTGGCCTCAGTTTCCTCTTCTTTAAAATAAGCTGGAGAAGGAAATAGCAAATCACTACCAATAGCTTTGCCAAGAAAACTCCAAATGGCATCACAAAAAGATGGACAGGACTAAAATGAGTGATCACCAAAATTGTTGTTATTTTTTTTAAAAAACCCTTACCTTCCTTCTTAGAGCCAATACTGTGTATTGGCTCCAAGGCAGAAGAGTGGTAAGGGTGGGCAATGGGGGTCAAGTGACTTGCCCAGGGTCATATAGCTGGGAAGTGTCTGAGGTCAGATTTGAACCCAGGACTCTCTAGGCCTGGCTCTCAATCCACTGAGCTACCCAGCTCCCCCTTATTATCATTTTTGTTGTTCATTTTATTAAAAGAAACTCTTGATGAGGAAACTCCCTATAACAAGGCAGATTCATAACCTTGCTGCCACTTAAAGTCTTGCAGAGTTCCCCAGAGGGCTTTAAGAGGTTAAGTGACTGGCCGAGAGTAACGCAGCCAGGATGTGTCAGAGGCTGGCTCTGAACCCCAAATCTTCCTGACTTGGAGGCCAGATCTCTATCCACTCTGCCGTGCTGACTCAGAGTCAATTCTGTATCCATGACAGAAACATACCCCTGCCTCCATGGTGACTCAGCCCTTAAAAATAGCCTTTTTTTAAAAAATCAGAATGTTGTTAGAGGCTGTTGTGAAGGCTAAGCACTCCATAAACCTATTTATCCCCTCAGCAAATATAAATACTGTACTGTCCTAATCAGGTCTGTAGCATAGCTAGGGTCACACCTTTGCTGTGTGTACCCTTCTTCTCTCATGGAGATTTGTAGTACTAACAACATTTTTTACCATATTGCTGTTTCTTATTCATCACTCAGAAGCAGTTGGGGCTCAGTGGTTAGGAGCACAGGACCTGGAATTAGAAGATCTGAGTTTAAATCCAGCCTCAGACACTTCCTAGCTGTGTGGCCCTGGGCAAGTCATTTAATCTCTGATTGCCTGACAAAAGCATCCATTGGAAAAAGGAAACAAGGGCAAACCACTCCAGTATCCTTTCCAAGAAAACCCTGCAGGAGAGCTATGGACCATGGAGACACAAAGCTGCCTGTCCCTGCAGTCATGATGATGACTGTTTTTCTTACACTTCATTTTTTTTTGTCTGAATCTTTGTGACCCCATTTGGGATTTTCTTGGCAGAGAGACTGGTGTGGCTTACCATTTCCTTTTCCAGCTCCTTTTACAGATGAGGAAACTGAGACAAACAGTTATGTGATTTGCCCAGGGTCACCCAGCTAGGTAACGTCTTAGGTCAAATTTGAACTCAAGTCTTCCCGACCCTAGGGCTGATGCTTTACTGACTGGGCTACCTAGCTGCCCCTATCCCTCACCCACAGTGTCCTAAGTCATCTCATCTGTCAGGTCTGTAGTAGGGTAGCCCTGGAGGCTATCGATGGACCACTTCCCACTAATTCCCTGTGGTTCCAGTTACCATCTCTCCAAGTCCATACTCGGTGTCGAGTGTTTCAGTTCAGTTTTTAGACTTTTTGCACTTGTGGGGCTTGGGGAGTCCCTAGATCTTTGTAAATGTCATATTTGGGTGGACATTTTGGATGCTTTAAAGTGACTTTAGTTTGGTAATTAAGATATTAGGGAGAAAATAGGGAAAGTTGAAGGAAATCAGTTGATGGCAAGATAAAATTCAATGCGTTCAACAGTAGCTCAGCTTGTTCTTAAGACCCTACCCCTAATCCCCCACATATGAACCTAATGTGGAAATCAGGAAAACAAAATCCCCTGTTACAGTACACGAAAGCTACTCCTTGGGCAAGGACCAGAGAAAGAGAGTCCCTTGTTGTCCCTAATCATCCAATGAATAGAATTTGTGTAACTGGATCAATAAAGCATTGTTTGAATGGGCCATCTGCTGGGAACATGAAAATACTTTTGTTCTACAGAATGCTTCTTTGTGAGAGCCTCCACACAAGGGGGATTTTACCTGTTCTGTGTGCTGAATCATTCCCACATGAGGGCATCACAGGATATGTGGGAGAGCCTGACCCTCAAGTACTTACTGGAGAAAAGTGATAGTCTGAAACACAAAAGAAAAAAATAATATCAAAGCATGCAAAGTACATGTAATAGAGTTCTGAACATGTATGATTTTTAAAAATTCTCCTTATTTTCCTAGATTTGTACTTTTTTCTGGATTTGGTTAAATAGTCTGGCTTCCTGATACAGTAATTTTTATTCTAGATTCTTAAACCTTTGGTGTGAAAGAATATTTGCTTTTTAGCCTTAAACAGAGGGAAAAGAGATTTTTTTTCCCATCTTCCATTTACCCATATGCCCATTTGCAACTAGCTGAGTATTCTCTGTTCTTTCTTGTTTCTAGGATGGTCCAGATGCTACCAGAGGAAATCGAACAAAGCAGGAAAGTGCCTGGATATTCAGGCTATGGTACAGCTTCGACCACAAGTATCCTTTTAAGCAGCATCCCTCGATGCTTAAGAAGGGGATGTTCAGGCTGTTTCTTGCTCTTGGTGCTAATGGCTACTCGTTATTACCTGTGGATAGATATTCTATGCAGATGGACTCAGTTCTGCTCCTGGACAAGGATGATGCTTGCTCAGTCGTGAATGAGCCTATTAAGGATACTCTAAGAGGATGGAATTTGAGTTGGCAGGGAACTCAGAGTCTGTCTAAGTTAACCTGTACATAAATAATCTATATGACAGGGGTCAGGTAGATGGCTCAGTGGATAGAGAGGGAGGCTTGGAGACAAGAGGTCCTGGGATCAAATGTGGCCTCAGGTACTTTCTACCTATGTGACCCTGAGCAAGTCACTTAACCTTCATCTCCTAGCTCTTACCACTCTTTTGCCATAGAATATTCAATACAAGTATTGTATCGTTCAGTCATGAATGAGCCTATTAAGGATAGTCTCTAAAGGATGGAATTTGAGTTGACAGAGAATTCAGAATTTGTCTAATTTAACTTGTACCCTAAGATGGAAGGTAAGGTGATTTTTTTTAATGTCAATTGTGACTAATTATGAATTTCTGTACTCAATAGAATATTATAAAGTTTAGAATGTTGAGGATAGATCCTCAGACACCTCAGAGTTTATCTAGTTAACCTGGACCTGAACAGGAATACTCTATAACACCCTCAATATCCTAAGCCTTTGGGGGGAGTCTGCTTGGGAAGGGGACCTATACCCCAAGGCGACCCATTCCGCCCTTAGATGTCAGGGGGTTCCTAAACCTAAGTCCTCAATGATGCATATTATTTTTTAGAGCCTTCCATGAAGCTGTGAGAATAAACACAAAAGGGGAAAATAATCTTTGTCAATCATAATGATGTTGTGATGGAATGTAAAATTTTGTCAATTAAGAGACAAAAAAGAGAGAGAGAGTTTGGTGTCGTGAATAGAGGGTCAGCCTTGCATTAGGAAACTAAAAGGGGGATGGGAACACTTACCCTCTGGGATCATGGTGGCCAAAAAAGTACAGCATCATGGGCAAACAGCCCAGAGAGGAATGAAGACGTGACATGGCTGGCCCAGGCACTTTCCTTCAAATGGAAGATCTTGGGTCACCCAGTGGATCACTCAGTCTTTTATCTTTAGTTGCTCTTGATGAATTCTCTTATGGAATTCCCTAAACTGATGAAAATCAACAGTCCAGGCAAAGAGAGAGAGGCCTAAACTACTACTACAATACAAAGATATAATTTTACTAACCCAAAATAGAGACATTTTTCTATCATGAATTGTTAAATTTGAGGTCCTTTCTCTGTGTATTGTAGGCCAGACCTAAATGAGGCCAGCAATTCTGATTGGAGGTTTATGCAATAAATCTTCCCTGGCCTTAAAATCCAATTAAAAAACTGAGGCCAAGAAGGTTTAGGGACTCACCCTGGGGGTCACACAGCTACTGTCTGAGCCCAGTTTTGAATTCAGGAAGATGTCTTTCAAATTCCCGGCCCCACGTTCAATCCACTGCATCATCTATGATCTTATGAGCTGAAGGGACCTCAGAGGACATCTAGACCAGCTTCATTTTTTTACAGATGAGGAAACTGAGGCCCAGGGAAGTTAAGTAACTTGCCCAAGGTCACATAGTAGTAAGTAACAGCAGCATTTGAAATCAGATTCCATAGCCAGTGTTTCCTTTCTACTCTAACACTGATTGGCAATTTAGAGAATTTCTTGTAGATTTTTTCCTAACCTGGATTTTAGGATTATCTCAGGGGTTGTTGTTGAGTCATTTTAGTCATATCTGACTTTTTGTGACCTATTTGGGGTTTTCTTAGGAAAAATACTACAGTGGTTTGCCATTTCCTTCAGAGCATTCTACAGCTGAGAGTTAAGATGAGGCAAACAAGGTTAAATAGCCTGCCAAGATCACACAACTAATAAGTGTCTGAGGCCCAATTTGAACTCAGAACGATGAGTCTTCCTGACTCCAGGCTCAGCACTCCAATCATTGCACTAGGACATAGAAAGTGGACTAATAGGACTCTGTTACCCTTTTGGAACTTGATTGGATGTGAAACTTGAGATCAAATGTCAGAAAATACCCCTTGCCCTTTTATTTTTGCAGAGAATATGTTAAAAATGTTAAAGGTTTAATATTAAAAATGTTAAAAATGTACTTAAAATTTTGCAAGTTAAACTCAGGGTAGTAATTCCTTCACTTCTTGTATGAGATATTGTGTAAAAGGGACAGTGAAATAACAGAATAAATGGGAAGTGGCAAATGGAACTGAAATTGAGAAAGTTTGTCCACTTAGGGGAGAGTCCCTGCCATGTCTGTGTTTGGAAATCTTAACCTATCTGGAGTACATTTGGGGGTGGATACTATTTTATTGGCTTTTCCTTTTTTGTCAGCTGCAAATTAAAACAAGCCAGATTTTGCATTCTCTTCCTTTCTCAGTGATGTTGACAATATTGACAGATTGCTCAACTCAGCACTACCAAAGGCCATAAACCTGGGCAGAGAGAATTTCTTTTAGGTAAATAGTTAAATAAATTTAGTTTAAATAAATTTTATTTAGTTAAATAGTAAATCAAGATGTGTGTCTAGTCTGCATTTTAAAAGGTGAAACTACTGTAGAGTTCTGAAGAAAGCAGTAGCAATGAAAAGAAGATCCTTCAGGAAAACTGAAAGGGGTTGGTCTTCATAGTCCGGAGAAGAAAAGATTAGAGATAAACACAAGAGATTTTAAGAAAGTTAAAAGATAGCTCAATAGATAGAGAGCCAGACTTAGAGATGGGAGGTCCTGATTCAAATCCACTTAATGGATAGGGAGCCAGACCTAGAGATGGGAGGTCCTAGGTTCAAATCCAGCCTCAGACACTTGCTAGCTATGTGACCCTGGGCAAGTCACTTAACCCCATTGCCTAGCCCTTACTGCTCTTCTGCCTTGGAACCAATATTTAGTATTGATTTGATTCTAAGAGAGAAGGTAAGGGTTTAAAAAAAAAAAAGGAAAGAAATTTAAAAGATTCTCATAAGGACAACCAAGAAGTCACTTTGTATAAGAAAAAAAAAAGTTCACTTTTTCATGTTTTGTTTTGTTTTGTTTTGTTTTGTATTTGCCTGGACCTATGAAAGGAAGACCCATTGTGGAAACCCACTTCACTGAGCTCCATGTCAACAGCTTGTTTTTACCTTATAGTCCAAGAGTTGTTTGGGACTCTGAGAAGTTACTTTTCCCAGGGCTGCATGGCAAAATGTCAGAGGAAGAATTTGAACCCTGATTTTCCTGACCGTAAGGCTGACCTTCTTGGCTACACTGTCCCCCTCCTCCCCTTTATCTCCAGACTATGAAACAAGAAGGAATGGATTTTGGTTGTAACAAGAGAATTTAGGTAGTCATTAAGGAACACTCTTTACCTGTGTGTGTAAGCAAAGGCTTTCAGACCTGAATTCATCCCAGAGATGCTTTAAAAAAAAGAAAAGAAAAGAAAAGAAAAGAAAAGAAAAGAAAAGGAAAGAAAAGGCCTAGATAAGTATATGTCTTGAGTAACTTCACCAGTAGTCTGCCTTAGGCAGTAAACTAAATCATATGGCCTCTTGGGAAGGTTAAAAAAGATTCCTTCTGGATTTTAAGTCAGTTATTCTATGAACAAGAATTTTTTAAAATGATTTCTCAACCACATAAAGGCAAAGTTGCTTATAGAATCATGTCATTTCTTCTCCTTCCCCATTGAAACATGATTTTTGAAATTTTCCAGACAATTGTGTGTTTATTTAATTCTCTAAGATCTCTAACTATGCCCTAAAAGCCCTTTTAGTAAACAATTGAAAACCAAAAATTCTTCACCAGCTAATCCAAATATCATATTGTACATTTCAAGTCCATTTTCTCAGGTCAAAGTAGAAGGTAACCATTTTCCTTGTAATAATCCTTGGGTGTCACAAAAAAACGTTATATTTGCAAACCCTTTCCCACCCCACCCCCAGTTCCAATGTGATCTCAGTCACTTCCTTGCTGTGTGACCCTAGACAAGTCACTTAACTCCCATTACTTTTCACTTACAGCTCTTTTGCCTTGTAACCAATATACAGTATTGATTCCAAGATGGAAGGTAAGGGTTTAAAAAAAAAAAAGCATTATGAAATGGAGAATCGTAGTTTTATATAGAATACTCTTTGTGTTCTGTAGATATGGAAATGTTCTTGGGGGGCACTGATGAAACAAAATCTAAGAGCTTTTTTTTAATAGCTAAAATTAATCCTTCATTGATTCAGGAAAGATCATTGTAATGAATGTCAACTAGAATAGTGGTAAAGTGGGTAAGTACTAGGGTTGATTGGATGCCAGATAAAACATTTATTAGGTTTTGTTTTATGCATGTGTCTGTTTTCCCAAGTGTGGTTTTTTTCCTTGATTTTTCCTTTTTTAAAAAGCTACTTGAAGCCTATCCTCACTCACAGTGGACCACCATTAACGACAACCCTTCCAGCGTGGTGTGGGCTGCTGGCTCGGTGCCTAACCAGCCCACAGGTGTATGAAGTAAGTACAGGAAACAGGAAATGGGGTATTTTGGGTGAAGAGCAGCAAGAAGGCCAGTTGGATGGGATGGAAGAGTGTGCAAAAGCAAATAATGATTGTATAAACCTGAAAGTATGGGTTGGGGTCAGGTTGTAGAAGGCATTAAATACCAGATGGTTTATATTTAATCTCAGAAGTAATAATAGTCTCAGAGAGAAGAGTAATAATCTCAGAGCCACTAGAGTTTATTTATCCCTGTGCTTTAGGAACAGTCAATTGACATCAACTTATCATGTTAACTAATAGTTAACTAGAAGAAAATAAATTCTCTAAAGAAGAGAATAAATTCTCTGAACAACATTAATTGTTTGTCCATTGTGTCCAAAGCAATATAGTAGATACTAGGAATTCTAAAACAAAGAAGGAACCAAACAATGTAGATTCTTCAGGAAGATGCATGTAACTAGATGGCACAGTGGAGAGTGCTGGGTCTGAAATCTGGAGGATCTGAGTTCCAGTCCAACGTCAGATATTTCCTTGCTGTGTGATCCTGGGCAAGTCACTCTGTCTCAGTTTCCTCCTATGGAAAATGAGCTGGAGAAGGAAATGGCAAACCACTCCAGTATCTTTGCCAAGAAAATTCCCAATGGCCTTACAGAGAGTCAGACACAACTCATCCACTAAAACAAAAAAAAAAATAGCAATAGTAGCAAACATTATTTATATAGTACTTTAAGATATGCAAAGCACTTGGCAAATATCTCATTTTATCTTTTACAATACCCCTGGCAAGTAGGTGCTATTATTATCATCCCCATTTTATAGACAGAGGAAATTGAGACAGATAGAGGTTAAATTACTTGTCCAGAGTCATGCCAATTGCCTGTGTGAGGCTAGTTTTGAATTCAGGTCTCCCTGGCTCTGGGTCCAGTGCTCCATCTAGCATAAGGAAAATTGGGTTGGGAGAGAGGAATGACAAATAAGGAATTAGGGCTGCTTCCAGGAGAAAACTGAGTGGAGCTTTGAAAAACTTCCAAAAAGCCTTCCAAAGGAAAATGGCCTCATTCGATATTTCTGGAGAAGGCTACTAACCCAGATTAAAAGGAAGGCAGCAGGAACAGTGGAAAGACCGATGGATTCACTGTGAGAAGACCAAGGTTCAAGACCTTATTAACTGGGTGACTTCCTTGCTCTGAATTTCAGTTTCCCCACCTGTAATTATGAAGGGGTTGGGCGACAATGACCTTTCAGATCTCTTCTAGCTCTAAATCCTTTCATCCACATTTCGTCTTGCCAAGATTCTACTGAGCCTTCCCCTACTGGGCATTTTTGTTTCTACCGAATTCTGCTAAAAAGGTTAAACTTGACACGCCTCCCGATATCCCATTTTAAAGCACAGCACGGTGCTGGTCGCATGGTGATGTCTCCTGTTTCCAGATAATTTTAAAAAGCCTCCCCAGTGGGTTTCTAAATGTTATTCCCTGTTTTGGTCAGCTCAGCTAATACCCTGATCACCTCCTATAACAGAAGCATGTGACCTTGTGAATTTAAAGGCTAGTTTTGTAACTCTATACATCCTATGAAATGGCTTAGTTAACAATGAATACAAGTTATATTGTTTTAAATTTCCATATATTTAAGCAGTTTAAAAAAAAAGATTGCAGAGGCACCCTCAGTCAGCTGCATTAAACATGGTCCACAGCCCCAGGACTTTCTGGGAAGCTCACCTTTTTCTCCATTAATGAAACTCTAACCACTTTAGCATTAAAGTCTCATGTTCCATCCACTTCAGCAGTGTTTCTCTCCTGATTTGATTCTCTTTCAAAGAATTCCTGCTGCCTTTTATTTTAATCAGGCGGTGTGCAATAATGGTTTGCTAATCATGTTAATTAGCATAATTTTAAGAATCCCAATTGAGAATACTTTAAAGACTCATTAAGATAATGCTTCTGTGGATCAAATTTGAAAATTAACTATTCCCCATCCTCTCCCCTCCCTCCTCATGTCTTGAAGCCAGTTTACGGAACCAGTGCTGGCTTCCTAAGATAATTTAAATCAATTTCAGAAGTTATAGAAAATTAACTCAACACTTATTCAGTACTCGCTACGTATATTAGACGTAGTACTGGGGCTAAAAGGATCCATGATTGAAACAGAGCCCATTACCCTCAGGTAGTTTTCTAGCTAGTGGAGGATAACCAAAGCACATCAGTAATCACAATACAACTTGTAATATCAGTGCGTAGTCGGAGACCCATATAAAGTGATAGGAGAGTTTAGGGAGGAGAATGAGGGAAGGCTCCATGGAGAACTGGGTTTCATATCCCAGCAGTGCCACTAACTCTGTTTCTGAACCTAGGAGCAAGTCACTCAAGCTTTATGAGGACTCAGTTTCCCAGTCAGTAAAACAAATGTTTTATATGTACAAAAATATTTCTAGCAGCTCTTTTTGTGCTGGCAAAGAACTAGAAACCAAGGAGGTGCCCATAAATTGGAGAAAGGATGAATTATAGCATATGAATGTAATGGAATATTATTGTGGTGTAAGAAAATGTCAAAAGAGTCATTTTCAGAGAAATTTTGGATAATTTGTGTGAACTGATACTTAATGAAAAGAATAGGGAGCAGTGAGGTGGCTCTGGGAAGTCCTGTGTTCAAATCTGGCCTCAGACACTTCCTAGCTGTGTCTAGGCAAGTCACTAAAACCCCCAATGCCTAGCCCCTACCCTTCTTCTGTTTTGGAACCAATAGTATTGATTCTAAGATGAAAGGGAAGAGATGGACTGGTCACTGAGCTGGGCGTCAAAAGAAAAAGACTTTAATGGAAAGAGATTTGTGGTAAGGTAGAGACTTTTTCAGGAATAGAGTGGGAGGAAAGTCCAGGTGAACTTACTGACTAGTAAATTATCTGCTTTTGCTGGTCTTTCAAAAATGTGAAAGGGAATCATGTAAAACAAAACTAGAAGGGCAAGTTGGACCTAGATTTATGTAGAGCTGTAAAATGCCAGTCTGAGTGAGGTTTGTCCCATCTTGTAAACCATGGAAAATAGCTGAAGATTTTTGCAAAGAGGAACAAAGTCAGATTTTGCATTGGCAAGATGACTCTGACAGAATTATGAAGAGAGAAATTGAAGAAAGGAACAAAAAGATCAATAAGGAACCTATTACTGTAGTTTAGGTAATAATAAAGGACTAAGAGGGAGGAAAGAGAGGGGCAAATGTGAGAGATTATGGAAGCAGAATCCATGGACCTTGGCAATTATGCAGCTGTGTTGTAGGGAAGAGAGAGGGAAAAATCAGAGGTGTCTCCACCTCCACTAGATATTGTCATCAACAGAAATCTAGAAATTAGAAAATGAGATTTTGAGGGTTTGGCATTCAGCTTTAAAATGCAAAGGGCCACCCACAATGAGATTTAGGGGAAAAAATGATGCTAATTGCTAACATTTATATGGCACTTACTGTGTGCCAGCCAGGTGTTCTGCTAAGTGTTTTACATGTATTATCTCATTTGATCTTCAAATCCAAAATGTAGGTGCTATTATTATTATTCCTCTTTTACAAATGAAGAAACAGAGACAAACCGAGGCAAAGTGATTTGCCCAGGATCATGGAACTTGATCATCTAGACTCACAGGAATCCCCTTGGATTCCTTGGAAGGGTCCTAACAACTCCCATGGGAGTTGGATGTCAGGACCCTTCCCAAAGACCAAAGGAACAAAATCCTTTGAAGAGATTACACCTGAGCAGATATCTTTCCAGAAAAGAATCAGCCTTGTCCTATAAGGCAAATGATTCATGGCATCATGTTCTAAATTACCTCTTCCCTTTGTGAGAGATCTGAGGAAGATTATTACTGAACTAGATCTGCAATACAGTGATACAATAAGTCAGTGAAATATGGTGGAGCTGAGTTGAGGTTCCAGGTTGTGTGGCTCCCCACACTGCCTCCTACCACCCAGAATGTGGCCCAGGATTGCTTCATTGTTACCCCTTAGCTACAGAATAGTTCCTGTGTCTCTTAAGTTGAATTTTAACAGACAACTAAAACACAGTCTTTAATCCAATTATTTCCTCAAATGTTCCTACTTGGTGTGAATGTATAGAATTAGATATTGCCCCCAAAATGTAACCACGGACCAGTCAAAGCTCCTTAGTGTTTGTTTGAAAATTTTCACATGTTGTTTATTCCATTGTAGCAGACTGTTGATGATTCTGCCACCTACAGAGTGAATTGATTCCATTGCCTGATCCACATATCATTTTGAGAGGTTGTGATTTGGCGACCCTCAAGTCAAGTCAACAGTATTTCTTAATCACTTATTATGTACTAAGCTCTGTGCTAAGGCCTGGAAAAACAAATACGATAAAAAAAAAAAAAAAGTCTGACTTCACGGAGTTTACATGCTAATGGGGGAACAAAGTGGAAAAGGGGAAAAGGAGAGTTACCCACGTGAGATTAAGTACATGGATTAATGGTGGAAACAAAACCAGAGTCAGGTATGGAGCCAGAAAGGAGTGAACTTGACTGACCTGGGTACTTTGATTAAAACGGAGACTGTAGGGCAGCAAGGTGGCACAGTGGATAGAGAGCCAAGCCTGGAGTCAAGAGGACCTTGGTTCAAATCTGGTCTCAGATACTTCCCAGCTCTGTGATCCTGGGTCACGTAATCCCAATCCATTTAACCCCATTGGCCTAGTCCTTGCTGCTCTTCTGCCTTAGAATTGATACTTAGTAAGGGGTTTTTAAATAAATAAATGAAATGAAATGGAGATTCCAAGAAGAACTAATCAATCAGAACTAATCAATGAGGTCCAGTGATCTTTCAAGGTGAGAAGGTTGCTTCTCCCATTGTGCAGAAGAAAGTCTAGAGAATCAGGAATAGAGCCCAGAGAGAAATAAAGGTTGAACTCAGCCTCTTTTCTTATTTAATATTATATATTACCACCTCTCTGAATGTAGTTTTTCTGATTTTATAGTTTGCTTTTATTGGAATGAATGTTCCTTTGCTATCCTCACGTATACACCCTCCCTCTCTAGCTTTCCATTGAATTAAGGCATATTCACCTCTGTGAGGAAGAAGCCAGAATCATAAAATTATAGACTTAGAACAGGAAGGGTTGGTAGTGGTCGTGTATTCCAGCCCCCTTGTTGTGTGGATTACAGAATGGACCCAGAAAGAAGAAATGACTTTTCCAAAGTCACACAAAGTAGTAAGTGATAGAGTTGGCATTGGAACCTAGGAGGATTTGGTCTTGAAAAAAACCCTCCCGGTGTTTTCTCTCTAGTGTGGTTCTCAAGTATATCTGGTAAGCATCTGTTTGCCTCTAAGATAGGAGTCTTCAAAGATTGGGAGCTAATAATCCTGCTAGTCAGAGTTGACAAAGACAGGCACACACAATAATAACAAGAATATTTTGTAATAAAAGGAGTATAAGGAAAGGAAATAAATAAAACAATAGGAATAAATAGGAATAAAACAATAGGAATAAAAGGAAAGAGTGAATTCTAGTTAGTGGGAATAATTCATCAGATTTAGTAGTGGCAGGAACCTTTTACAGACAAGGAAACTGAGGCACTTAAAGGGCTAATAAAATTGGAATTTGGTGATTCCAGGGTCTCTGATTCTTTTTTCTCCTATACCACAGCTTCCTCTTATGTTGTTGGAGTTGGAAATTCAGATAGGTCAGTTATGATGAGTACATTTGTTTTAGGCAAACATTTAATGTATGTTGAAAGGAGGAATTTTCAGGAAGGAAATGAGATTTCTCACTTATTTAAAATTAGTTCTATAGACTTATGAGAGAGAATGCTAGCCACATTAAGAGAGAACTGTGGGAGTAGAAACACAGAAGAAAAACATGGCTTATCACTTGTTTATACGGGTATATAATTTGGGGGTTTGGTTTTTAAAAATTACTTTAGTACCAAAATGGATAATATGGAATAGGTAAAAAGTGATAATATGTGAATAACCCAATAGAATTTCTTGTTGGCTCTGGGAATGGAGAAGGAAAGAACATGAATCATGTAACCATGGAAAAATATTTAAAAATAAATTAATTAATTTAAAATAAATAAAATTAGTTCTATACCTAGAACCTGCTCAGTCCCATAGATCTTCTGCCAGAAAAGGGATAGCTGTGCATTTGCACATTCAAAATATGAGTCAGGACAGTGGAGTTCTATTTCATTATTATAGGAATGTGCATGATGGAGAAACAACGCAGGAAGAGCATTGCCTCTTGGCTGATAGAATATAATTTAGAGATGGATAGAGAATAAAAAAAAAGGAAGCAAATATGCATGTTGGATAAAAAGCAGGACCTGGAGGAAGAGTTACTGAGAATAACCTATGTTCATTCACTTCACTTTTTTTTAGCACATACTCTAGAGGTTTTTAATTTTTCTTTGTGTCATAGAACCCTTTAGAAGCCTGGTAAAACCTCTGGGCCCCTTCTCAGAATAATATTTTTAAAGGTATAAAACAAAATATGTGGGATTATAAAGGAGACATACTATTAAAATAAATCCATGATTTTCCCTCCAAGTTCTCAGACTACCTAGATTCTATCCATGAACTCCTGTTAAGACCCCCTGACCAAAAAACTTCTAGATAGAACCATCTACTGGTCTTCTCTACCCAAAGATCCTATATTCTACTTAGACAAATGGTATAAACATGGGACAAGTTAAATACATTTATTTAATAAATTTAACATTTATAATTAATAAAATTAATATTTCACAGAAGAGTGTCACGGACATATATAAAGTATCATAGAAGTGGCATAAGCAATGAATGCTACGACACTCCCGAGGACCCTTGAGTTCTGCCATGATCCAGAAGTGAGCGTTCTTGCCTCAGAAACTCTAAAAGTGCCGTTCCCATGTGTGAGGTGGGGTTGTTGGCTAAGGCCCACACTAGTGATATCAGAGAATTAAGTGCAGTGTTGTTCCTAAGGGTTGCCAAGGCCTTTGGTAACTAGATGAGCATCTTAGGGAGCTCTTTTTCTAAGGCTATATTTACGAATGTGCCTAGAAATAGGTTAGACTCTATTAGGGTCATGTATAACTCAGTAGAATTGCTTGTCAGCTCCGGGAGGGAGGAAAGAAGAGGGGAGGGAAAGAACATGAATCATGGAATCCTGGAAAAATATTTTTAAATAATAATGAAATTATATTAAAATAAATATATATAAAAACAAAAAAGAATATATTCGTGTCTACTGAATTTTTAGTGTTTGATAGGGAGAGTTGATCCTTCCCTTGTTTCTGTATTTATCATACAGTGATAGTTGGGGGCCTTATAGATTGCCTTTTAACACTTCCTGCACAGTACTTCATTTTATGTGGGTGCTGCCTCTCTAAAGACCTGCTTGTTACTCAGTCCTGTTACTTTCACTATGACCAAACCTTGATGGGAAACAGTCCCATTCCTTTTGGGGGGGGAAATACTATATTAATTTCTACTTCTGAATAAGTGAAACTGTTTTGGAAGGCCTTTCCTCCCATCACTAATGGGTTTTTGCTCTCTCCTCATGTCAATTTTTTTCTCTTCTTGAAAAGAGAGAAGAGGGAGAGGAAAAAAGTATTATAAGTGCCTGCTGTAAGCTAGGTTCTATGCTAAATGCAAATGATCCTCACAAAAACCCTGGGATGCAGGTAGTGTTATTATCAACGTTTTACAGTTGAGGAAATTGAGGCAGACAGAGGTTAAATGACTTGTTCAGAGCCACACAGCCACTAAGGGCCTGTGGCTGGATTTGATCTCAGATCTTCCTAATGCTAGTCTCAGCATCCTATCCACTGTACCACGTCGCTGGAAGAGCAGGGGGCTCTATCCTAAGGAGAAAAATCTCTAGTGTGGCCTCTCTTCTTCACATCCTCAGACTGGATCTGGGAGATATTTCAAGAAGCTCGTCTTGCTTGTGTTCACAGGACTAATGTTTGCCTGTTTGCATCATGGCAGAACAACATTTGAAAGCTAGGAGAGTAGAATAATAGATTAAGAACTTGAAGATTCCTTAGAGACTCAGAGAGGTGGCATGTCCAGCATCATGTAGTTTTGTAATGGCAGAGTTGGGATAAAGAAAATTTTTTCTTTTCTTTTTTTTTCTTTTAAACCCTTCTCTTCCATCTTAGATTCAATACTGTGTATTGGTTCCAAGGCAGAAGTGCAATAAGGGCTAGCAGTTGGGGTTAGGTGACTTGACCAGGGTCACCCAGCTTAGAAGTATCTAAAGTTAAATTTCAACTCACAACCTCCCCACTCTAAATCTAGTTCTCAACCCACTGATCTACCTAGCTGCCCCTAAAGGAAAATCTCTAAGATTGGTGTCCAATGATTATTAGAACTCCATTTTAAAAAATAAAATTGAAAGTTTTAATAACTTATAATCAAGTTTCAGAGGTGATTGTTCAATCGTTGCAGTCATGACCAACTTCATGGTTCCATTTTGGATTTTCTTGGCAACAATACTAGCATAGTTTGCCATTTTACAGATAAGGAAACTGAGGAAATAAATAGGGTTAAGTGACTTGTCTAGGGTTGCACAGCGAGTGTCAGAAACCAGATTGGAACTGAGACTCTTGCTGACTCCAGGCCTATCGTTTTATCCATTGGGACACTTCACTGCCCCCCCCCCATGATCTAATATGTCTAAATATAAATATCTAAATATAATTGCTGACTAAAATCAGAGCTTCTCTAGGTGAGCCTTGGTTTTGAGGAGGAGGGTAGGGTTCAGAGCCAGTTTTTGCCCTTCTCTGTGCTGGCACAAATAACTGCTCAATAAATTATTATTGGCCAACTTATATCTCTTTGTGTGGGTCATAGATCTAGTATAGCTCGATGCTGCTTCTTTTGTGAAGTCTTTCATTTTTGACACATTGAAAAGGTTCTCTTGTTATCTTGTTGGGTGCTTTTTTTCCCCCTTTTTTTCCTTTCCTTTTTTTTTTTCTTTTTCAGAATCAGGAACAGCTGAGAGACGAAGACTCTGATTTTATCCTGAACGACGGCGACCTCACGCTGACATACGGAGACAGCACCATAACAGCAAATGGCTCCTCGGGCTCCCACACGGCCACCACAAGCCTCGAGGGCCGGAGAACAAAAAGCAGCTCGGAGGAGGCGCTAGAACGAGACCTGGGCATGGGAGACCACGAAGTTTCAAACCGGGGCACCCGACTGGTATTTCCTTTGGAAGACAATGCATGACCCCCAAATTCCTAAAGCATAAGGGTAGGCCCATAGCCAGAGCGAAGAGGGGGGTGGCAGGCCCCCCTGTGTCGTTTGAGGTGGAAGGTGGTCAGGGACCTGAACTGACACTTCTATTACCAATGGTTTTATTGAGGTCTGAAGATCCAAACCTTATTGTGACTTCCCCACCCCCCAATTTCCCCCCAAAAAAAATTTCATTAAAGATGCAGGTGGTGAGGTTAAAGTGTTTCCAAATTAAGACAATAATGAACCTATTCCCACTTTCTTACACAGTAGTACATTGAATCCTTTTTAAAAAAAATAGCATGCTGAAATGGTCTATTAAACTCATTCACCTGCAGTCCTTGAGCTGAGGAGAGGCGAGTTTGGAAGGCCACCCCTAAAGATGATGCAGGTGGTTCATTAGCATCAGGTGTCTCTTGGGCTGCCAAGTGGGAGCGAGGGGAAGACGGGATCTCAGTGGAAGGAAGTAGAGCATGGACCTCCAAGAGATGGGGAAACCAGTGTTCCATGTTTCATGTGTAAAGAAACGGTACAAAATGGCAGCTCCAAAGCCCGGGGCCCTGGGAACATCTTGTTCTGGGATTCGTGACTTTGAAAGCCCGCTCTGTTTCACCATGGGAAAAAGAATGGAAGGAGGCATCATTTCTCTGGATGCTTTCACCGTAAAGATGTTTTGTGTTGCTGGAGTGTTTGAAACCAAAGGCAAAGTAAAGCACTTTGGGGGGGAAGGTGGGAGGTCGTTTTGTTTTATTTTTGTTTAACTGCCCCAGGGTCGGGAGATGTTTGGAAAGGGCAAAAGACTTCTAAATTCTTGGGGTCCACCATCAGCCTGACTTCTAGAACCTAACCCTGAGCTGTGCTTCTAATGAGAATATAAAGATTGACTTGGCTATTCTCTTACACTGAAATGGTCACAAAGGAATGACTGGACATTAAGGAAACAAAGGGAAGAAGAGGATAAAGAAGCTTCTGGCTTGTAAGAGGAGTTCAATCTAAGAAGGAAAAAGATGGAAATAGGACAGGAGGAAATAGATTTCACAGCACTAAATGTGGACTGCAATGAATAGTATTCTAAAGGATCAGCAAATCTCTTTTTAATGTTTCCTGAACTGACAAATGCCTGAGATGCCTGCAATGGCGTGGCTGGTTAACTGGAGTACTGAAAATTTTTAGGAACTGGTACAAAGGTGAAGAAGTTTTGCCAGAGTCTCTCTCTTTGATCTGAAAGTCTCTTATCTTTGATTTGAAAAATGCCTAAACTGAGGGAGCATTGCCTGCTACAGGGTTAAAAGACTTTGTCAGCCTGGTCATCTTCACATCATTTGGCATCATTAATGGTTTAAAAAAAAAAAGAGGGCAGTATTCTTGGTACCCAAGGAGACTTAACATCATCGTACTGTGTGGACGGATAGGGTTTTTTCCCTGTTATTTTATTTTGTTTTTTTTTGCTTTGTCACTAGTTTGTTTCTTTCTCTGTGATTTCTACTGTCTGTTAAAGACACCTCTAGAGGGACTGAAATACCAAAAGCATTCTCTACAGAAATATATTTTCAGTTATTTGGGGACATCATTTTTTAAAAAATGTACGGAGAAGACATCAGTTTTCCTATTACCCAAAGTAAAATAGTCTCCCATCACCCTGTAAAATGACCTTCACCTGGTTTTTCATAGCAGGTACTCATGAAGTCATTAAGTGGAGCATTTATCATCGCCCCATAAAGTTTTAGAATCAGAAATGTAAATGAAGTGTGGGACAAACCAGTGTTCCCATGCATTCAAAATTATTTTATAAATCTTATATACTGTTCTTGTGGAGTCTGGACATGTAGAATTTAGTGCTTAAGATGAGAAACTACCTCTTCAGTCTTGTCTCTTCAATAGAAGAGCATCTGGAAAGACTGTGGTAGATGAGCCTTCTCTGTGCTTTTGAAAGAACTTGAAATTAAAAATGAGTTATCACAGCTCTTTCTATAAGGAGCCTGGATAGTGAGTCAGGAAAGTACTTGAGATATACCAAGCAGCTTTCTCAGAAAATCTTTGGCAGTGCAAGAGTTTCTGTTGTGGTCCTCTGCTACCCAATTAAAGCCGTAAGGCTGGACAGCACTGTGTATGGATGGCTCCTTGTGTGTGGCTTTGGTACAAAGGGTCAACATAGAATCTTTTCCCCATGAGGCTCAGTCTTGTCTAAGGACAGACCCCTTGGCTACTTTTACTCCATTGTCTTTTGGGTTTTTTTGTTTGTTTTTTTTAATCACACCTCTCCCACCTCAGATTCAATGTCTCTTCATTTAAATTAATATTAGAAGGAAAGGAACATGCTGGCAGCCCACATCCTGAGGCTTGGGAGGGCCTTAATTCAAACAAACCTGCTCATGCCAAGTCCTCACTGCCATTAATGGCATGGACTTACTATACTGTCTTAAATTTCTAGGAAAGTTAATGTTAATTACAGGAAATTGCCATAGTGGGGAAAAACCTGCTGAGTTTCCTCCATTATGATCTGAATTCATCTGTACCTCAAATACATACACAAAAGATCTGTGTTGTGGCTTTTTCTTCACCACAAACACTTCACTCTGAGCTACCTGAATTAGGGCAGTAGAGAATTTGTTGCAACTAGGAATCTCTTTAATAGTTCTTTTTTTTTTTACTGTCTTTCCCCTAATATTTACTGTGTGGTTTGGGAGAAACTCATTTCTTGATCTTGAAAAGAGAAAGAATAACCTCATTACAGGACCTGGGAAGATTTGTTCATCTTTAACAAGATGATTTCAACCTTAAACACGCCTTGTCAACGTTCCCTGAAAAAACAATAGAAGTTTTGAAAGCCAACTGTCCACAGCGAGCAGTACTAGCACTCTTTCATTTGAGGCCAAATTGTAGCTTTTTTTGGAAAACCAAACCAAGATAGACAAATGACGGAACGCTTGATTAAATGATCCACCCAAATCGGAAGGGGAAGGAGATATAAAATGGCATTTCTGAGCCACATTCTCCAACATAGGACTGCAAAGCCTACTTTGTTCTGGAGCATGATGTGTCTGTCCTTCCAGGGAGCACATTAGAGGCAGGTTCCTACCATTTAACAATTAAGCCTGAAGTGCTGAGCCTGCTCAAGCAGTCACGCGTTCATCAGCAACCCAGGAGGGAAGAATTTTCATTCAGGGGATTAGAAAATGGAAAAGACGTGCCATAAATTCCAGCTGAGAAGGGGCTGTTTGAAAATCTTGATGGAGAAGGAGCCAAAGTATGCACGTCCCTATGCAGAGAGGGCATTATAAAGCCTACCCCCATGACCTTGATTCCTGCGTGTGGTAAAAACAAAGTTTGTTGTTGTTGCTTCGAGTGAAAGACAGCTGTGTGCTAAAAAACCCTTGCCAATTCTGCTGTTTCCAGGGCAGCATCACAGCAGCCTTCTGTTTCTGAGACATGCCAGATGCTGCCTCTAAAGATATTCACACACCTAGAAAACACTTGTGGTCTTGGAATAAATATTTGAAAGGATGCACGAAATTTCCTCCTCCTCCAACTATCTCTGCTCCTCTCCCTACATCTTAGTGAATATTAGAGACCAATTCTGGGTCTAGGCTGGCACATGAACACCCATGGAACAGACCCATGTGGAACACAGGATCCCTTACCTCAAAGAAGGAGGAGGCTTTCAGGAAGTGCTGTGACCTGTCTTATAAAATAAACATTAGTGGTGTTTTTCAGGGTGTTTATTCTCATCTCCCCCCCCCCGTCCCCATGATCCTCCTCCCCCTGAAAAAATAGCCCTAGTAATGCCACCTTTCAAAGACCCAAATGTAGCTTGCTCCCTTGAAGAAGTAGTTAATGACATTTTTCTATGAAATTGGGATACAACTGCAGTAGGGACAAATAATGGTTCCCTTGGAGCCTTTCTGAAGATAAATATAGGAAGGGCACAGGTGACTCGGGCTTTGAGCAGCCTGAGCGCTCACTGTGCCAGTAAGACAAATAAGTCTGGATGCAGGCTAGCCAGGGAGCATCTTGTAAGGAGAAAATGTTTCCATTAAGTTAATAGCAAAAAGCTCTTTAGCTTGGGCCTCAGGCCAGTGAAATATCATCTGTCATTTGGAACAATTTTGAAAATCAGAAGAATACAACCCAGGTGCAAAATTAGGCATTAGAGAAATTTCTGACAAGATAAAGATTTTCAGGGGGGGAAGGAAAAAGGGTGAAAGTTCCCCACAATAGAAAAAAAAGGAAAACTATTATTAATGTTGTTCCAGGTTTTTCCCCTAATAGAAAATGAACTATCGGATGCATGCTATGGCCAAGATCTTTGCCAAAGTACATGCTTACTAAAGATAATCACTACAACTCAATTAAATATGGGTCACTTTGAATTGATCAGGTTAGTTCCAAGAGAACATTTTAAGAAATAGCTTTTACCAGCTCTTGTGAAATGGCCTAATTTGGAGTTTGAGTGAGTGTGTGGAATTCAAGAACCAGGTTACTGGTTTAAATAGATTTTTTTTCTCAGCCACAGTGAATTTGATTTATTATCCGTCTGCCTTTTAATAATGGGTCTCTTACTAAAAAAAAGTATGACAGTTGCTCTTTGAGGGATACCCACTAGGCTATCAGTGAGTTCCCTCATGTTTAATCTGGTTCATGCTAGATTCTCTTACTAATGGCATGAGCAACCTTATGATATCATTAGTCATTAGAGGGGCAAGAGGGATGACTAAGAGCAATTGCTTTGATGAGACGTAGCACTGGGCAGTGAGAACACCACTCACATTTATTAGAATGGTTTTCTTTGCCATCTTTACCCCCTTTCTCTCTCCCCACAAAAGTAACCACCAATTAGAACAAAATATAGAAAGGCCCATTTTTGGTGATGAAAGCTTTGAGCTTCTCTGGGAAAATCAAGTGGGTTCCTTGCAGGCTTTGAGCAGGACTGTCAGCATTACCTTTATGATTTCTGACAGTGGGGATTGATTTAAAAAAAGTAAAGTTTATTCAAGCCTCAGAGACTGTAAAGAGGAAGGGAGAAACACCATGTGAGTTGTACAAAGCATTTTTTAAAAATTTAAAAACATTAAAAGATTCAAGTTTTATTCTGTGATAACTGAATTACATATACAACTTGTTGAGTTGACTTCTACAGTTGCAGGCTTTGGAGGAAAGCAAGAAGAATTTATGTCCACTCTTATTAAGTGTTATTTCTCCTGAATTGAACTTTTGACATTGGAATTATCTTTTCAAAATGGGGCTGTATGCCCTTACGTTAAGGAATGGGAAGGAACTCGTCTTGTAGACCAATTCTCAAATTGGTATGGAAGTTTCATCATATTTAAGAAATGATTCAAAGGAGAGGAAACCAAGAATCTACAACCTGTTTCAGATAAAACAGAAAGAACCCTAGTTCCCTACAATGATGAGTAGTGTCTTTTTTTTTTCCTTAGGGGGAGAGGCAGAATTTCATAAACTGTAAGGTGGGAGAATTTTAGCCTCCAACCACAGCAGAAACTTAATAACCATTTAACAGTATGTTATGATTTGCAAAGAAAAAGGGCTGCAATGTTTTGCAAACATGACTCCCAGGCCTCCTACACAGCTTGGCAGGAAGTCCTGCCATTAGGCCCCTCAGAGTCTAACCCCTTTCTGCATGGTTTACTGAACATTTCTCATTGCTTCTGCTTAGACTGACCTCTCTAAAATTCTTCAAAATGATTTCCCACCCTATTTTCCCTCATCCCTTTCCTCCTCTTTGCTTCCAAAGAAAAAGCCTATGGTTTGGTTCAATCCTACTGGAGCATCATCTATGATTGGCTCTCTGCTTTCATGAGGGGAAGATGGAGTGTGTTCTGTGGGGCCTAATTTGGGGCTCTTTCAGTTTCACTTAAAAACTTGTGGGGATTTGGGGCATTTGGTTTTGGGGGGAGTTTTTTGGTTGTTTTTTTTTATCCTAAAGAGTGCAAAAATCAGGGCAGCATTAGACATAAAAATCCTTTTTCCATGTGCCTGGTTGTGCCTTAGTGTCAAGGGAAATACTGTATACCTGACCTCTCTGCCTGTGATTTCTATTCTCCTGCTTTTTTCACCTAAAGCACTAATGGCACATTTGTGGTCTTGTAAGCAGCCCAGCTTCAACCAGGGAGTGGCACAATTAAGGGTGGTGAGCCTCAGGCAAGGACCTCATTGATTTGGGCTGGGGGGCATTTTGCCCACCCCTAAGCCAAGTTTCTTTCAGCCTCTCCATCGTTCCCATCCGGTGCTGTGTCGCTGGGGAAGTACTCACTTTTACCTGATGTCATCAACCTAATAAGCGTCTTCATGGCTGCTTTCTGAACTTATTATTTCACTTGTATTTATAATTCTTAAAAACAGATGCTTGGGAGTGAAAATTCTTCCCAATTCATTCGTTCCGGGATGGGCTTAGAGAACGGAAGGTAAAAGAAGAGCTAGAAGAATCTTTTATTTTAATTTTTATTCTTTTAAAAGATCCGATTCAGACCTTAAAACGAGATGTTTTCTTTAAGTTACGGAATGAACATAGGGTAAAAGACCACACTTGCCATGGTTTTCAGATCAATATTTTTTGTCCAAGTTGTGATGTAAACATCATTAATTCTGAAACCATAATAAATCAAGTCTCTTCTTCATTCGTCACCGGGAAAGTCATCCCCTTCCAAGGGCGGCATTCACCACTGGCAGGTTCAAGCTGGAAAATAAAGCCCTCCATATTGGAGGGCCACCATATCCATATTGCACTATGTCGCTTCCTTATTGGAAATGTAGTCTTTGCAGATTATGTCCGTCACGTTTAACTGCTCACTATTCTTTCTGCTATGCAGAATCGTACAGCAGTGAATGTCAAGTGAAGTCTCAATACCCCAATTGTGCAAGGTTATCTCATTGGCAGTGATTCTTCATCTTTCTGGACTGCACGCTTCCATGTTGTAGTTTACCTAGGGAGGAAAGGGGGGGGAAAGGCAAAAGTTGAGAAGAGGGAAAGAATACAGAAAAGATGTCAAAATGGACTGATGTGAGGCCTCTTTGATGAAAGATCTGTAAATCTATTTAGACTTGGAATATTTTAACTCGAGTTGGTACAACACGCAAATCTGAAGCTAAAAATCTATTTTGAAAAAGTATCGTTTTCATTTTGTGAAAATGTCATGAAAAAAAAAAACATGGCCTGAAAAGCTGTGTTTGCATGTTGTGGGAAAAGAAGGGGGAAAAAAGAATCATGAAAACCTCAGTCAGCATTGCTGTCCTTGCTGCTGCTGCTGCTGCCATCTACGTCTGAATAGGACTGGTTCCTTGGCTTGCATGCTCTTTGGATTCTATAGTGGAATTTCAATTTAGATACCTACTACTTAACCATCTTTATAAGCCTGTGTGTTCATTTGTGGAAAGTAAATCTTTTTTTTTAAAGACTAAAAAAAATTGTATCATAGTAATAATAATTAAGATTCTGTTTGAGTTTCCTTTTTTTTTGTTTGTGTGTATGTGTGTGAGTCACTTGAAAAACTTTTCACTTTAGTGGGAAAGAAGTCACTGGTTCCATTGGACATGTCTGCCTGTTTCTTACATTACCAACCCTAAGTAGATGATGGATGTGTACCAAATTTGATAACTAATGTTCATGAAATTGACCATCCATGAAATACTTTAACAAGCGCCTACAGGACAAATGGAAATGTATAATAACAGTGATCCACACACATCAGGGAATTGAGAAGTAGTCTAGATTTTCTCTAGTGGCAGTTTACAAAATCAAAGGGTAGTTGACTTAATAAATGCAGATTTATTTGGTTGCTAGCTCTCTAGAAAGCGTACATTTATATACACACTAGATTTTGTGTTAAGACTTGAAAAACAAGCTTTGCTGTACTTCAGGGTCATTTATTCTCAATGGTCAATATGGTGATCTGTACTTGAAGACATAGAGGCCAGTTAAGGTGGACAGCTTTGTATTTTGTTTTTAAAGCACTTTAAAGAAAAAAAATCTGGTCAGATCTGATATTTATAATGAAACAATGGCTACTTTTATATATTATTCACCCAAATAAATGTAAATAGATTAGTTAAACCCTTGATAATAAATTGATTGGAAAAAGGTAGGTGGGGTGGGAGGAAATTTTGAATTAACATTTAAGCTTTCTTTGAAAAACCCTAGTCTCCTCCTCGCCACATCTTTGATCCAAGTCCCAGGTCCTTTATCCTGCATCATGAGCAGTACACTATGGTGTATTAGATGGAGGGCTGGCCACTAAGTCAAGAGCTGGCTGAGTTCAAGGACAACCTCTGAAACATTCTGTTGATATCACCCTGGATATGTCATTTAACTTCAGAAGTTATAGAACCTTTGCTGATCTGCGTGGGTTGGAGAAATTTCTCTCCTACATTTCCTTATTCCCCATAAAATCACATGTCTCCTTAGTCCAATCCCCTAAAAGATAGTATTTTTTAGTCTGTGTTTATCCTTCCCTATTAGTAAAGCTAACTATTGGTTCAAGGCTATTTTTAAATCTGGAAAAATAAGCATTCATCATTTCTCATTGAGATTGCCACACTGGTGTTTCAGAGGCTAGAGGTTTCCTTCTCCTAGTCATTTTTGGGCTAAGACAGTTCTGCTCATGCCTAAATTTAAGGCCTTGGAGACTCTGTCAGGGCTGACCTCTAGAATCTTTTATAATTAAGATACCGACATTGAAGTTCTAAACTTTACATTATCATTTACCAGCTCATTTCCTGCTATTAAGTTTGACAATGAAGTATTAAAATTTAAGCTGCTATATACTCTGGTAAAAAAAATTCTTCAACTTGCCCAGATTTTCACCCCCCTGAGGAAAATGTAGAACATTTTATCCCTCAAAAGTCAATAGTAGTATATAAAGACATTTATTGTGATAAAAGACTGAAAAACTGTTTTAGTGCAATGAATTTCAGGTCTTATCAGGGTTTCTGTATATTGTGATGTTTTTCAGAACATGAATAAAAATAGTTTTGGGGGTTTTTTAATGTGACATTTATGTGTTCTATGTCATTCCATTAACACAGAAAATAAATAATTCACAAACTAACTGTTTCCTTATTTTTTTCAGATTCAAAACTTGTTTGCTTAAAGGAGGTGATATAAGGCTCAAACTTGTGTGTTATTAGAATCTAAGTTCTAGGGGGCAGCTGGGTAGCTCAGTGGATTGAGAGCCAGGCCTAGAGACAGGAGGTCCTAGGTTTAAATCAGGCCTCAGACACTTCCCAGCTGTGTGACCCTGGGCAAGTCACTTGACCCCCATTGTCTACCCTTACCACTCTCTTCCACCTATAAGTCAATATACAGAAGGTAAGGGTTTAAAATTAACAAATAAATAAATAAAATTAAAAATTAAAAAAAGAATCTAAGTTCTATAAGTACATCCCTTATACTATAGGGTATATTACAGCACCCACAGAGAAACAGATATGTTCAAATGAAAAATATTTTCATTGTGAGTTTATGTATATTCACCAAAGTGTCCTAGTTAATGTCTCTCTTTCCTTATGACTTACAGAAAATAATTCTAAAATTACCCAAATAAATTAAAAGCTAATTTACATCTTACTATATAGCTAAAACCACATATTGTACTAGTAGTGTTTACAACCATGAAACACTGGAGTTTGTCCCTTAACTGTAGGAGTAAAGTAAGAATGTACTTTCTCCCCATCTTGACAGATAGCAACAAAGCCAGAGAGAAATGTGGAATCAAAGAATAACAAATTACACCTGTTTACAGACTACATCATAGTTTGCTTAGAAAATCCCAGGTCATCAGCTATAAGTTTACAATAGCTTTGAAAAGTAGCAGAGCAGAGAAGTGAATTAGGCATTTTTCAGACATGTCCACAAGCACTTAAACAACCAATGTGTTGATATGCACAACTATACCCCCTTTTTTTGGAAATGGGTTGTTAGTGGGATAATTGGGTCTTTTTATCTCCCATAGGCTGGATCTGTAACTTATTCTGGACCAAATCCTACTATAATCAGCACTGAATCCTTGACCTTTTCCATTTTCAGTTTAGGCTAATCTGTCTCCTTCTGAGGCTACTCAGTGGCCCAATTAAAACTATTTTATATTGGTTATTAGAAAATTAATCAGTAAAACAATTAAATAAAGAATAAAATTTTTGGTGAACTCAAAGCTACAAACTATCAGGAGAACTCTATCCAAAAAGACGCTGGAGAAATTAAAAAGTGATCTGGAAGAAACTGGGTTGAGTCCATCATCTTAAACTACGATAAGCTCCAAATATAAAAGCTACTTTGTTTCAAATCCAGACTGCTATTTATACTACATGGGACCTTATTCCAAAGTCATTCATCTTTTCTAAAAGATAACTTGGAAGGAATGCTGGTGTATTTAGTACTTGAAATCCTGAGACAATATAACAAATGACAATAACGAGCCCAACCCTGCCTGCTTCTCCATGAGACATCAAAAAACAGTCAAACAAAATCAAAAGAATGAAAACAGTAGCAGAAAATGTAAAATCTCATTGAAAAAATAATTGATCAAGAAAATCAATCAGAAGATTTAATTTAAGAATTACTATACTACCTAAAAGCCATGATCAGAAAAAGAGCTTCGACATCATCGTTCAAGAAATTATCAAGGAAGACTCCTGCTATCCTAGAACTAGAGAATAAAATAGAAATTCAAAGAATCCATCTTACTGAAAGAGATCCCAAAATGAAAACCCCCAGGAATATTATAGCCAAATTCCAGAGCTCCCAGGTCAAGGAAAAATATTTCAAGCAGCCAGAAAAAAAATTCAACTATCATGGAGCCACAACTCAGAATAACCCAACATTTAGCAGTTTCTATATTAAAGGATCAGAGGGCTTAGAATATGATATTCCAGAAGATAAAGGAAACTAGAATTACAACCAAGAATCATCTACCCATCAAAAATGAGCATAATCATTTAGGGGGAAAAGTGAGTATTATTAAAATAGAAAACTTTCAAGCATTCCTGGTGAAAAAACCAGAGCTCAGTAGAAAATCTGACATTCAAACATAAAACTCAAGAGAAGCATAAAAAGGAAAAGAGGAAAGAGAAATCACAAGAGATTCAATGAGGTTAAACTGTTTACATGGTAAAATGATACTTTATCATTATAAGGGCAGTTAGAAGAACTATACATAGACAAAAGGCATGAGTTTGAGTTGAATATGATAGGATGATACCTAAAAAAATAAAACTAGGGGGAGAGAAAGAGGAAATGCACTGGTAGAAGGGGGAAAAGAAAGGCAGAATGGGGCAACTCATCTCACATTAAAGAGCTTTACTTTTCTTGTTTTTCTGGTGTGTTTTCTTTCACAGCATGACTAATAAGGAAATAGTTTGCATAACTATACATGTATAACCTATATCAAATTGCTTGCCTTCTCAATGAGGGGAAAGAGGAAAGATATAATATGGAACTCAATATTTTTACAAATTAAGGTTAAAAATAATTTTTACATGTAATTGGGAAAAAATAAAATGTTAAGTGAAATTTTTAAAAAAGAAGAGGTGCAGGGGCAGCTGGGTAGTTCAGTGGATTGAGATCCAGGCCTAGAGACAGGAGGTCCTAAGTTCAAATCTGACCTCAGACACTTCCCAGCTGTGTGACCCTGGGCAAGTCACTTGACTCCCATTGCCTTCCCTTACCACTCTTCTGCCTCGGAACCAATACATAGTATTGACTCCAAGACGGAAGGTAAGGGTTTTAAAAAAAAGAAGAAGAGGTGCTCCTCAAAAATAAATGGTCACATCAGCAAGACAGTCTATGATAAACACGAAGAGCCCATCTTTTAGGACAAAAATCAACCATTTGACAAAAAACTGCTGGGAAAATTGGAAAACAATGTGGGAGAGATTAGGTTTAGATCAACATCTCATACCCTACACCAAGATAAACTCAGAATGGGTCAATGACTTGAATATAAAGAAGGAAACTATAAGCAAATTAGGTGAACACAGAATGGTATATGTGTCAGATCTTTGGGAAAGGAAAGATTTTTAAGACCAAGCTAGAGTTGGAAAAAATTACAAAATGTATAATAAATAATTTTGATTACATTAAATTAAAAAGGTTTTGTACAAACAAAAGCAATGCAACCAAAATTAGAATGGAAGCAACAAACTGGGGAAAAATCTTTATAACAAAACCCTCTGACAAAGGTCTAATTACCCAAATTTCTAAGGAGCTAAATCAATTGTACAAAAAAATCAAACCATTCCCCAATTGATAGATGGCCCTAATAATTAGGGAAATGCAAATCAAAACAACTCTGAGGTACCACCTCACACCTAGCAGATTGGCTAAAATGACAGCAAAGGAAAGTAATAAATGCTGGAGGGGATGTGGCAAAATTGGGACATTAATACATTGCTGGTGGAGTTGTGAATTGATCCAACCATTCTGGATGGCAGTTTGGAAGCATGCCCAAAGAGCATTAAAAGACTGCCTGCCCTTTGATCCAGCCATACCACTGCTGGGTTTATACCCCAAAGAGATCATAAGGAAAAAGACTTGTACAAAAATATTTATAGCCACTCTCTTTGTGGTGGCAAGATAACTGGAAAATGACGGTATGCCCTTCAATTGGGGAATGGCTGAACAAACTGTAGTATCTGTTTGTGATGGAATACTATTGTGCTCAAAGGAATAATGAACTGGAGGAATTCCATGTGAACTGGAATGACCCCCAGGAATTGATGCAAAGTGAAAGGAGCAGAACCAGGAGAACATTGTACACAGAGATGGATACACTGTGGTAAAATTGAATGTAATGGACTCCTCTACTAGCAACAAAAACAAAGATCCAGGACAACTATGAGAAAGAATGCTATCCACATTCAGAGGAAGAACTGTGGGAGTAGAAACACAGAAGAAAAACAACTGCTTGATCACATGGGTAGATGGGGATGCAGGAAGCTGTCAAAGCCTGTGACATTTAGCACAGCTCATCACCAGTCCTAAAAACCAGCATCGCAGGTGTCAGAAGGATGGATGTTCCACTCAGTTTCCCATATGTGATTCTTTTCTCACTAACATTCCCTTTTACCAAAATAATTATAATCAATACCCTTACTCAGCCCCAGGGAAACAGAAAAATAATACAGGCTAATGGCAAGGCCACCCACAGACCTCCCACAAACCCCTAAGTAAACCCCACATTTATATAATACAGAAACTTCCACTGAAGTCACTTCACAGCATATAGTGAGTTAATGTTAAGGATTTTAAAACTCTAACTCAGATTCCCATACACAGGTGCCTGCAAAAAACAGGTCAGAAGATATGGATGAATATTTACAAAAATATAAACTGCCTAGATTAACAGCAGAAGAAATAGAATACCTAAATAATCCCATATCAGAAAAAGAAATTGAACAAGCCATCAAAGAACTCCCTAAGAAAAAATCGCCAGGGCCTGATGGATTCACAAGTGAATTCTATCAGACATTCAAAGAGCAACTAATCCCAATACTATACAAATTATTTGATATGATAAGCAAAGAAGGAGTCCTACCAAATTCCTTTTATGACACAAATATGGTACTGATTCCAAAGCCAGGGAGA